>NC_053447.1:48844980-49187933 GCF_007990345.1 Gossypium hirsutum | reverse complement strand
CTATTTCCTACCACTTATTCTCACTCATTCTACTTTCATATATAATTTAACATGCTTCGATTCTTAATTATCTTTTCATAAAATATACTCCATTCATTTATCTAAAGATATATATTATTTTAAATGTTTTAATATAATCAAAATTAAGAATAATAACAAAAGTTTTCTTTAAAAAAAACATACCTTACAAATAATGAAGTGGTACGATTTAGTTTTCACCAATTAGTCGAATGACGAGGAAGATCAAATCCTTCACCTTCACTTTGGGAGCGTTCTTCACTTGATTCTCTTGGCCTTTGTCCAAAAATATATCCAAAAAAAGTAACATTTTCACCTTGGTTTTCATTTAATTGATATGGAGGATATATTTGAGGAGAAGGATACATGTGAGGTGAAGGTGGGTGATACATTGGTGGATGAGGATACATTTGAGGCTGGTATGACACACCATAATTAGGAAATGGTGGATAATAACCATATGGTTGTGGATAACCATGTGAAGATTGAAATATGAAGGTTGTTCTGGTGGATAAAAACCTTGAGTTCTAGTAGATGAATCACTATACCCAAGGTTACTAGAAGCTCGATCTCCTACCAGATGAAGAGCCTATAGAAGTAATCTTCTTGGCCTTTTCCCTTTGATGGAGCTCTAGGTTCACTTCTATCTCTCCTAGGTTCAGGAAACATATTTCCATCAAACTCTGATCTGTCACGAAAATGTCCACCAGTGGTACCACCCATATTCTCCTCCATAACTGACTAGAAGACTAATTTCACCTCTATCACGACTATATCCATCATCCTCATCAATTGGACTTAAGCCACACATCGGGGTCCATCGCCACTCTGACTTGGAGTTGAACTAGAACTTCAATGAGACAAAATTTGTTGTTGAGATTGATCAACACCATGTTCATCATCAGAGATATCCACAGGCAAACACACCGGCATTTTCACCATCTAACAATTGGATCTCTTTCTCATGAAGCCATTCTGATAGTGGATCAACATTTTCAAAGATATGATCAAGGCTGATAAGATTAAAACTAGCATTTATAACATCAGTGCTCATTCTTTTTTGATGCCTCATCTTAAGCCTCATATTATAATAGGTAAACACTAGTTTTTCAAGTTTTTTATACTTCAACCTATTTCTTACCTTGGTGTGAATATAGCTAAATGTGCTCCAATTTCGTTCACAATTTGATGCTGAAGTTGTTTGACTAAGCACTTTAATTGCTAATTTTTTGTAATTCGGGGAACACATGTGCCGTATATTATCCACCACTCAGCTGCATAATATTATTTAAATTTCAAAATAACTTCAAAATGTAAATATAATTAAAAATATAAATTAAATTAAATAATTTTATTAACTGTTTACCCCGATGTCCATTTGCTCCAAGCTCTTTGTGCCTGTGGGAGTACCGAATGTCTCATGTTTATCTCTAATAGTCAAAATGCATAAATAAAAGATAGAGTAAAAAAAATAAAAATTCTATTTCAATATGTAACTAGTACAATAATAGTACTGAATCTAACTTGTTAACCATTCTGACTGAGATCCATAGAAGGTTCAATCTTCAATACTATCGTTACCTTATGTTTTATTAGTACATCTCAGAATGCTCACCCAAATTGAAATTGGGATGAGAAATAACCTAAGTATAATTTATAAGAATATCATCAAATAATAATAATCTAAAGCTTAAAATATAAAAATAAAAATAGTTCTTATTATATGAAACATTTACTACAGCTGATGCAAGTCAGAATGCATAAAATTCCATCTACGTCAATAATCTTTTCATACCCTGTGAAATATCGACAATTTTGTTGAATTGCTCGTTTAGCCCTATCAACAGCCTCATAAATAAAGCCCATCGTTGGTTTTCATCGCTATCCACAAGTCCAATACTCTACTAAGGCTTGTAACTTTTATGAGGTCATTGGCTTTTTTCCAAAATCTTTTACCAAACAAATTTTTTTGCTTATAAGCAGGCCCTGACTTTTGCTGTCCCCATTTTGATTCTTTAATTCCTTATATTTAAGAAAAATTTAAAATAATATAATTTAATTATTTGGAACTAATAAATTACTAAAGTTACCATATTTAAGTAATTATATTAATAATTATAAATACAGACCTTGAATTAACATTTCTCTCAGACTTGCTTGTCTTGTTATCTCTTCAGTTGAATGATATGTAATCGAGTAGGCGGGTCGAAGTATTTGTTTCCTTGTGTTACTTCTTCTCAAATCACAGTCCAAATGTGATTGTATATAAAGCAAGTCACTTTCTTTGCCTCATCTACACTTTTGCTACCTGGGCTTTTTCCCAATATCTTCAAGGCATAAATCTAAACAGTGAGCTGCACATGAGGTCCAATATAGATGTTGTCTTTTCAACATTAATTTTTTCCAGCAGCTTTCATTGCTGCCCATTATCAGTCACTATTGGACAATGTATTTTCTCCAATTTCTTACCTGAATCTACAACAGTAGTAGAATCACATCTCTACTACGGACATTGAGAATCTACCGATTTCCAAAAATGGTTCCTTACTGCAATAAACAAGGAAATAATGATGTGCATTTGATTCAAACTGTGGTCACCATCACACATTAGAGTTGCACCAATCTTGCCATGAGTCTTTAGTCCATTTACCCAATCATGACTCGTTGATACTCTGACTCCAAATACACATCTGAAACCTCATAAGGTGTTGGGAGCTTTACACCTTGTCCAACTTCTGCTGACACTTGAAGTAAGTTCTACAACCATGGAGAGCTTGCTAATTGAAAAGGAAATCTTTCATATATTATAAATTTAGATACCGCTTCACCTATCTTCCTTCGAAAACTTTTAAAAAGAGTCATTGACCTTTGGTTGCTTGAACTTTTGCTTCTAACCAATTCAGGTATAGCTCCCTTAAGGTAAACTCAGACTCACCTGGGATGGATTTACTTGTTCTTTCTCTATTATGTTCTCTAGCTGATCCATGAGAAGATCGCCTTCTTCATAAATGTTATCCCAACCACCAGTACTTCGTCTGAATTCTTCCCTTCTATGCCACTCGTGTTGTGATTGGATACTTTCTCGAGTTGCTTGCCTTATAGCAGAAACCTCATCAATGAATCCCTTGTGCTCATCCTCCCTTCTGTTAATTGAGATAAGAATTCATCTTTTTCCTCTTTTTGTCTATTTTCTTTGTGTTGCTTTCTTTTAGTACATTCATCATACTTTCTCTAATGAAACCTGTTAATAAAATAAAAATAATTCACACTTTATATTATTATCAATTATATATAATCTTTATTGATAAATTTACAATAACATTTAATAATAATAATAAAGTATCACATACCAGTAACATTAGGGCATGGTGCAACATTGCCGTTTATGAGCAATGTGCTCTTTAAATCGTGTTATTCCTCCTTTCACAACTTTACCACAAAGTTTACATACGATATTTCCTCTCGCATTTGGCACTGGAGTTCCAAAGTGCCAACCTATATCATTACTTGGTGCACCCTCCAATCCTTTAGTCGGGAACTCTTCACGTGGTGGCATGCTTTATTTTTATTTGTATATAAGAAACATAAAATTATATTTAGAAATATAAGCAACTCATTACTTATATTGTCAACAATATAATACCAAAAAAAGTAAACAAAATTTAAGCTAAAGTAAAGACCTAATATTATAGAGATAAATAAATAAATATTGTGTAAAACAATTTAATAATAATAATAATAATAATAATAATAATAATGGTAATAATAATAATAATAAGAATAATGGTATTAATAATAATAACAATAATAACAATAATAATATAATAATAATAATAATGGTATTAATAATAATAATAATAACAATAATAAAAATCTTAAATTAAAATTATATGAAAGGATATAGTATAGATAATAAATGATATAATAAATAAATGCATTTAAAATATTTAGGTAAATAAATATGAAAGAAATATATTGAAATAATAATGCAAACTAATTAAATTTATAATATGTAATAATACAAGTAATAATAATAAAATAAAAAAGGAAAATAATAATAGTAATAGTAATATTAATTAATTATTTAATAATAAATAGCAAAATAACAAAAAAGAGACTAAATCGAACTTAAACATAAATTTGCGGCAAATCCGAATAAATAAAAAGAAAAAGGACAAATTGAATGCGCAAATAACAAAAAATGGATAAATGGGAAATAATCCCATCCTTCAAAACAGACAGCTTCAATGTGGACCAAATTGAAATACGAAATAAATTATAGGACAAAATTAAAAAAAAAAGCTTGATTGTAAATAATAAAAAACAGGAAGGGCTAAAAGCGCAATTAACCCTTCCGTTCAAAAACACGCGGATCCTAGGAAACGGGTCGGGTAAGTGCACGGGTTAGGCCGAAACGGTGTCGTTTTGGTGCAGAGTGGCCTGCCCAAAATGGCGTCGTTTTCAAGGTCTATTTAAATAAAAATTTTTCAGAAACTTCATTTCAGCCCTTGTTCAAAGAATTTTTTTTCCTTTTTCTCTCCATTCTCTGTTTTCTCTATGCCGTTGCCCAGAATCCGGCCATCGGCCACCGTGGCAGCCGCTAGTCACCGACGACGGTGCTGCCGTGCACGGTGGTCGAAAATTGCCGAAAATATTTAAACCCCATTTTTTTTGTGTAGAACACAGATCTAGGGATAAAAATCTCGAAAAAGCACACTGTGCTGCAGATTCAAGACATGCAAGTACTTTACTTACTGGGTTAGTTGTCGTCTACTTACTTGAAGTTTTAGGATAGAATTTCTATTGCGTTGCTTGCTGCCTGTGCCTGTGCTGTGGCTCTGTTGTTTGCCTTGCCGAAATATGGAGAATGAATGAGAAATAGATTTTGTCTTTTCATTTGCTTGTGAAATGTGAGTTTGTGAGTTTGTGACTTACTGACTTGTGTTGTGAGTTTTGATTTTTAACTTTGTTTACTTTGGAGTTTTTGTATATACTTTTAGTCTTTTACTTTGTTTTGATTGAAATTTAAAAGCCAATTTTGCAGGTAGGGAATATATTCCCTTTTGTTTTATTATAAAGTACATTCAATCATTCTTCACTTTTCACTATTCAATATTTCATTCACCAGAATCACATCTACATCTCTTGATTTTTTTTTTAATTTATGGAAACGGAAAATAACGGGAATAGCGGCCAGTTATTGCCGAATTGGCCATTATCCGTTAAATTGCGGCCACTATCCACCGTTATCGGTGTGAATCCGCTTCACTCCATTATTTTCAGCAATAGCGGTTTTGGTCGGCGGCGCTACCGCTATATAACGGCCGCTATTCCGAAAACGGTCTGCTATTTAAATCCCTACTATATATATGACAAGAGTTCTTCATCTTCTTCATGAAAGCAATGGCTTAAGGCGGATGATGGTAATTAGCTATTTTTTCCATGGGTTTTAAAATGATTTACTATAAACAAAAAGTTGATTTATAGCTACGAAATCTGGGTTTGTTGAGCAATATTTTCTGAGTTTTGTTTCATCTTCACTAAATGATAAGAAAAAGGTTTATCTGCCATCAGGGAAGCCAGAAAATCTTTTTAAGGGACTGAAATAAATTTTATTTTTTAATAGTTTATATTTTTATAATTTTAAAGATTAAATTAAATTTTTATAATTTTAGAAGGACCAAAGTGTAATTTTACTTTTATTATTTAAATTTTTAAAAGTTTTTAAAGGCCAAAATAATAATTTTCCATTTTAGGGGGCCGGGGCCCTTGTCAGCCCCTAGATTCACCTCTGTCTGTCATATTAGAAAACCGAAAAAAAAGCGAGAACAAAATAATAAAAATAATAATTAGAGTTAATTATAAGGAGGTTCCTAGTTTTAGTCAAAAGTCAAATGCTAATGTATCTCCTTAGCAATCCATGAGTAGATTAACAAAATTTGTAACAACGTTAACTAATTTGAATAATTATCTTAATTACAGTGACTATATTAAGAAAAAAAATATTAAAGTGACCAAAATGGGACAAATCTCATTTTAGAGTGACCATAAGTGTAATTACCTTTAAAAATTCAACCTTTAATTTATCATATAATTTACTTGTTATCATATAATTTTAAAAGGTTTATAGGTATAAAAGGTCTTTTGAGAAAAAAACCAAAAATCGATTAAGCCATTTCATTATCATGTTTTGTCTTTGATCACGTTGACTATTAAAATCAATTGATCAATTAGATGGCAAGACATGACAACCTCTGATTTAGTTATTAAGTTCTTCTAGCATATTTCTATATTCAATCAACTTATTAACTTTCATAAGCAAAACATCATATTATGTGAGGTAATAGTGATATTTCTATATTGAAACAGTTTAATCACATTAACCCTAAGGTTATGCAAGCTAATAAAGTTTTTTTTCGATATTATTACTAATTTGACCTAATTTATCATAAAAGATCAAACATGCACCATTCATATATTGTGTCAATTAATTGCAATATTTTTATGATTAAATAATTAATTCAATTG
The DNA here is from genome assembly GCF_007990345.1 of Gossypium hirsutum. Lineage (NCBI taxonomy): Eukaryota > Viridiplantae > Streptophyta > Magnoliopsida > Malvales > Malvaceae > Gossypium > Gossypium hirsutum. The sequence goes on along the minus strand of NC_053447.1, from coordinate 49,181,387 downwards.
CATCTATACATTTATAATGCATGAATAACATGTTCATGATTTCATCTGAATGAATACGCAACCAAGACACATGCCATCATTAATAGAATTTTAATAATCTAAGCTAAGAGAATACAATCAATCTAACAACAACAAAATTAAGTCATTTTAATTAAATTATAAGTGGAAATATTTAACAATCATGTTCATCAATTCAGAACAAAATAAAAGTTAAAAGGGAAAGAAACTAGAAGATAAATCTGATGTTTCTCCGTAGTTGAGCTTGTGTTCTTTTCCTCCTTCACACAATTGCCTTCAAGATACCAAATTTTGTTACTCAAAGAACTTCTGAAATGTTTCTGTCAAACTCTTGTGTTGCTTTCTCAAATGGGAAGTCAAAGAATGAAGAATGGGAGAAGACATGATGATTGAGGGATGAGTGAAATGAGTGAATACATAGGGGATATTTATACTTATAGAGGCTGACTATTTTTAGCAAATAAGAGCCTTGAAATCTCTCTTCACATGGCCAACCCTTCCTTTAAGGAAAGTGGGTGAATGGCTTTGCTATTTTTGTTTGATTAATGCTTGATTCATGATAGAGAAACCTTGAAATGAGGATAAGAGTTGAATAGTCACATGTGAGAATTTTGTGGCTTATTTTCAATGTTTACCAAGTGTTGGGTGGCTAATTTGGGCACCTCTATGGACACTTGGGCCTTCTTCTCCTTAGTGAAAGATTTGGGCTCCTATTTCCTTAGCAGGCTGTCTATTTTTGCTAACCCAATTCTTATGCTAGGTCAAGAGAATTTCTGGAGTCAAATGAACCTTTAATTGGGCATCCAAAGATGACCATATATAAGCCCTCTTCTACATGACTTATGCTGTGGAAATGCTACAACATTGAACATTAAAAGGTGAGCTTCAAGACTACCTTTTTCCTCCAGTACTTCAGTTGTCTCAAAACTGCAAAATAATGTGTTTTAGTGTAAAAATGATCAAATTAGCAAATTCATCTTAGTATATTAGCTAATAAGATAAATTATAACAAAAACTCCAAATTTGTTATCAAACACCCGAAATTTGCTTGAATTACTAGTTTAAAAGTGCTGAGGATTATATTTTAAAGTTATCACTAGTACCGGTACCAAACACTTGTGTCAACACAAGTCCTCTACAATCTATAATTAATGCGTGAATTTCATGTTGTAATAGCTACACTTTGATTCTAACATCTCTGAACTTATTGGAGATTGTAAATATGGTTCAATGACTCCTAAATGAAGACAAGAAACAAGCATTCAAATATAAAAGTAAAAAAAAATCTAATCCTTTATCCTCTTTTTTTTTTTACTTTTACACACTTTTGAGTTCCAATATTATTTATTCTTTCAAGTGTTGTTTGTATATGGTAGAAAAACTTATTTTATATCTACCTTTTAGAGTTAACCACTCAATCAATCTTGTATTATCTCTATTTGTGAGGGTTTACTTAAAAATTTTAGGTAAAAAACCTTAAGGGGAAGTGATTCTATCTTGTCTAGTCAAAAGATAGTGTTGTAAAGATTAAACATTATTCTTAGATGGTTACATATTAGTGAATTGAGGAAATCCTTAGTTGAGAAGAGTTAAGGTAGTGGATGTAGGCAATTGGGGTTGAACCACTATAAATTATTCTCAATTTTTATTTTTCATTTTTATTGCAAAATTTTTAATCACTAATTCACCCATCTCTTGGTAGAAATTGAGCTTAATAATTGGTATTAGAGCTAGATCTCTAAAGACAATTTAATCATTAAGAGACAAGATCCTTGAAGAGCTTAACTAAACAACCACAAAAATCATCACTAAGAAGTCTCTACCTTGGAAGTGTGGTTGATGACATTTGAGCAAACACCATAATGTTGGGAGAAGGACAATCTAGTATGAGGCCTTCTAATGCTCAATCATTCCACATTACACCATCGATTCTATCATGTTACGACATTGCATAGCCACTACTTGCTATCTTAGTCCCTCACGTTGCGACACCTAGCAATGTCATGATGTGTCATGAGTTTTTGTTTGGACAACCCTCAAGCCTTGGTGCATTTAGCCTTCTCTTCACCCCTATACATGATCAAGTGTCACAGGCCACGCAAAGGAACCCACAATTGATGCACATACTTTAGACCCTTGATGTTCCCTTAAGGTCATTTGGCCCGTCAAGACTGACCTATCGCTTGGAAGAGACTCAAGGCCAATCTACTTGAATCCTAGTTGAATTGAACACTCCAGTAAATTACATTTTACTAGGATAATTATTGTAAATCCTAAAGAATAAACATGCATAGAATTTAAATCCCTTAGAACTTTCTTATTTTAGATGGGAACTAATCTCAACCATTGATATAGTCCAATTTGTACCGTTGGATCTAAGGGAGCTCAACTATAAATAGAGCCCCCCCTTCATTTTTAGTCATTCCATTCTTGAGTTAAAGAACATACTGAGAGCATTTACTCAAACATCTTGTATGTATCACTTTCCTGTGGCTTTTTAGTTCTTTCGTTACTTTTTTGTTTCGCGTTGCTTCTACTATATTTTTCGGTACTTTAAAGAATTTTCAGGAGAATTCTCATCTTTTGAGAGCTAGGCTGACTTAGGAAAATTTGAAGTAAAGAAATAAGAGAATTCTCATCTTTTAAGAGCTAGGCTAACTTAGGCTGACTTAGGATGACTTAGGAGAATTCTCATCTTTTAAAAGCTAGGCTGTCTTAGGAAAATTCTCACCAGGCTAAAGTTCTAGCCCCCGTGACACAAGTACATCCTTAAAGCATCAATTATCATTAAAACTTCAAAATGATATAAAAAAACTCAAAATTAACACAAAACACAAACTTGCATACAAACTACTGAAAGCATGATTTACTCCTAAAACAACTCGATTTCACTCAAGATTAAGCTAAAATTAGCATGGAAAGACCATGAATGCATATATCTAATTACCACCATTAGTGACTCATCTACTTACTAGGGCAAGTGGGAGACTTTTAGGATCTAGTGCCTTAAGTGTAGTGATATCGTCAAATGTATTTGTTATTTTTCGAACAAATTGGTTTAATAAAATTCCATTATTTTTATTAATATCTTTTGTATTATGTCTTCAACGATTTTTTGCATCCATTGCAAAATGCAATCAAATATTAGCTCAGTGATTATCTAATGTTTAAATAATACTAGGTTGCATAATGTGGTAGAATCGAGGCGAAAAGACATCTTATATTAGTAGATAATCTAAAAGGTCCATAGTTTAAAAGAAATTGAGCAAATCAATTAAATGACTTATGTTTGTCTATCAAGTCCAATTAGGGAGATACCTTGTCTTGAGTATCGAAGTGGATGACTCCCTAGAGATAGAGACATAAATGTGATTGTTTAGACTAACAATACATCAAATAAGATCCAACTAGAATAAATTCTAGATATGTTTATGGATTTATTCACTTGTGTCATTCATAGTATGGCTTACCTCAATCCTGAATAGGTGATGGACGATGTGTGTGTGACTCATAAACTTTGATGTATTAAAAGCCTGCTTTTAATTGGTAATAGAGTCGAAAGCTAGTACGTTGAGTATGCGACTTCTGCATGACACAAATTTACTTACAAAAGTGAAATTCATGGCCCAATAAAGGGTAAATGGTATCCTTTCATCGACATTACATTATAGATGGAAAAGTAACGTGACCACGGGTCATTTGTCTAGGATGAATGATTTAATTATTATTTTTTAGTAATTGAATTTTTCATTAAGAAAGATATAATGGTTACCATGAGATGAAATATTATCACATTGTGTGAACAAATTTAACCAAAAAAGATTTAGGATATCCTATGAGGTAATACATATATGACAATGTCATTAGACGAGAATTTGATTAAGTATTTTTTGTAATTGTATATAATAATGTAGAGCTTAATCACGGTACTTTAATGGAATGTCTCCTTAACAAAATAATGTTGTAATTAATAAACAAAGAATCGAAACTTAATTAAAATTTATTTGATCCCTATTTATATATGTTCAATCCATCTATCCACTAGCTTGGTACAACTCTTAACGATTTGCAATTGAATCAAAATTGTTGGGGATAAACTCGTTTAAGCAACAAACAAGTAAAATAATGAAGAAATTAAAAGATCGAACACAAATATTTTACGTGAAAAAATCCCTCTAAAGATGATAAAAAACCACGGGTAAATATAATTTCACTAAAACAACAAAAACAAAGAGTACAAAAGATGGAGATAAAATTAAACCCTAAAATCCAAAATAAGAACCCTCAAAACGTAAACAAAAAATTCTTTGAAAGCTTGTAAAAGCTAATACCTAAATGTTTAATGAGTTATTTTTCGAAGGTGGAAAAAAGGCCTATTTATAAGGTAAATTTGCAGGTCAAATAATATTAAAATAACTTACACTAATTAGAGTTTTAAGTGGGAAACTAATATTAAAATAACCTACACTAATCAGAGTTTAAGTGGGAAATTAAAAACATAGTTTAACTGGGAGAAAAAAGTCAAGAAATACGAGGCATAACTCCACAAATCTCTACATTGACTCATATTTCCACAACGCCTTCTTTGCCAAAGCCTGCCACAGGCTTATCTCGCACTATGCAGGATATTAACTAAGTTGAAGTTGTGCTTAGAAGCTGGAAGACTTCTAGTCTTCAACTTATGCACTGCCAAATAAAAAATGACCCGAGTCTAATTTCCACAAACATAGTGCCATATCTTTTCAAAACCTGCACCCAAAAGAGAACCCCTATTATACGAAATAGTCATACCTTTTCCCTCCTATGACCAAGTTGTTTTTCCTTCAAACGAGTCGACTTTGACTCCTTAACAAACAAGGGACGTCCTATTTCACCAATCACCGTTGACCCTTCCAGAACATAAAGACTGCCAATATTTTTACCTTTCATCAAAACGAGAGCCCCATAGGATACCTTAATGCCACATCACTCGATGTTAATACTACAACCTTTCGAGCCCAAAATTCCAAAAGATATGATATTTTTATTTGAGTCAGGCACATGCCTGATGTTTGACAATTTCCTAATTGCCTTGTCGTGCATCCTCATCTAAACAGTACCGATATCGATTACCTTACTAGGTGAACCATTCCCCATACGCACAACTCTACCTTCAACTAAACTGTGTGTGGAGAACCAACCCCTATTGGGAAACATGTGGAAAGAACATCCCGAATCCAAGATCCACTCAGACATAAGCTCGGAGCTTTCAGTTGTTGACACCAACAAGAAATTATCATCCTTTTCATTTGCCAAATTAGCACTAGCTAAATCTTCCTCGTTGCTCTCAACAACCCTTTTTGTTTTACAATTTGCAACAATCTGCTTTGACGTGACCTAACTTCTTACAATAGCAACATCTCTTGTCTCACTTCTTTGATGCTACCAAACTGAGGCTTACCTATCTGACTTGTTATCTAAACCAAACTCATTATCGAGTTTGTCTTTACTTAATAGATGAACCTTCACATCCTTAAATGAGAGATTATCTCTACCATAAATCAGGGTCTCCCTGAAAGACTTGTATGATGGGGATAAAGAGCACAATAACAGCATAGCCTAATCTTTATCGTTAACCTGAACCTCAATATTTTTTAAATCATTCAAAATTAAATAATTCAAAAGAGTAATAAATTGACTAATGTGACCTCTGAGGTATTCATTTTTGTCCATGCAGAACTTGTACAGACACTATTTCAACACCAATTAGTTAGCTAGAGACTTTTTCATGTAAAGGGTTTTTAACCATTTCCATAAGGTGAATAACATTTGCTCTTTCAAAACCTTCTGCAACACATTATATGTTAGACATAATTGAATCATGGATAGAGCTTTTTTATCTAACCTATCACATTCTAATTTATCCAAGTCTATAGGCTTCTTCTCTATAAGGACTGTCTTAAGATCACTCTGAATTAGAATTGCCATCATCCGAACTTGCCATAGATTGAAATTTGTGATGCCACCAAACTTATTAATATCAAACGTTGTTGCTTCCGTCTCTGAACGGGTTGATTGCAAAAATTGAACTAGCTCTTGATACCAATTTGTTGGGGGATAAACCCAGGTTAAGCAATAAACAAGTAAAATAATGACAAAAATTGAAAAGACCGAACACAAATATTTTACATGGAAAAACCGTTCCGAAGAGGATAAAAAATCACAGACAAAGATAATTTCACTAAAACAATAAAAATGAAGAGTACAAAGGATGGAGATAAAAATAAACCTCAAAATCCAAAATAAGAACCCTCAAAACGTAAACACAAAATTCTCTAAAAGCTTGTAAAAACTAATACCTAAATGTGTAATGAGTTATTTTTTTAGGGTGAAAAAGGGCCTATTTATAGGTTAAATTTCTAGGTAAAATAATATTAAAATAACCTACACTAATTAGAGTTTAAGTAAGAAACTAAAAAAATAGTTAAACTGAGAGAAGAAAAGCCGAAAAATAAGAGGCATAACTCCACAAATCCCATCGAACGAGCCAATCTGTAAAACCTGAACCGTAGCTATGATACCAATTTGTGGTGTGTGCCTTGTATTTACGAGATGACGTCTCAACGATGGACAACGTCTTGACGAGAAAAAAAATGACGTCGCAACGTGTTCCCAAATTCAATCGGGTCTTTTTCTTTGAGTTAAACTTTTTTATTTATTCCCTAATGAAAATATGATTATTCTAAGAATATTATAGTCATATTAGGACTCTAGTTTTAGCCTATTTAAAGGGGCCATTGTATCCCTGATTCTAAAGGCCAAAATTAGACACAAATCAGTAAGGGCTTTTTCCTTTGAGGGCGACAAGATGTAGTCACATATGAGTTTTTGTCAGAATTTTGTGCTAATTGTGGAAAGTGTTTTATACCTTTTTTTGTGAGTGCCTTATGAGATTTAGGGTTTTGTTTATTGATTTGCTCTTTGGGATTTTGAGCTTTGTTTTTGGGGTTTGGGATTATACATTTAGTACATTTAGTTTTATTTTCTCCGTATTGTAGTATCATTTGTTTAGTTATTTGTGAAAAACTGAAGCCTCTTTTACCCGTAGTTTTTCCCTCTTTGAGGGTTTTCCACGTAAAATATTTGTGTTTGTTGTTCTCCACTTTTACTATCTCGTTGTTTATAGGGGTCGATCCTCAACAAATATGATGAATGAAAATAAGTAAAGAATTAGAGAAATAGATCGAATGTATCATTATCCGTAGTGATGTATTCTCTCACCATATGCAAGAGATGACTTAAAGATTAAATTAATTTCTTCGAATTATTATTTAATTGATTATAATTAAATAATGAGTGAATATGTAGTTCCCCCCTAAACTTGTCAAAAGTACCTAGTTGGTACGTGAACTTTTTCTGGACCTAGTTGGTACTTAAACTTGTATTCTGTCACCCTGGTTGGTACTTCTGCAGTAACACTGTTAATTTGTGGCAACATGACATTGATGGCCAATCTGGTAGTGACACATGGTAGCCTCTCAGTATGACACATGGTGGACATAAATTAATAAAATTAAAAAATCTTTAAAAAATATATAAATTAATAAAAAATAAAATATTGACATCAAGAATGAACTTGGACAAACGCCCATTTCTGGACAACCATTTGTCTAGATTTATTCCATATATATATTTTAGTAAGTTTATATATTTTTAATTTTCTTTTGGGGTGAGTACTTGATACACTGGCAGTGCAGTTTTTTTATTCCACAAGCAGCCTTAAAAAATTGTCATGTGTCTCTTTTTAAAAAAATATATATATTTCTAATATTTTACTATAACCCTATAGGACACTTGTCAACTCTGACCCTACTTGTGGAGTCTAAAAAATCCACTAGTAGTGTACCAAATAATTTCCCTTTTCTTTTTAGGTTATTATTTTATAGAATGTCAGTAATTTCTTTTTAACTCCTCATGTGTATGTTTTAATTCATTTTTATTTTTTTAATATTACCTAAAGAGATATGACATATTTCAACCCTTCTTGTGGAGTTTTTTGTTCCCAAAATAAATTCATTTATTAAAATATCAATTTATAAGTTATTAATATTTTAAAATATATAAAATAAAAATTTATAAATTTATAAATTTATAAAAATATATACAATTAAAAATATATAAAAGGCCTATAATATTTTGAAATATATAAAATTTACAATAATATATATAAATAAAAACATTTTAAACATTATAAATTTATAAAAAAATATACATAAAAGAACTTAAAAGCTCATCTACAATGAATTTGGACAAAAGGTTGTCCGAAGCTATTTGAATTTTCACAACCTTCTGTCTAGGTTCATTGTTGATGTAATATTTTTATATTTTAAAATTATATATATTAATTTCTAAATAATAATAACATGATACTTTATAAAAAAATTAAAACATATAAACTTACTAAAAATAAATCGGGAATAAATTTGAACAAATAAAAGCTTTCGAATAATTCTGTGGCCATTTGCAACTTTTTGAAGCTAAGTGACCAAAACGTAAACTTACTAATAGTTTAGTGACCTTGAGAGTAGTTTACCTTTTATTTATTTATTTTTAACTTAAGAAAATGCCACAATTTACACATGACTCAATTGGAAAATAGTGACACATAGATAACGGGTGGATAAAATGCGAAAATTAAATCAAAATTAAAATTTAATGTATATAAACCTACCAAATTAAAATTGATGTATAATATTATAAATTGTATCAATATTCATATATATATATATAATTTTGATATTTAAAATATAATAATCCATTTCCAATTCAAATTTGAGTCTAACCTAACTCACATGGATTGGCCACCAATTTGTTTTCCTTGTTGTCTAACCATCCAATGAATGTATCAAAAGTTTATCACGATTTTATTTTTGTTTTCAAACATTTTCTTTTTTCTAATTTTAGCCCCAAATATATGATTGAGACTTACTATTTTGTTTTAAATAGGAAGATTTTATAGTCGTGTACTTAGCCACTACCCTTTTCTTTAATGTAAAAATATATTGTTAGTCCTTATACTTTGATAAGCTTTTTAGATTTAATTTATGTAATTGAAGAGTTAGAAATTATTATTTTTAATTATTAACAATATTGTTATCTTTCATTAAAATTTATCAATTTGGCATATTTTTTTATTAATCATAAGCCATGTCTTATGAAGGTGCCAAATTAACATGGCAAGTTGACAAGTATTTTGATAGAAAATGCTAACGATGTTCCTTCTTGGACTAGAATTTTTTAAATTGAAAGGAATAGGATATCTTAATTTTCAAAATTTTAGATATAGGGACTAAATAAAATATTGCACCAAAATAGAGGGACTGATGAAAGGTTTTAACTTTTAAAAAAATATTATCACAATAATATATATTTTAACATTCCTTAATAAAATTGGTGTTAAACGATCCGTAACACTAACTAAATCATAACAAACTTAGTCAGAGTATAGTTAAAAAAAGGAAAAAAAATCACGTTTTTAGAGTTTTTTACCCCCTTCCTAAGTTCAAGTTCATTCTGACAAACAAACATCATCCAATGTTTATACATTGAAGTTACATAATTAAATGATCCCAAGAAAGAAATCATCCTCTATTTCAGAAACTTGGTTGTTTTCTCATGAAAAGTTAATATTAAAAAAAAGGACCAATAATATTTTTGTTGTTGTAATGCATGTTTAAAAAGGGGGTAGATAATTGAAAGTGAAGCAGAATACTGTATTGGCCTTTGGGCATCCTTTGTTGGGAGCTAAGGATCAAAGCCACAAGAGTGACATTTTTTAGGTAAAAGGAAGAAGGTTTTTGAGAGAAAACAAAAATGGCATAAGGAGGAGGAGAAGGGGCATCATTGGAGTACACACCAACATGGGTTCTAGCAGTTATTTGTACAGTAATTATTTCTATTTCTTTAGCTATTGAACGTTTACTTCATTATTTAGGGCATGTTTTACAACATAAACAACAAAAACCACTCTATGAAGCTCTTCTAAAAGTTAAAGAAGGTAAAGTGAAAGTTAAAAAGGGTAGCTTGTATTTTTGTTAAATCCATAGAGGATGTTCGAGACTAAAGAAAAGACAATCACTTGAACATGTTAAGGAAAAACTTGTTTAAAATGACACCTTTCTTTGAAATTTATGTAGGAAGAAAATTTTTTCTTTTATACTTTCCAAAAATTGTAACCTTGAAATGTGGGGTTTTTTGTAGGGTTGATGCTGTTGGGGTTTATATCATTGTTGTTGACAGTATTTCAGAGTGCAATTTCTAAAATCTGCATGTCAAAGAAACTAGTTAAAGACATGTTTCCTTGTAAAATTGAAGAAGAAGAAGAAGGAGATGATGATGATAGCAATGCTACAACATCTCATTTTCAAACCTATTTTGCTTCTACAATGTCTGGTGGCACCCGAGACCTTCTGGCTAAGGCATCATCCAATTCTTCGGTTATAGGATATTGTGGTGCCAAGGTAATATAATCGTACATGATTACCAAATAAAATGTTATTTTTCATGGTGAGAGTAAGTAATATTATGGTTTAATGACCCCATATGTATGATCTTTATTATTTTTTCCATATGCTTGTGCTCTTTAGGACAAGGTACCATTGTTGTCGGTCGAAGCTCTTCATCATATGCATATTTTTATCTTTGTCCTGGCCATTGCCCATGTCACATTTTGTGTTCTCACAGTTTCTTTTGGAGGGCTAAAGGTAACATATCTCGTTGCGCTTATTTTCAGTTTTTGTGCTTTGTGATGATTCATTTTCCCCTTCAAGTATTTGTATATTCTTAGCATCTCATAAAAGATGTTGTTTATTGATATAGATACAAAAATGGAAACAATGGGAAGATGAAATTAGAAAAGAGGATGAGGGAGGTATGGATTAATACTAATCTCAATGCTCCCTGTCTTTCCATGTTATCATTTCATGTTGCTTCGACCTTTTATTTTCTCTTGAAGTATCTATGTCCAACACATTTCTAGAATTGTATACGTATCTGTGTACGATACTCGCATCGATGTTTGAGTAATATAGCTTATGATACACTAAAAAATATATCTTGACTCTAAAGTGGTGTAAGGTAATTGCAGTGTTGGAGAAAAAAGTCACTCATGTCCATCAACATGATTTTATCAAAGATCGCTTCCTAGGTTTTGGTAAAGATTCAGTTCCTCTAGCATGGTTGGTAAGTTGCTATTTTATTTATGATACTATCTTATTTGCCATTCACATTTATAATTATTGAACTTAATGAAAAGGGATCAATGGGCATGATTATATTCACTTATGAGAAAGGTAGACCTTAAACTTCGTTATGGTACTCGAATTAGGACTAGGACTAGAGTGTTAATGTTAGAGGGTGTGTTCAAGTTTTTTGACAACTTTGGAGACCTTTGAAGAACATATTCAATATCCAATGTATGAAAATTTGAACATACTCATATTTGACATTCACATCTAAATCTGAGTGATCTCGAAGTGATGTTGTGCCTTATTAATTGGCTTTTTAGGTTTGGTATTCACATGGTTTTTTCCCCATTTCCCGTTTACTTTTTTTTAATAAAATTGAAACACAAGTTTTGTATGGTTTTGCTAACAAGGATACTAATCATCTTCCCAGAATTTGTTTATCAAGCAATTCTATGCATCTGTTACCAAATCCGATTACGAGATACTAAGGCTAGGTTTCATCATGGTAAGCTATTTATGGAGCAACTTGGATACAACTATGTTGGTCGTAGTGAAGCATTAATACTTATCATTTCTATATTCAGACGCATTGCAGAGGGAATCCCAAATTTAATTTTCACAAATACATGATACGAGCCTTGGAAGATGATTTTAAGGAAGTTGTTGGTATAAGGCCAGTGATATTTCTAATGATTTATGTTTCCTACACTCGTATTCTCTAGTTTAAGTGATGCTTATTCATTGTTTCTTTTCCATGTTTACAGTTGGTATCTTTGGGGATTCGTCATCGTCTTCTTGTTGCTAAATGTTCATGGTATGAAATACATTTGGTTGTGGATTTGTATGACACTTGTATATTTAATTTTATTCCAAGTCTTCCCATCTATTTGGAGGATCCTTGGAGAACTATATTTCTGTAGTCATATCTAATATGAGTGTTAGACGTGAATACTTCAAAGAAAACATGATGCATATACTATGCCAATGCACAGTATTTATAACTTATATTACTTCGATTCTTCATTTTTCTAAAGTACCATGTCTGACATATAAGGATCGTTACATTTTGCTTACATGGCACTACTAAACATTAATGTTCCATGAATAATGATGGAATTTTCTCCATTTTCTTGTGCAGGCTGGCATACATATTTTTGGATAGCTTTCATTCCTTTCATTGTGAGTGGTTTCAATAGACATACATATACACATGCACCAAAGTAAACACATATCTAGCTACAGAAAATATTAGTGGACATGGGTATGAGGATATGATTTGTTCTTCTGACTTATCTAATTTTTTTAGCTCCTACTTGCCGTGGGCACCAAGCTAGAGCATGTGATTACCAAGTTGGCTCATGAGGTTGCTGAGAAACATGTAGCTGTTGAAGGGGAATTAGTGGTAAAACCATCAGATGAACACTTTTGGTTTGACAATCCTCGGATCGTTCTCTACTTGATCCATTTTATCCTTTTCCAAAATGCATTCGAGATTGCATTTTTCTTTTGGACTTGGGTAAGCTTAAATTTTAGGGCCACTACACATTGTACAGGATGAACCATAAGGAAAGTTGCTTCTTTATTGTAGGTTCAATTTGGGTTCAATTCTTGCCTAATGGGTCAAGCATCTTACATTTTTCCAAGGCTTCTTATAGGGTAAAAATCAATTACCATTCCTTTTAATTTGTGTATGGTTTCTTCATAGTTACCAATAACATTTGATATTCTGTTGGTTCATACAGGGTTTTCATTCAAGTATTGTATAGTTATAGTACCCTACCACTTTATGCCATTGTTGCACAGGTTTGTTGAGTTTCACATAACATATGTTTCTCTGACTCTTGGTTTTATTAATTTTTTAATTGAAATGAAGATGGGAAGCATGTTCAACAAGGCAATATTTGAAGACCATGTGCAAGCGAGTCTTCTTGGTTGGGCAAAAAAGGTGAAGAAAAAGAAAGCCTTAAAACAGGCGACAGAGCTTGCAACAGAATCAACCCCTTCGGAGGTGTCGATTCAGGTGGAGAGTGATGATTCTAGTCCAAAGGAGGATGATCGAAAACAAAAATGAGCATAGGGGATAGGGTAATAAAGTTATACTTTATTACTATATTTTATTAGGCGGGTATATTCATATTAGTATCCAATGTCTAAGTGTCTGGCAAAATGCTTAACAAATAGGAGTTAATTAACATCTATTTCAACTATTCTGTTACTGTTTGTTGTAATTGTTTTGTGTATCTTATAGACATCCAATTTTGCCTTTGAATTAAATATAATTTATTTTAATAATTGGATGTTGATCTCTCGGTTTAAAGGGTATAAAATCATAAGAGGCAACCATGTTTTCAATCTTCAAATCCTTACTCTCCCTATCACGGGGCTAAAATTTTAGTCTCGCAATTTGTGCAACCTTAGGCGATTTCTTTGCTCCAAATGCGCTTAAGTCAACCTAGCTCTCGAAATATGAAAGCTCTCCCCAAAATTCTCCAATACATTGAAAAATATAGCAGAAGCAACTTGAAACGAAAAGAGCAACTAGCGAACTAAAAAGCCAAGAGAAGAATACACATAAAGTGTTTAAGTAAATGCTTTCAATACATTCTTAACTCAAGAATAACTAAATACAATGGGATGATACAAATGAAGGGGGAGACCTGTATTTATAGTTGAACTCTCCAAAATCAACGGTACAAATTGAGTTACATTGACGGTCAAGATTAGAGCCTATCTACAATTGAGAGTCCTAAAGGATTTAAACTCTATACAATCTCATCCCTTTAAGATTTAACCTATTTACCTTGCTAACTCTAGTTTTACTGGAGTGTATCTCCTGGTCACCAATGCTTCAAGTAGATGGGCTTCTCCATGGATTCCACGATTCAGGCCAGTTCTTGTGGGTCAAATGAGCCCTATTTAATAAGTTGACCTCTATGGGGTATTCTGTGTACTATGGTCATGGGAATTGATCTACGGCCTGTGACATTCTCCCCCACCCATTCTTGTAATGCCCTCGATGTGTCTTTGGAATGACACTGGTCTTACTCGCCTTGAAACTTTCTCGATGCCTCAACCGATTCTTGACTAGCCTCTCTGTTAGGTAGTTTCGTCCCTCGGAACACTTGCCTCAACTTCTACCATCTCCTAACTTGAATCTTTTCTCTCCTTTTTGGTACATATTGTTTTCAAGAGTCCAACGCTCTTACTTGCCCACATTGTGACGTGCCTCGATTGGGATCCTCTTGATCCACACAAATAGGATTTGGCACACCCACTCTGAACATCAGTTTAACTTTGAGTCTTGCTACTAACTCTGGTTTGTAAGCCCTTTGGCCTACTCGCTTCAGAACTCTGAAAGGGCCCCTACGTCCTTGCCAAGCCAACAAGTCAAAATTGAAAACACTACCAAAGAGTTTGAGATGTACCTCATTTGCCGCATTTACTCGTTCGGGCCGCCCAATTTACATCACCACTTTTCCCCTAAACTCCGATGCTCATCTCTCTTAGGTGGTAGCCTCATTGATAACTCAACATGCTTCATATCAGTTTGTTGCCCCTATTACATATCCAAGATGGTCTCTATAGCACTCCAATCTACCAAGTCAATGTTTTTCTTACAATGAACACCCCCAGCTAGTTGGATTGTCGATAATACATTCATTCCACCCCTTATGTCTCGACTCACCAACACAACGCATTTTTGTTGTCGAGTATCCAAGATGTACATACAGTCAAAAAAAGGAACCAAAAGAGAATTAATCTTGTTCAGGAAATTGAAGTCAAGAGCAAAATCGTAATAATCTAAGTGATTTACCTCAAAGTCTTCCCTGCTTTTCCATTGACTAATTGTAGCTCAACTCCTTGTGCTACTCCTTCATTTGAGACCTCTTTGGGATTAATAGTATTGATTTTCTTAGTTCATTCATTAACTGAGAGACCAAGTTTACCCATGACTTTTTCTGATATGAATATGTTTGATTCCCCCGTATCAATAAGAACACTCTTCCTTTGACTTGTGATGTTGATGTCCACATATATCAACCCTTTCTACTTGTGATCCTTTTTCGTATTCGCAGAATTGAGTATCATTGACCCAAACTTCAGTACCTTACTATTAACAGGCTTTGCTTCTTCTTTATTGGTTGAGGATATCTTGGATCGCTCTGGCCAATCTCGCATCCTATCTGGACCTCAACATAAAAAGCACTCTGTTAGTTACTTCTCATTCTCTCTAACTCTTTTGGCTTTGACAGAACACATTATCGAACCAAGTTTCATTGATGCTCTATTCAGCTCATTATCCTCTTTGATAGCAAATAGCACGTATAGTTTTGAACAATCCCTCACTTTATGCGAACCTTCACAAAAGAAACACCTCACTGGCCTTTTTGGTTTATTGTTAGGATTCCACTTCTCATTCGATGGTTTCCCATTGCGACCATTTTTGTTGCTATTCTCAATCAAAACTTCCTCATCTCCCTCACCATTGCTATTCTCTTTGGGCTCAGAAGACTTAAACTTGTTTCTCTTTGAAACAAGCTCAAATAAAGACTCCGTTACGATCATAGCTTTGGAAAGTTCTTGGACCCCTCGACATTGCAACTCTTGCTTCGCCTATGGCTTTAGCTTATCAATGAATGAGAAAAATTCCTCTTTCTCAACCAAATCAGAAATCTAGAGCATGATTTTACTAAACTCCCACACATACTCCTTAGTTGTGCATTATATCATAAGCCGATGCAACTTAGCTAAAGCCTCATCCTTAGCATACCCTAGGTAAAACTGTGCCTTGAATTCCCTATGGAACTCCTCCCAAGTCTCAAAAGAGGTACCATCTAGCCTCTCATTTGTGGACCTACAACGCCACCTTAACAAAGCAATATTAGTAAAATACATGACAGTCGTATTTACCTGGATGATGCCTTTGGCACAAAAATATTGCTCTATCCCCCACAAGAAGTTGTCCACATCCTTTATAGACCTCATCCCATTGAAATCTTTTAGCTTTGGGACATCTACCTTAGGCATAGGTGTCGCAGCCATCGCCCCATTACCGAAAACAGCTTTGTAGATATTAAGCTGCCCCTTGAGGTCGTGAATTGTTCCTTCAAGGCTGGCACCATAGTCTTGAGAGCATCATTCCTCTCAATTACCTCACCAACAATGATATTTTGGACCCCTTGCATGACATCCATATTGTTACTGACGCCTCTACCACTTGGTCCTTGAGCTACTCATGCCTCAATTCTAGCCCTGTAGTATACCTATTAACTTCCGCGAGGGTCTCCTTAACATCACCCATAGAGCTCTCAAGTTTGGCTACCTTGCCATCTCCTGATAGCATATCTCTTGATCGACTTGCTTTCTTAGCCCTCCCACGAGTCTCTATTGGCTCTTGCTTGTCTACTCTTTTCGACATCTCAACCAATACTTTTAAACTCTAGCTTGGATTCAAACTATCACGGGGCTAGAACTTTAGTCTCACAATCCGTGTGGCCTTAGGTTATTTCTTCATTCCAAATGCGCTTAAGTCAGCCTAACTCTCGAAATATGAGAATTCTCCTGAAAATTCTCTAAGGCACAATATAGCAGAAGCAACTTGAAACGAAAGAGCAACTAGAGAACTACAATGCCACAAGAAGCAATGTACACCAAGTGTTTGAGTAAATGCTCCCAATATATTCTTAACTCAAGAATAACATAATATAATGGCATGATAAAAATGAAGGGGAGGCCTTTGTTTATAGTTGAGCTCCTTCAAAATCAACGGTATAGATTGAGTTACATCGATGGTCAAATTAGAGCCTATCTACATTGAGAGTCCTAAGAGATTTAAACTCTATACAATCTTGTCCCTTTAGGATTTACCCTATTTACCCTAGTAACTCTAGTTTGACTGGAGTGTTTCACCAGTCCACCAATGCTTCAAGTAGGTGGGCTTCTCCATGGATTCCAAAAATCGGGCCAGTTCATGTTGGTCAAATGAGCCCCATTTAATAAGTTGACCTCTGTGGAGCGTTCTATACGCTATAGTCACGGGCTTTGATCTGTGGCCTATGACATACCACTGTTGTTAAATATAAATACTCGCATTTATGCCCAAATAATATTTTAAATTAGACTCCAATGAAAATTTGCTTTTGTTTATATGTAGATTTTAGTTTAGTTTGTGAATTTCAATATGGGTTATTCTAGTTCTTACTCCAGTTTGTATCATAATAGTTTAAAGAATTTATATTTTAGTTGTATTAAATTTATTTATCTCAAAATCATTTATTTGTGGAGTTCATTTAAACTTGATCTCCTTTAATGATCCATTTTGCTATTAAAAAAATAAATTTTATAAAATTATAATTAAATTCAAATGAAAATATCAATTTTATTATTTAAATTTAAAATCCAATTACAAAAAATACTGAAACAGTCGCGCTCTTAAACTTGAGTGATCATTTGATTAGATTACCTAAAAAAATGTATTCAAGGTTAAATTTTGCTATTAGTCTCTATATTTTGCGAAAGTGATGAATTTAATCTCAAGATTTTAATTTGGTCACTTTTAGTCCATGTACTTTTCAAAATTTAAAATGTAAGTCCTCGCCAGATGATAATTGTTAAATTTATTAAGTTAAGTTCTGATATTTCCAAAATATAATGCACCAAACATATTATAATATTTTTAATCCTATGTCAACTTAGTCGTTCCCCATATTACTCATTAGGAATCCGTTTAATGGATTAAGGATTTTCATTTGCGTCAAGATGGAAATTACAAAATTCAAGCAATATAATGACTTAGAATGACCCAATTAGAGAATATGGAGTAAATGTACAACTATACACATAGTACATGACTAATAATTGAATTTAACTACTACTATTTGGGTTAGAACATAACTTAGATCCAAGTCAATCTGATGGCTAGTGTCAGAGATTGAGAAAGAAAGTTGTTTGGATTTTGGTTTGTAGATTCGTGACGTTCAAAGTTATTTCATGAAAAAAAAATCTAAAGTGTAGAAAAGAAGGCAAATGAGAGCTTTCAATTGGTACATGTTGTGCGAACAAAGAAGACCATACAATAATGATTTTAACAACCCAATGACTTAAATGAAAAATTTTGAATAGTTTAGTGACCATTTTGTAACTTTTTAAAGTTGAGTAACCAAAATGTAAACTTGGTAAATAGTTTAGTGACCTTGGGTGTAGTTTACCCATCAAATAAGTGCCCTTATGTCTATTTTTGTTTCAAAAATATTATTTAGGGCATTTAAAAAGTATTATTATTTAGGGTAAATGTAATACCCCATACCCAACCGGATCGTCGGGCCCGAGTTACGGCATGCCACATTCGTTGCTCAACTATAATTAAGTACAATTCTATTTTAACAGTTCAATCATGCTATTAAGATTAATTCATTATTATAACTTATTATATAATCTTATCTGAGATTTATACGAGCTTACAAAAGCTCTTTCACTAATTTGAGGTCGTTTAAAGACTAAAATTCAACATTTTCAAAATTACTGGGTAGTAACTGCCTCTCCCTTCGCTCATCCTTTGTGGGAGAGTAAAGGAATAGATAAATAAACACTAATACAACAATCAAATTATAATAACTATGTGTGGTTCTTGCAAGTATGACAGGTTAGTTGTAATATTTATGGTATTACAATGGAACATCGGAGTATTCCAAGGTTTGAACCCAAAGGAGTCAGCGATTTAATGATTCCTACGCAACAAGCATGCAATGAAAGAGTCTAGCTAGCTACTCACTAAGCATTATATTAGGGTAAGCCATAAATAAAGTTGATTAAAACTAATTAATTACCTAAAACAAAAAAGGACTAAATTGTAAATAATGCAAAGTGTAAAACTAACTAATATGATAACAGACAACGGTTGGTTGGTTTGCATGTTGTTTTCTTTTTAAGTTTTGAATTAGGGATCTAAATCACTATTACTTCTAAATTGGCTCAATTTTACCTCTCAGCCTCAATTTTACCAACTTAGACAAATTAGTCTAGTTTATCTCTCGACCTCACCAACTAATTCGAGACTATCAAATTGGTGCCTGGGAAGCCCTCCTCTCGGTATCTCTTACCTAAATTTTTCCTTAGGGTCGTCAATCCTAAGTCTATTCGATATTGTCTAGTTTTTACTATTTAGCCCCTATACTAAAGATTAACTAGTCAACATTTTCATCAACCAACCACTTTAGGTTTAGCTACCTATACTCTTACTTAAGCAAACAAGAACGCAATAATAACTTAAAATGTGCATAAATGGTAAATGCAAGAAAAATGAGAAAAGCTAGGGTTTTTCTTGAATAAGCTTGAAATTAAAGAAGATGGAAACAAAGGAAATGAACAAGAACACTTAAAGGTCAGACTTTTAAAGATGAAATTAAAAGGAAATTGAGTTATATTAATACTAATGATTAAACTGAAAATACAAGAAGTTCAATGTACTAAACCAATAAATAAACCTAGATACAGTGATAACTTAATTAATTACCATTAACACTAAGAAAAACAAGAAAATATGCAGGAAAAGTGAACTCTAAGCTATGAAGAAGAAAACTACCCTAAACTTAAACTACAAGATGAAAGAAACTCTAATGACTCGAAAGTTAGTGGTGTCAGAAATGGCAGTTTTGAAACCCCATTTTTGATCATCAAGCCCGTAAATATTATTATTTAATATTTATGAGGTTAGTATCAAGTCTAATTGAAGTTTGGTCCTTTAATTTTGTCAATTGGATAGTTAATTAAGGTATAAGGACTAAATTATAAAAGTGGTAAAAGTTAATCAATATGGATTTTTAAGTAATTGGAGGCCCAATTAAACAATTGGACCAATTTATATATTACCAATCGATAGTGGAAGACATTGTGCAACCACTAAAGTTGATTTAAATTTATTAAGATTAATTAAGCTAATTTTAGGTGATTAACAAATTAATTAAAGTATCTAAAGGAACTATTAATTGAAAAACAAGCCATTTTCTACTATTCATCATATTCCACCATTTGGAAAATAAAGAAAAGGGTTTCAAGCTCTTTCATAATCGACCCTTTGGTTATTAGGTAAATTCAAGTCTGTTTCTTATAACTTTTATGTTTCTGAGGTCTTAGGAGCTTGATTTAGCTAACTCGTATACAAATTTTTTAAACAGTTAAAATTTTTAAAACTTTCCATTTTTTATTCTTGAAGCTTTTAGTACTAAATTATTATATTTTAAGCTCAGATATGAAAAAGAACTAGTTTGTAAAGTGAAAACTGTTAATCTTGAACATAGGGATTAAAGTGTAAATATTTTAAAATTAACATGAAATTTATATAACTATAGATAATAGAGGGCTGTAGAAGGATGAAATTGAGATCGATTTCGAAATCAAAGCTCAAATATGAAAGTTATGGTAATTTCGGTTTTAGAGACTAAATTGAATATAATGCAAAAGTTTAGGGAAATTTGAATAATGAAATTCAACTGATGTATGCTTATAATAAGATGAAATAATCTGGTTGGAATTGATAAATTGAACTAAATTATTGTATAAATGAAAAATTAAACCAAACTATGATTATAAAGAAAAAAGGCAAAATTGGTTATTAGTCCTTGAAGATTTGGTTGTTTACTATTTTGAGTAGGTAAGTTCATACAGTATTGTTTTTGTTAAATTTTTATGTGTTTAAAGTTATAATTCTAAATATGTTTAATTGAAATTTGGATTATTTACGATTTGGTACAAAAAGGTGAGATATGAACTAAATCATAAGAAATGAAAAATTGATTGATAAATTGAATATAATGAACTGTAATTTGAGACTGATTAGTTGAATTGAATCAAATTGATATACTTATATTAAATTTTCGAGATAGAAGACTAAATTGAATAAAAGTAAAAATAGTATAAATTGAAAAAATTGTGAAATTGGGTTAGTATTGTAATGAATAATGCTATGCTATGTATTAAATGTTGTCTTGATTGATGAATTGATGAATTGATGATATTGAGATCAATAAAATGAGGATCAAACTATAAAGAAATTTGATTATTGGTTACCCTATTAACTATTCAGACAAAGTCACATATAGTTGGCATGCCATAGGATTGATAGAGTACATGTTACTTTGACTACGTGTCGATGAGTGCCGGGCACAACTTTTAATTTGGCATTGTCCAATGAGGCATTGAGTGCCAATTTGGTGTGTTGGTTGGATCTGTGTATCCATTAGAGTTCGAGTTAGGTTAATAGGGGTATAAAAATGTCAATGGGATAAATGATATATGGATTGAGTTGATAATATGATTTGATGATACAAATACATATTGTGATTTATGAAATATCATGCAAACTTAATATATGAGCCCAGAGGGCCAAGATGATAATGTGACGAATTAATAATTTTGATCCGAAATTCGAATAATGAAATGAAATAGTGAATGCCAATATATTGAATTTGGATGTATTATTGATTATAGATGGAAAATGATATGAAAATGATATGGAATTGAATAAATGTTCAGTATAAGTGTTGATTTGTTGATATGTGGTTGCCATGTCTAGGCATACTCGTAAAGATAGTTTCTTATCGAATTAAGTTGTAAGTTGAGGTAAGTTGTTATGTAAATACCTATGAACTTACTAAATATTTGTAATTCTTACCCTGTTGTTTCCCTTTCCATGTAGATGGCCAACTTGCGAACGTGTCAAGCGGATCGTCGAGAAGCTCACAGTATCCCGATATTGGTTCGATAGCTCTTTTGATCATTCTATGTTCAATTATGTGGCATGTATATAGGGTTGATATAAGTGTTTACTTGGTTGGTTGAGTTTGGATTGAACCTTGATGAATGTTAAATTTTGGTTGGTAATGGTACATATATTACTTGAATGACAAACTAAGAAGTTTTTTGGCATAACTAAGATGTCGATATGGAATGACTTCTTTTAATATGGAATGGTATAAAAATTAGAATAGTCATATGTTGTTTTGAATGGGTTAAAAGCATGGAAGATTAGTTGTTGTGGTGAGGTGGTTGGTGTTAAGTTAAGGTTTGATGAATTGATTTTATTTTGGTAAAGGTTAAATGATCAATTGGTATAAAATTTGGTATGGGTTATGTAGGTTTTGATGTGTGTTATAACACCTTTAAATACCTTTTTGTTAGATATGAAATAAGTAACAAAATGAAAGTTTTTGACATTTTAGCATTAAGGTATCAGTACTGGAACACCTCAAACCTGACCTAGATGTTAAGACCAAGTCTAAAGAGTTACATTAACATTATTAGGGAAACCAACTTTTATAAAAAAACAGTTAAAAACCATTTGACAGATTATATCAATCGTAAAAGCCCAGTTGATAATTCAACAATCTTAGAAAGTCATAATACGAAGAAAATACTGAAATTACTGATAATATAAAAAAATGATAAAGTAGAGTGACTGAGCTTCCATTACACCGACCTAATCAAGATTGTGAGTTTCCTGTAATTCATTCAACAACAAAATGAGTCGAGAATTCAGTATGCCAAATATAAATAAGGTTGGAAACAAACAAACAATCAAACATTGCTGAGACTAGGATTGCGGATTGGATGCTAAGATCGGTACTCTAAAGTCTCGAACTAAAAATAACCTGTGCATAGAGAGAACAAACCATATGCTAAGTAAAACACTTAGTGGTATCATAATTAAATATGTAATATTAGCATGAACTATTCTACCCTAAGTAAACATGTATATCTATATGGATATATATACTATATACTTATAATAATAGTAACATTACAAATGTATCAAGTTTGAAACCAGTTATAGTTCATGTCCCATTAGCCATATTCAATGCCAATATATATATATATAAATCAAAATGGAAATTTAACTGTTATTGAGTCGGGGTCAGCTTCTGAATGCGAAAATCTAATGATGCTTACTCGAACAATCTACAAGACTTTACGCTAGGCAATTCCGCTTAGCGATAAATTTATGACATTTCAGCTTTAATCGAGCTTATTAAGGCACTTAAGTTGACTCGGGCATGAAGTAGAACCTATTTTCAAAGTTTCCAAAATTTCATACAAGGTATCGATACCCTTGGGTAGGTACCGATACCATTTTCACATTTTGTTTGTTTGAAAATCTAATTGGAAGTGTCAAGTATCGATACCTATTCTAGAGTATCGATACCTTAGTGCCAAAATGGAAAAATACCCATTACATGCCCACATCTTAAATTACTCAAATGGTGTTTTAAGGCACCAAACAAACATGTAATTTAACACATAACATCACACTCATGATTCCAAATCATCCAACCATGAACAAGCTATATCAAATTCCATCTAAATTATGACCAATTTGTATTTATCATGCTTAAAATCATGATCACACCATAACTAAGCAACGTATTGCATTTCATATCCAATCTTATCAATTCTATCATCTTTAACATCTTTTTTTTACATTGACAAAACATTAATCAACATTAAATGCTTACTAGCAATTACATATCAAAACAAAGCATTTGTACTTAATCACCTATCTAAATAATCATTCAAATAATTATCAATAAACCCACATTTATAAATTATTCCATTTCTAATTGCATTTGATACCTATTTCATTTCAAGCCAACCCAAACATATACCAAAATATGCTCAATTATGCACAGTGACCATTTCTTTCCTCCCAACCAATTCCAATACCAGATCCATACTAACATATACGATCTAAGGAATATCCAACACATATACTAACCCTATATCATCATCATTACTATTTATTAGTGCAAATAATTTAAGTTTAGTCATTTTTACCTAGTTTTCTCTAAATCTTAACATTCAAACTTTCATAACATAGAAAGCATATAAGCAAAAGATGAAAAGGCTTAGCATGAACACATTACCATTGTACATATCATATCATGATCAAGCTATGGCAATTTAGATTGCATATACACATATACTTAACTAGCAGTTATAAACCTTAAGTCATTAACCCCAAAGATTCAGCCTATTATCAATTCATACAACAAATGCTTACCTTAATTATGCATACTTATTTAATCTACTTAAATAATTCATTTCAACCTTTCATTTAAAACATGTTTGAAACATAAACCATATGCCATATGTATTCTACCTATCAACTTTAACATTCAATCCAACAATTCTTTGTCAAGAATGCATGTAATACTTTAACTATTACTAAATGGTTTCATACCAATTCACTTCTCAATTACCAATTCATATACAATTAAATGCATTCAACTATTACTCAAAACATATCATCTTTCATTATAAATTCATGTTAACAAACTATTTTTTATTGGTTTCGGGATCACAATTTGAACGTGTGAGTCTGTAAATATTATTTATTTAATATTTAGGAGGTCATTAGAGTGTCATATTAAAGTTTAGTTTGGTAATTTTTATGTTTAAATAGTTAATTAAGAAAAAATTGACTAAATTGTAAAAATTGGGAAAGTTAATTTTTATTAGTTTTTATGGGTTAAATGGTTCTAGTATAGTTGGACAGATTTAAATTGCAATTAAGCTATTTTTAAAGGTAGTGGTCGGTTATGTGCTTATTTAGTTGAGTTTTATAATTTAAGATGTTATTAAAATAATATAAAAAGTGTTAATAATATTAAAAATAAGAAACAAAGGTCATCTTCTTCATTCTTGCTCTTTTTAACTGAAAAGCACCATTCTTGAACCTAGAACATTCAGCCAAGCATATATCCCTGCATGTAAGTGAATTTGAAACCCATTTCTAGTAAATTTTCTGTTTTAGATATCGTTGTAGCTTAATCTAGCTAGCCGAGAGACTATTTTGAAATTCTATGTTTTTGATATCATTGTAGCTAAATATTTTTTCATGTCAATGGTTGAGCTTGAAGCTTGATGTTGAAATAGGACTCTTTTACAAAGTGAATTTTGATAGTTTTAAGTTTAGGGACTAAAATTATTATATGTTAAATTTGGCATGAATTTCATGTTTATTTCTTTACTTGTGAGCTATTAAGAGATGATATCGAATTTTTCTTTAAGGCCTTGGGTTTAAGTACGAAAAATATGCTTGTTTCAGTTTTAGGGACTAAATTGAATAAAATATAAAACTTTAGGGAAATTTTGAAAATGTTAATAGGAGGTCATATGCATTAAATTAAATTTTATAAGGTAATTGGGATTGATAAATTAAAATAAATTACTCTATAGATTAAGAATCGGTAGATAATCGAGGAAAAGAGAAAATTTTATATTAGTCCTTAACACTTCTATCTTTGTTGTTTAGCCCTGGTAAGCTCATATGGTAAAGTCTTGTGTCTTTTTTAATGTTTATGTTGATTTTTAGATTTTGGGTATGTTTGAATGTACATATAAATGTTGCAAATTGGTACAATGTGAGAAAAAGAACTTAATTGAAATGTGTTATCCTGTTATATGTACTGAGCCCGGATGAATATAAGATAGGATACAATTGGCATACCAATAGGTTATTTTTCGCGATGTATGAGATTGATATGAGATAAGATGATGACAGATGATATATTATTATACACTAAATGTACCAAAATCCAGCATTTGTTGCAGATTTCCGAGTTATATTACAGTGATTCAGGCGTGTTTTTAGGAGAGGATGTGAAGCCTATGGGCTTAGCACTTAATGCCCAAGTGTGTTTTTGGAGGGATGTTAGCCTTCAGGCTAGGCACTCAATGCCAAAGCATGTTCTTGGTTGGATTAGCTTGTTTGAGTTTTCTAGCATGTTTTGGGTGAATAACTGAGTTTTCGTATATTTTCATAATAGTTCATCGGGTTGAATTCTTGTGGTTAATGGATTTGATGTTCTGGCAACTATTTTATATGTAATATATCATAGATTAATGATCCAAAAACCTGTTTATGCTTGTTGATACGATGATTTGATATGATAATGGACTAACTTGTAAAGTACGCAAATTGATAAGTCTTGGATGTTATGAACTCACCTTTTGATATGGTTATGGTATAGGGTTAAATGTTAATTAATTGTTTTGTTGATTAAACTTTGATAATAAGGTATATTATTTCATTTTCAACTTATGAACTTACTAAGCTCATTTGAAGCATACACTTCTTCGTTTTCCTATTCTTGTAGATATCATTTTGCGGAACCCGATGATCGAATCAACTTGAAGATCACACTATCCAGCCACCTTTTGGTAGACCTTGAAAATGTTTTATTTCAGTTATGTGGCATGTAATAGGATTAATGTGTATACATACATGTAAGTGTTTTGTATATGCAATGTGTGTTTTGGGATTTTACAAATTATGTGATCTTGTTCATATATATTGATATGTTTGATCATGGTTGAAATTGTAGTCATGAAGGTGGCCATTGAATTGGTATGTGATGGAATGGTGTAAGTATTTGGTGTGTTAAACTATGTTTTGAGATGTTTAGTTAGGTAAGGTTTTAGTTGGATGTTTGGTTATGAAGTTATAAAAATGATAAGTGCATTGATTCTTTTAGTATCAAATGCATGAATGGATATAATTTGGCATATAGCTCATGGTTCATGATTGAAATTATGACATTTTTTATTCATAT
Organism: Gossypium hirsutum; assembly: GCF_007990345.1. Taxonomy (NCBI): domain Eukaryota; kingdom Viridiplantae; phylum Streptophyta; class Magnoliopsida; order Malvales; family Malvaceae; genus Gossypium; species Gossypium hirsutum. Next base: position 49,154,539 of record NC_053447.1, on the reverse strand, counting down.
GACAATTGCTTAGTTATGTATGTATTTGTAGGAAATGAAGTTGAATCTTAGCATTGAATACTATTTGTGATGAGGTCAATTGTGGCATATTGATTAGGCACATAAGATGATGTTTAAAGTTGTATATTTTGTATGATTTTGGTGCAATTGACTAGGTTTAAAGAATGTCATATTGCATGCTTCTAGCGTAATTGAACATAGAGTTTTTATAGCTTGCTATGAAAGGTACTAATGGTATACACGACTTGACACACGGCCGTGTGCTACATATGGGCATGTGGCACAACCGTGTGGTCTTTAAGTTTTGGAAGATGATTGGTGTACACGACTTTAGTGAGTTACATGGTCTGGATACACGTCGTATGACTCAAGTTTACACGGTCTCAGTCTGTTACATGGTATAGGACACGACTGTGTAATTTTTTTTATTGTTAGTTTTGCATTTGGGTCCATATGGTGTCAGTCTGTTACCCGACCTGGTGATAAGGTCGTGTGACCCTATTATTGACAATATCAATTTGTTACATGGTTTGGATACATGGCTGTATTGTCTAGCTATACACGACCTAGCCACACGATTGTGTGACCCCTATTTTACAAATTTTCCAACTTTTTTATAAGTTTTTATTGGTGTCCCTATTTGGTTTCAGTTCATTTTAAGAGCTTCCGTAAGCTCGATTTAAGTATGATCTTGTATGAATAACATGTTTTAACTGAGTGATAGTTAATTAATGATTGTTTAAAGAAAAGCTAAATTCAAATAGGACGATCCGGTTCTGTTATTTATTGTAGCATCTCGTAACCCTAATTCAATGAGGGAGACGGGTGAGTGGTGTTACATTTAGTGGTATCAAAGCTACGATTTAGTTGATTCTCGGACTGAACGTAGCATGTTTTGAGTATAAAATTGCATGCCAAAAAAACCTGTGACAGTGTGATTTATTTGGTTTGATCTAACCTTGTTTTTCTTATATATTCAAATATGTCGAAAGACTTGAATTGTGCTGTCACTGATAAAGTAAACAGTAATGTTGTAACGCCCCAAAAATTTAAGTCTTTAATTTGTTTTGCATGATATGTCAAAAATTGCTTGTTTGCTTTAATGGCTAAGTGATTTGGGTATGTATGGGGAGTGTTTGAAAAGCCTGGGATCAAGTCTTGGCTTTTGCAGAATTTTTAGTTTTGATCTTAAATGAATCTGGACACTGGCATATAGGCCTTTTAAATAATAGTGCTTGTTTTATGACACAAAAAGAGCTTCTGGACTAGTGGCAAGGTGGCATGGTTGAGGTCTGAGGTTCAAGTCTTGGGTTGTGCAATAGAGTATTTATTTTTTTGCTTGAGCTATGTAGGTAATGGAGTTGGACTAAAACACAGCTAAGGAGAGTTTGAATAGAATTTGAATGGGTTTGTTGGGGGAGTTGAGGACAAATCGATGGAGTAATTCAAGGAGGGATAAGGGGAAGAGATACTAGGAGAAAATCAAGGAGTTCAATTGAGAGGAAGTGTTGTGTCGTTTGGGGGAATTCTAGATTTGAGAATTCGACTGAGGAAACATTTTGGTGTTAGCATATGCCGAATTTTCCTTTTCTTTTCTTTCATTTATCGTCTTTTGGTTCATTCGGGTTTGTTTTGGTTGCTGCGCATTATTCAACAAAAAGTCCCTTTCTTTTCGGTCAATAGTTGTTAGTCGGTTTTGTGAGCAACTCTTCCATTTCTTTTTCTCTCTTCTTCTCTTCCTCAATCTGTGCTCTCTTTTGGTCGAATATCACCCTTTTGTTTTATCACTCTCTGCGCTGACCTTCTCTTCGCTATTTTTGCTTTTCTAGTGCAGCAAGTGTTTCTGATTATCGGTAAAGTGTTTATACTCCTCACTTTTTGATTAAATCTGTTCTCTTCTATTCTTTTTCTTACAACCAAATACCCTTCTTTTTATCCATTGATTACCGACTATTGATTCTTTCCTCATGATGTGTTACTTGTTGCGGTTTTAGGGTTTTCCTCGAGGAGTGGTAGAGTGTTAGTGGTTTTGAATTAGTCGCAACCCTTGTTCTTAGCATTCAATTGAGGTAATACGTTACCTCACTTTTGGGGTTTAGGTCGTATACTGATTATGTTCTTATAGGATATTATTTTTGGATAGAGGCCACTTATACAGCCTACCTTGGTTAATGAGAGCGGTGTTTTTGGTACAGATAATCGATAAAAACATGTGATCACTTTTGGTAAGCGGTCTTGGAGGACTAAAGTCGCCCCTATTCAACCAAGGTAAGGATGGTGTTTTTGGATTAAATGTAAATAAGAGGGTGCTTTACCCTAATGATTAAAGGACTGACATTGGCTCATGTTTGAATCTAGGTTGGTGTGTGTGGAGATTTGCGCTATTCTCGTAAACAGGTGTGTAAACACACCACTGTAACTGTAGAACGACAAAAGCTGAAATGCTGAAAATATGACGTTTGAGACCACACAAGCGTGCGATCGCTCGTGTGGTAAGCCAAACCCACGAACCATGGGCGATAGACTGTAGAGGCCTCCACGAACATTTTCATGGGCTTAGGCCGTAATGGGCCACGTTGGGCCGAAATGGGCCGTGTGGGCTCAATGGGCTCGTGGGCCTCACATAGGTGAAATCCATGATTTGTTGCAAATACTAGACTGGGCTATGTAGATCTCATAGCCATGGTGAAATCTGGGCTGAACGGGCCGCACGAATGTGTGGGCCCATTTGGGCCGAGTAATGGGCCTTGGGCCCATTTACATTGTTATGACCATTTAGGTTACCTAGGTCACTCGAGGCAATTGCAGACATTTCGAGGGGTCGATATCTGGATCAAAATACCAAAATAGGTGAAATGACCATGACCAAAATACCCCTAAAGGATAAAATGACTATTTTACCCCCAATTGATGGAAACGACCATTATACCCCTAGAGGTTGGTTGACTGATGTGTTCATGATTTGTATATGACTGTTATTGAGTATGATTTTCTGCATACACGTATGATTCATGACACGACATACTACATGGGGTTGGGATATTGTTATGGAGGAAGTATATTGTACTGGCAGCTTTGTTACGATACTGTTACTAGCAGCTTTGCTGCAATACTAATATTGGTAGCTTTTCTACGATATTGGTGTGTTGGCTGGGTGGGCCGATTTTATCCCCACATGGTGTGATGGTGGTAGGGAATGGTGTGTTGGCTGGGTTGGGGTGGATTGCATTATTGCACTGTACTAATACCGTATTGGGCTAAGGCCCATACTATACTGTTACTGATTAGGGCTCAGCCCGGACTATTTCTGCATGTTGTATACTGACTGACTAATAGGGTTTTACACATTGAGTTTTCGTAAACTCGCTCTTTCCTTTTAACTGTACAGGTAATCCTCAGCCATAGGCGATTTGGCGCTGCGAGGGACTCGAAGGTGGCTACACAACTGCAGCTGTTCTGCACTTGCTTTTATTTAAATTTAAAGTTTGTGTTGGGTTTTGTTAATGTAATAAGGCCATTTATGTTTGTTTAAAATTTTAATTGGGCTTTTTCTTACTTATTTTAAACTGCTAGTTTAGGAGAAGATGAATTTTCAAAATAATTATTTTTTTCAAAGACATAAAATTTAAACATTAGAGTTTCCAAAAGCTTCCGCGATTTTAGATCAACCTATTATAACAATAGCAGATAACAAGGCAAACTTTTTGATTAGTTGATTCGTTAAATAATAACAAAGGGGTTTTTTAACTTAGAAATGAAATTTTTACCAACAAGTCCAATTTTCGAAAGACACTTCAATGTGACACGCTAGATTCGACCATAACGTCTAGGCCGGGTTTGGGGTGTTACAAATGTTTCAGCTTCTGAACAAGAAGTGAATCATAGTTTTTCGGTTCTACAAATGTCTAAAAATGAATTAAAAAATGCCTTTTTTGGCATGATGGGTCAATGGTTATTAGAGTTTATGTGAGCCAATCCTGCGGCTCAACAACCTCCACCATGAACAATGTGGAAAATTCCACAGCGGTGAGTACAAAACCTAACTGGGTGCTAGTTTCAGATGCTGTTTGACCTAAAATTTCATGAAAAACTGGCCGAGAAAAGCGGAAGATACTAATGATCAAAGTTTGAAATATTTTCCTATGCGTCAGAAAGGTAGACGTCTTGATCGAAGCTGTAATACTGGAATTAATCACAGTGTAACAAAAGACACAGCTGTCAGGTCTGAAGCTAGAGCACCAGCTCGAGCGTATGCCATCTGAGCTAGGGAGGAAGCTAACGGACCCGATGTAATTTTTGGTACTTCTTATCTTTTTGATATTACTATATATGCATTGATTGAGCCTGGGTCAACTCATTCATATATTTGCATTGCGTTAGTTACATATAAGAACTTACCTATTGAGTCAACTGAGTTTGATGTCAGAGTTACGAATCCACTAGATCAGAATGTGATAGTTAACCTAATATGTCAAAATTGTCCATTAAGAATTCAGGCCTGTGACTTTCCTACTGATTTGATGTTATTACAATTTCACGAATTTGATATTATTCAGGGAATAGATTAGTTGATGTTACATGAAGTCGTGGTAAACTATAGACTGAAATTGATTGATCTGAGATGTTAGACTGATGAAATAATTACAGTTGATTCTAATAGATCAGATTATAAAACTAAAGTCAACTCAGCAATCTTCGCTCAGAAATTGATTAGAAAAGGCTATGACGCGTTTCTAGCATACATACTTGATACTCGAGAATTGGGATCGAAGATTGATTAGGTACCGATTGTTAATGAGTTTACTGATGTGTTTCTTGAAGAGTTGTTGGGATTACTGCCTGAATGTGAAGTTGAGTTTGTGATTGATTTATTGTCAAGGACTGCTCCGTCTATCGTACCGTATATAATGACACCAACTGAATTAAAATAACTTAAAGCACAGTTGCAAGAGTTATCTGAGAAAGGTTTTATTCGCCTGGGTGTATTTCCCTCGGGTTATTTTTGAAAAAGAAAGACGGGTCGATGAGACTGTGTATTGATTACAGGCAATTGAATAAAGTTACTATAAAGAACAAATATCTATAACACCCCTAACCTATATCCGTCGTTAGGATAGGGTTATGGACCGTTACCGTAAAAGTATAACTTATAAACATTTACATTCCAAACATTTTAAAAATCATAGCATAATTCATTCAATCACATGCATATCGTCCCTAATTCGAGCCCTAGAGGCCTTAGAAACACTTTAGAAATGATTCGGGACTAAATCAGAAACATTTGAAACATTAAGGAAAAAGATAGAAAGTTTCATACTGTAGGGGTCACACAGCCTTGTGGCCAGGCCGTGTGACTCACATGGCTGAGACAAATGCCCGTGTCTTAGGCCGTGAGGGCATTCAAATTAAGGACACACGGCCATATCCCAGCCCGTGTCTGTGCCTGTGTAACTCACTGAATTAGGTCACACGACCAAGCCACATGCTCGTGTGCCAAGCAGTGTAACACTCGAAATGCAACCTTTAAAACCTACAGGGGACACACGGCCGTGTGGACAAGAAATAGGCCAAATGCTAGCCATTTCTTTCACCCAATTCAAGCACATACCTATAATCCATTTGCATATATAATCAAGCCTTAAAACATACCAAAAACATGCATAATAAGACCAAATGGAATACCAAATTCCATTCAACCAATATGCCATATAGGCACCTCAAATGTAAACATACAATTTATCTAAACATATACATGTACTTAACACATTTCATTCATCAATACTTATTTCATTTTCCATTACAAAACTCATCATAAATTGACCACATTTATACGATTACAAATAATTCATATTTACCTCAAAGCATAAATGCACTTAGTCTCATATAAACATACCAAATATGGTCATACCAAACATACCTAAACATGTGCACATTTAAGCATACCATATTAGAACCATGCCAAATCAAAATAATCTTACCATTTGGACCACTTCTTACATGCATCAAAGTCTTCTAAATGACACCAATCTAGCCATTACCAAATGGTTCCAACAACCAACTTATGTGTAAACCATATTTCAATCATGCACATCTATTCAAAACCTTTCCAAATCATACTATAACTTGACCATGTTGAGTTCAATTCATTACCTACTATTTTGGCCACTCAAACATGCATTAACACCTTGTCAAAATGACACACATCAATAAGGCATCAAAAGTACCAAAGTTACATCGACCAAAATGACATATACATGCCAAAGTCATCAACTATTATAAGCCAAGTCCACCTATACGTGCCATTATAAACTTGATCAAAACATCAGAACCTACCAATTTAATCTTTGGATAGTGTGATAGGTCTCCGACGAGCTTCCAAACCGATAGAGCTTCCGATAATCTACAAAGTAAGAGAAAGATAACTACTTAAGCAATGAATGCTTAGTAAGCTCGTAAAACATAAAGCATAACTTATCACTTCAGTACTATAATATATAGATTAAAACCAATACTTTAAATGTAGTAAAATCCTATTGAACACCATTCAACTCATATTTGAGTATATTCATCAACATCACATATACTTTTCATATATAACATATTGGGATTTATAAGTCGTAATACATAATCATCAACCTTTGCATAAGATCATGAATCATTTTATTTGCTTACTTTCCCTTCCATTTCGAATGCTTAGCATAAGCCTAAACAACATTATCATTTCACGAATTAGTGTATCTATCCATGTTATAGGTAAATTCTTTCATAGCATAAATAGACTTCTCAAATATAAGTACATCATTTATCACATCAAACCTTTTATAACATCATAATGCATCCAAATTATGAACCTACCGTTTCATTCCCTTTTCTTACCCGTTTCATATACACAGTACAGGCATAAGCATAAACATCAATCATAACCACAAGCTTGGCACAAGCCTAAGCACATCAACAACACATGTTAGTTCATTTAAATATAATTCATATGAATTTAACATGGATAACCATTATACTTAAGCATGATTCGATTGGATTTATCATCCATCATAACATAACATGCTTTTCATGTATCTCACCATTTCAATGTACTTCATAAATACATGTCTTGGTTCATATTGAACACATACCTTTCCTTTCCTTTTTCATGCCCGTTGAACCGATTAGAATATCATTAGATACGCGAGATAGCTCATACTAAATGTTCTATCATATAAATGTATCATTTCCTTTCCTTTACATCATTGCTCACATGAGTTTTGAAGTAGGTCAGCTTACACGAGCTGTGAAATGTTCACACGAGCTGTGGGTCGGAATGCAAGCTACATGATATTGCTCACGTGAGTTGTGGAGTATTCACGACACATGTCGGACCTTAGCCATCGGTAGGACATTCAAGACCATCACTGAAAAACATGGAAACCCTAATGACATGCCATTTGTATCCTACGAATTCCTAATGTTCAAACGGGGCTCGATAATCGTTGTACGTCGTTGGATTTCCATCGTTTCATGATATGATAAATTGCATAATAACATATATACATTTAATCATTTACATTAGAACAACACATTAAAAATCAACTTAATCAACATTTAAGTGATTAAAGTTCGTACAAACTTACAAGACTAAAATGCAGAAATGTCAAAATACAATGGCTTTAGTAATTTTCCATTCTCCTAGATTTTCCACTCGATCTTGATCTAAATTAATAATTTCATTCAATTTATTAATTAAGATAGTGAAATCACTCCATTTTATGCAATTTATTCATTTTTGAAATTTTTACAAAATTACCCCTAACATTTTACTTTTATTCAATTTAGTCTCTGAGCCTAAAACATGTAAAGTAACCATTTTTAATGCAAAACCATGAATACTGAATATTCACGGCATCCAATACAGCCCACATTTGTAATAATTTCACAACAAATCCTTGTATTTTTACTATTTAAACAATTTAGTCCTTAATTGGTAAATTCATCAAAATTACTTATAAATAATAACAAGTACCTTAAGTCCACCATTTAATATCTAAAATCACATAGATTCATCAATGGCAATATTCAATATCTTTAATAGTTTCAAATCAAAGGTACGGGCTAACTGGATATAGTTGCAACGATCTCAAAAACATAAAAAAATATTAGAAATGGGGATAAAACGGATTAGATGCACACAATGAAGTTTGGCCGAAGCTTCAAAGCCTTTAACAATGGTTTCTTCTCCCCAATTCGGTGAAAGAAATGAATTAGAAAAGATGATACAAACTTTGTTTTATTTAATTTAATTTAATTATAAAATTACCATTTTGTCCATTTAAATATCATCCAAATTTCATGCTTTTAGTTTCCCAAAACCATCCACTGAATCCTTAAATGGTTTAATTTCCATTTAAGTCCCTTTTTATTTATTCAATAAGTCATTTAATCACTCAAATCAAATAGTGATCAAATTTTACATCTTTTACAAATTAGTCCTTTTTAATTAATTAATTATCGAAACATTAAAATTTCTTAATGAAACTTTAATACAACCTTAATAACACTCCGTAAATATTTATAAAAAGATTTATGGCTCGGTTTATAGAAATGAGGTCCCGATACCTCATTTTCTAAAACCACTTGACTTTAGGGTCTTACCACTTGAACTTAATAAATAATTTATATAACATAAATTACCAAATCAAAAACCTTTTTAAAACCGTATTTGACTCATAAATATTAAATAATAATATTTACGAACTTACTCATCAGATTTGTGGCCCCCGAAACCACTGTTTCCAACACCACTGAAAAACGGGTTGTTACAATATCTTTTACCCAGTTGAAAGGCACTGCTATATTTTCGAAAATAGATCTTAGATTCGGCTACTATCAGGTTCGAGTTAAAGACATAGACATGCCAAAAATTACTTTTTTGAACCCGTTACGGCCACTATGAATTTATGGTAATGCCTTTTGGATTAACTAATGCCCCTACTGCGTTTATGGATTTGATGAATCGGGTTTTTCAACTTCACTTGGATAGATTTGTAATGGTGTTTGTTGATGGCATATTAATCTATTAAAAACTGAATCTGAAATTTTGATGAGTTGAGATGAGAATCTTGGATGCTATGAAGATCATGAACTAACAAAGCCCATTGTCACTTGTGCATAGAACAAACAAATTTGCAGGCTAAGCATTGGGAGCTCAGTGGTGCTGGCATAATTTGTAATCAAAATAATAAAACATTAAGGAATGAAATATGCTAACAACATCATATACTAAGAATCAATTTCAACTCAACATCATATATATGTAATTTGAATTCATCATACCATTTTGTCTTGTGGCATCTTAGCCATGTCAAAATCATTTTCTTTATTATAATTCATTAATCATAGATAAACTCTTTGATAGTTTCTCATATGTGTTTACGTATACATTTCATAGTCATGAATCGTAATATTACCATATCATTTCTCAATGTCAAATCAATTTCACATTAGAAACATTGTTCTTTGTCTAATACCAATCACATTTAATAATTATATTTCAATGACACATCATATTCATTATTAGCCCTATTAACTTAATACAGAATAAAGGACATAAACATGAATAAATCCACCATCACACCTGTATATGCACATAAGTGCTAATCGGGCATAGATACATTGATATCTCCAATCACACCAGGATGCATTGTAGTGCTAGAATGAGTTGACCGAAATGTCAAAATGCTCCCACCTATAAGCACATAAATCCTATCGCATGCCAACCATACCAGAACTTTATCCAATATCATTAATAGGGCAATTTCCACTACCCATTATCATCAATTTACATTTCAATATGAATGATTTCATAATAGCATTATAATTTAAATCATAGCATTCTATCATTTCATATGTATATAACAATCATTTCGTCCAACATTACTTAATTCATTTTGGTATAACACATATAATTATTCAACTAAATATCTACATTACATCATTACAACCTATATCATGACATTGTATAATTTCATATAAACATACATAACAACTTATCAATCATTTTTCAAATCAACATGGTATAAAACACATTACTCACCTTTGGTCATTCTCATACTCTAAGATTGGAACTTACCTTTTGTAACACCCCTAACCTAGTCTAGTCGTTGGACGCGAGTTATAGGATGCTACAACTGTGGGAAATGTTCCCATACTATAATAAACATGTAAATGTTCTCTATTTATTTGAACGATGAATAAATAAATAAAGTTAATTTCACATTTCACTAATATGTATTTTGTATTTATGTCTTTTATATATTGCATGCATAGCAAAATTGTGACAAGCAAATACTGTAACACCCCTATACCCGATCCGATCGTATGGACCTGGTATAAGACTATTACATTTGGTGCCAAAACAGTTCTGGCTAGACACTGTTTAATTTAAACATTTATACATAGTATTTTAACTTATTTAACCCAAAAATTATTAATATAAACATCTGGGGTCATTATTGGATGTTCAAATGTGTTTGAAAATTATTTTAATATTGTTTTTACTCAAAACAGGGAAAAATATCGATACTTAAACAAAAAGTATTGATACCTTTTCAAAGGTATCTATACCACTGTACAAAATCAATACCAAAATAGCATTCTAGAACTCCAGAAATTCAAATTTTGATGAAGGTATCGATATCTTAGGCCTAGCTATCAATACCTAGCCTTCAATATCGATACTGATGTTAAAAATGATACCAAAATCACATTCTATTTTGGAAAATTTGAGTTTTAAAGCCTACGTATCGATACCTATACCCTTGGTATCATACATTGGGTAAATTTTGGTAAAAATTAGTTAAAAGTTCACTAAAGCCCCTTGTAATATAATGGATTCAACTCAACGATTCAACTCAACACTTAAGACCAATTCAAGATGCATTTAAGCTACTTAAAACAACTCCAAATTGATCACAATTATCACATCAACAAACCACATTTGCAAACATACTTATAACCTCAATAATTCATTTCATATATAACCAAAATACTTCGAATAACAACCAAAATAGATAGAATTTCAAGAGTTCGTATTTTAGTCCCTAACACTTGGGAACACATTTGGTCTACCTATGTACATCCATTTTAACTCAAAATACAGTAACTACTCTTGTAGGTCTTGAGGATGTGATGAGATGAGAGATCTCCTAGCCCGACTCTAGCTCTTCAAGTCTAAGTCTACCTATACGTTAAAATAGACGCTTTAAGCCGGTGAAGGCTTAGTAATCACTACAAGAATAAATAGGTAAATGAATAGTACCATAATGTTTTCAAATTATTCATTTAATACATGCTTACACAAATGCTAAATTCATACAACTATACATTGGTTTAACAAAATTTAACTTACCTTTAAAAGTTACTAAACTTACCTCAACACTTTGATGATTCACTTTTGTTCACATTTTATATCTTTAGCCCATAGTAGACTTTTATAGAACATAACAGATATACAAAACAAATACAGGGGTGCATTATTATGCACTAATGAACAAAGAGCACTAAGGTCTTATACAGAGAGCACGAATGTGTTAAACGGAGACCACTAATGTGCTAATAATCGGAGAGTGTGCTAAGGCCCCTTAATAGCATGCCACTAATATCCTAGTACTTCTAAATTCCGTCTACTTGGGCTTTAAAACTAAATTTCGTACATTTAAGTACTTTACATAAGTATTTCGGAAAAGATTTCACATTTCTCCATCATCTACAATTTAGTCCCTATTTCATAAATCACAAATATCACACCTTTTTCACACATATACTTTTATCACAACATCATTACTTAGTGTTCAAACAAATATACCATTTAATATTCTCCACCTATAATTTTCTTTACAAATTTCATAATTTCATAATCTAATCCCCTTTTATTATCTATTTACAAATATAAATATATATTTTACATTTATATTATAATTAATTCTATATTACAATATAAGCATTTAAATAAAAATAATTTAAAACCTTGTAGTACTTACAACAAAAAGGTTGAGATGATGTATTTTCTTCTTCCTTCACTCATTGGCCTTCTCCTATCCTTTTCCTTCAATTTTATCCTCTCCCTTCTTTTCTTTCTCTTCAATTTCATATAAAACATATATCATTTATAAGTTAAAACTAAAATCATATAACTTTTCTATGCTAGTTAATGAAAATAAACATTTATGGCAAGATAATTTCATCATCTCTTACCTTAGCTCTTTGAAAACCCAAAACCCTAACTCATGTTTTTCTCTCTTTTAACCCATACATGGAAGTTTTTTCATGAGATTAAGATGTTCACTAGCCTTCTCTTTAGTTTTTACTAAAGAAATTTCAAAAAAAAAAACGGAAGTTTTAAATCTTGAATAGTTCAACAATAGAGGAAGGACATGAAGGGAAATAAAAGAAAAGTTAGATGGAACTTGGGGGAAAGAAGTGACGGTTTGGCTTGGTGAAAAGATAATATCTTTTCATCTTTTCTCCCACTTTCCACACCATTCCACTAAAACATCTCACCTTTTTAATTGCTAATAATTCCTTAAGTCATTCATCTTTACACTTTTACCTATCATCATTACACCTAATAAATATCTACTTAGCTAATTACCACATTGTCCTTCCTCGTCTTTCATATTTCCTAGGATGACTCCTACAACACTTTGGTTAAATTTCTTCTTAACCCTTCTTTCCTTTCTACCACTACTATGTATCTCCTATTTTTTTATTTTTCCTACTTTGGCCACAACAATTTCTCTATTCTTTCAATTAGGTCAATGCATCTATTTAATATTGCCTTATCTAATGAGTATTTTCTAATTTCATATTAGGCCTAAATACTTCATAATTTAATACTTAAAATTCATTTTTTTATTATATTTCAAAAAAGTTGCAGTAATTCTTGACCCGATCTATCATTGTACCTAACTCTGACTTAAAACTCAAATGTTACAATTCTCTTCCCCTTAAATAAATTTGGTCATCAAAATTTACATGACATAAACAACTGCAAAAATTGTTATCTTATCATTTCCTCTCTTTCCCATGTTGCTTCTTCCGAATTATGATATCTCCACAAGACTTTTACCAAAAAAACCTGTTTGTTTCTCAATTCCTTTACTTATCGAGCAATGATCTTAATTGTTTTCTCTTTATAAGTTAAATCTGGTTGGAATTCTATTACTTCAGGAGTAATCACATGAGATGGGTCAGATCGTTATCTTCGTAGCATTGACACATGAAAAACGTTTTGAATTTTGTCCAACGCTGGTGGTAGAGCTAACCGATAAGCAACTGGACCAATTCATTCTAAAATCTCATATGGCCCAATGAACCTTGGACTCAACTTCCCTTTCTTCCCAAATTGGAGAACATTTTTCCATGGTGACACTTTTAAAAATACTTTCCCACCCATATAGTATTCAATATCTTTCCTTTTGAGATCGACATTAGACTTTTGTATATCTGAGGCTGCTTTTAAACGGTCTCTAATCAACTTCACTTTCTCTTATATTTCTTTAATCAAGTCAAAACCCACAAATTTGTTTTCACCCAATTCTATCCAGCACACAGGAGTTCTACATTTTCTTTCATACAGTGCTTCATATGGCGCCATTTGAATACTAGACTGATAAGTGTTATTATAGGTAAATTCAACCAATGATAGATACCTTTCCCAGCTACCTTTAAATTTAATAATGTAATTTCTCAACATGTCTTCCAGTGTCAGAATTAGTCGTTCTAACTACCCATCAGTCTAAGGGGATATGTCGTACTAAAATTTAATCGTGTACCTAAAGCTTCATGTAGCTTTTCCTAAAACTTCGATGTAAATCTCAAATCCCGATAAAAATGATGAATACTGGCACTCCGTGTTACTATTTCATCTATATACAACTGTGCGTACTTATCCATGGAGAAATCAGTCCGTACTGGAAGAAAATGGGCAAATTTTGTCAATTGATCCAGTATTACCCAAATAACATCCTTCTTCTTCGGTGAGAGTGGCAATCACGTTACAAAATCCATAGTAATTCTTCCCCACTTCCACTTTGGTATGTTTATTGATTGTAGCAATCCAAATGGAGCTTGATGCTCTGCCTTCACTTGTTCACATATCAAATTTAACTATGTCTTTCTTTATCCTTTTCCACCAATAAAATGGTTTAAAGTCATGATACATGTTATTACTCCCTGGATGTAAACCAAAAAAAACTGTGATGTGTTTCATTCAAAATACTTTGCCTCAAAACTTCTAGATTAGGTACACATAGCTGACCGTGAAATCTCAAGCTCCCCTCACTATCAATCTCAAATTCATTGGTTTTTCCTTCCTCAAGTTTTTTCTTCATCACCGATAATTCTTCATCTTCTTTTTTAGCATCTTTCACCTCCTACAATAGATTTGGTTTCACCTTTATCTCAACAAATAACTCACCGTTTTATTTCATCTCTAAATGTGCATTCATTACTTTCAAAGTTGCCAACGATTTTTTGCTTAAAGCGTTTACTACTACATTCGACTTTCCAGGGTGATAATCAATGATACAATCATAGTCCTTTAACAATTCAACTCATCTTCTCTGTCTCAAGTTCAACTTTTTCTACGTTAGCAAATACTTCAAACTCTTATGGTCAGTGTAGATATAGCATTTTTTCCCGTACAAATAATGTCTCTATATTTTTAATGCAAACATCACTACAGCAAATTCAAGATCATGCGTCGAGTAGTTCTTTTCATGTGGTTCAATTGCCTAAATGTATATGCTAATACCTTTCCTCCTTGCATTAGCACATAACCCAAACCACTGTACGAAGCATCACCAAAAATCACATACTCTTTACCAGATCTTGGTTGAATCAACACAGGAGCTTCTTCCAATGCTACTTTTAATCTTTCAAAACTTTGCTAACACCTTTCTGTCCATTCAAATTTCACATTTTTCTACAACAATTTTGTCAAGGGTGACGCAATCATAGAGAGTCCCTCAAAAAATCTTCTATAGTAACCAGCCAACCCGAGAAAACTCCTTACTTTTGTCACATTATTTGGTGGTTTCCATTCAAGTATAACTTCTACCTTTTTTGGATCTACCCGAATTCCATTTGCTGATACAATGTGTCCTAGAAAAGTGACGTTTTTGAACCAAAATTCACACTTACTCAATTTACCATACAACTATTTTTCTCTCAAAATATATAACACAATCTAGAGATGTTTATCATGTTCTTCTTCTCTTTTTGAATACACTGGAATATCATCTATAAATATCACCACAAACTGATCTAAATAAGGCTAAAAAATTCTATTCATAAGATTCATAAAGGCAACCAGAGCATTAGCCAATCCAAATGGCATAACAAAGGACTCATAATGACCATACCGAGTCCTAAAGGTAGTTTTCAACACATCAGATTCCTTCACCCGTAACTGATAATACCCTTTCTTAAGATCAATCTTAAAAAATACACTGGCTCTTTTTAACTGGTCTAACAAATCATCAATTTGGGCAACGGATATTTGTTCTTTACAGTCATTTTATTCAGCTAACAGTAATCTATACAAAGCTTCAAAGACCTATCTTTCTTCTAAACGAACAATACTGGTGCTCCCTATAATGATACACTAGGACGCACAAATCCCTTGTCCAATAACTCTTGTAGCTGTGTTTTCAATTCTTTCAACTCAGTGGGTGCCATCCGGTAAGGAGCTATAGATATTGGTGCAGTACCTAGAATGAACTCAATCCCAAACTCTACTTCTCTTTATGGAGGCAAACCCGATAATTCCTCTGGAAACACATCGATAAAATCTCAAACTACCGATATCTTTTCAATCTCAAATTTTGTTGCATGGGTATCCAAAATGTAAACAAGAAATACAATATATCATTTTCTCATCATCTTAGATGCCTTCATTGCAGACACCACATTCATCAATGCACTATATTTTTCACCGATTACAATCACTTTCTTTCCATCTGAAGTTCTCAAAGAAATTCTTTTTTTATGTAATCAACCATAATCTCGTGTTCTAACAACCAGTCCGTACCTAATATCACATTAAACTCATGAAATGTAACTGCCATAAGGTCTACTGGAAACTCATAATCCTAAATTTTTAAGGGACATCTTCTACATACTTTATTAACTTTCTCGCTTTGCCCAAAAGGTTAGTAACTACTACTTCGTATTCTGTATTTTCTATTGATAACTCTCTTTCTTTCACTAATTAATGCATATGTCTGAACGCGTAGAATCATGATCAATTAATGCAATTATAGAAGAATCAAATAAAGTAAATTTACCAGTAATTATATCATAAGCATTTTCCTCTTTTCATATCTCCGGGATTCATATTTATCAGTTGTTTCTCTCACCGATCTCATACCACTACTAGTACCACTAGAAGTTCCAGGTCATCTACCTCTTTGTGGAGCCAAGCTACCTCTCACAGACTACTCTATAACATTTTCTAATGTCTTTCGACAATCTTTGATCAAATGATCTTTTGATCCACATTTGAAACAGGCTCAAGAATTCAGTCGACATTCTCCCCAATGAAATCTTCCATAATTCTTACATGATGGTTGTGTTGGTTTTCTTCTAGAACCCCTAGTACTAACCATAGAGGTCGCCTGTTGAGTTTGTCTTGCTAACTTCTAGATCTTTGCCCAATAGTAAGAGAAGTATATCTGGAATCTCTAGAATCCCTCACTCTCTTTGAAAAAAGTGGTGGTGCTGAACTAGTTGCTAGTCTCTTCTCAAAACTCTTATCTTTCGAATGAGTAACCCTTCTTTCAATCGTTGTACTCTATCAACCAGAATAGGAAATTATTGTAGATGTAATGGTATAAGAGGAACATAAATTTCTTCATTCAATCCCCACTCAAATATTCTACACATATCCGTTTCATTCGCAATTAACTCTTTGGCATATTTACTCAATCTGATAAATTCTTGTTCATTTTTAACAATAGACATGTTGTTCTGTATCAAATCTAAGAATTCTATTTCCTTCTTCTCAATATATTTTTGACTCACATATTTCTTTCTAAATTCAGACACAAAGAAATTCCAATTAATCCTTTCTACAGGATGAATATTTATGATAGTGGTCCACCATTGGTAAGCCTTACCCTTTAATAAAGATACTGCACTTTTCAACTTTTCATCCCCTGTACACTGCAATTCTTCAAACATCCTCTGACTGTTCTCTAACCATTCTTCAACTTCAGCTGGGTCATTATCTTTCTTCACTTTAAACTCTTCAGCTCCATATTTTCTTATTTTCTCCAAAGGAGATCGATGACTAGTTGTAGATGGTTGTGGTTATGGAGCAGTAGGAGGAGGAAGTGATGGAACAGGTGGAGCATTATTAGTTCTCATAACTTGCTGTAATAACTAATTCATCGTCTGTAACAAGGCTGCAATAGGGACTTCTTCTTTAGGTGGTATCGGTTTAGTTCTAGGTTGAGTTCTTTCTTCTAACTCAGGCTCCCTATCATCCCCTAAGTTTACTGATTCACTTCGGGCTTGGGATATAAGTTGATCTCTTTCCCTATCAATGTTTGGGCCCTACTATCTACTTCATATTCTGACTATTCACGAGGTCTATTTGACATGTTTAAGTTTTAAAATATTCATAAATTACACAATTGAATAACTAAATCTCATCCCATCACATCGATAAAAAAATGGCATGTTCACATAGACCCATTCTCAACCCAAAAATCTAAAAACCTAAGCTCTGATACTAATAAATGTAACACCCCTTTACCCGGTCCGATCGTATGGACCCGATATAAGACTATTACATTTGGTGCCAAAACGGGTTCGGCTAGACACTGTTTAATTTAAACATTTATACATAGTGTTTTAACTTATTTAACCTGAAAATTATTAATATAAACATCTGGGGTCATTATTGGAAGTTCAAATGTGTTTGAAAATGATTTTAATATCGTTTTTACTCAAAATAGGGAAAAACTATCGATACCTAAACAAAAGGTATCGATAACTTTTAAAAGGTACTTATTCCACTGCATCAAATCAATACTAAAATAACTTTCTGTAACTTTGTAAATTCAAATTTTGATAAAGGTATCAACACCTTAGGCCTAAGTATCGACACCTAGCATTCAATATCGATACCGATGTTAAAAACGATACCAAAATCACATTCTGTTTTGGAAATTTTGAGTTTTAAAGCCTAGGTATCGATACCTATACCATTGGTATAGATACCTTGGGTAAATTTTGGTAAAAATAAATTAAAAGTTCACTAAAACCCCTACAATATATTGGGTTCAACTCAACACTTAAGACCAATTCAAGATGCATTTAAACTACTTAAAACAACTCTAAATCGATCACAATTATCACATTAACAAACCACGTTTGCAAACATACTTATAACCTCAATAATTCATTTCATATAGAACCAAAATACTTCCAATAAAAACCAAAATAGATAGAATTTCAAGATTTTGCATTTTAGTCCCTAACATTTTGGAACACATTTGGTTTACCTATGTACATGCCATTTTAACTCAAAATATAGTACCTACTCTTATAGCTCTCAAGGATGTGATAAGATGAGAGATCTCCTGGCCCGACTCTAACTCTTAAAGTCTAACTATACCTATGCTTTAAAATAAATACATTAAGCCAGTGAAGGCTTAGTAAGCACTACAAGAATCAATAAGTAAATGAATTGTAACAGCCCGTTTTCAGATATATCAGAATAGTGATTTTGGGACCACAAATTTGATGGGTAAATTAATATTTTATTATTATTTTAATGTCTATGGTATGTTAGTGGAGTTGTATAAAAAATTTGTTAAGAAATTTTGACGTTTGCATGCTTAATTTCATGAAAAGGACTAAATCGTAAAAGGTGTAAAAGTAGAGTTCTAGTAGATAAAGGTATTAAATAGCTTTCAAAATTTGATATAAGAGGAATTGCATGGTAAATATACCATTTATATAGTTATTGGATATTCATGGATTGGCTTTATTGAAATTAAGAATATTTTTAAAAGTTAAAAATGTAATCAAGTAAATAAAGGCTAAAATAATAAAAACAAAAGAAAGAAATGACACATCATCTTCCTATCTTCACCTTCAACCGATTCTTCAAGGGAAAGAATAGCTAGGGTTCAGTCACTTCATTTTTTGCTTGCATGGTATGTGTTCAGATTCCGTTTTTAATGATTTTTATGTTTTCAATATCATTGTAGCTAAATCTAGCTAGCCTAAGGACTAATTTGCAAAACTGTTAAAAGTTTAGGGTTTTCCCATGAATATTTTTGTATGGGTTTTGAAGTTTAATGAAAGATTATAAGTCCATGATGTTAAATAAACAAGTTTTGTAAAAGGATTTTTGATGAAATTTTCATTTAGGGACTTAATTGTAAAGGTGATGAAATACCATGTTAAATTTGTGAAATGATGATTTTTATGGATTTCTAGAAGTCCTTAGTGAATTCAGCTAGTATGAAATTTGGATGAAATTGCTTAAATCCTATTTTACGAGCTTAAGGACTAAATTGTAAAAAGTTAAAATGTTAGGAAAAAATTGTAATTATGCATAAATGTGGATTATGGATTGAATTGAATGTGTGAGATTGATTGAAACACTTAATTAAATATAATTATTTATTTAGATAAAGATAAATCTCAATCGGATCTAAACCGAGGAAAGGCGAAAATCACAGATTAGCTCGATCGTATTTTTGCGCTCTAGTTGTCAATGTAAGTTCATAGTATTTAAATGTGTAATTGAATTTCTACCTGTATTTTCATATTATAGTTATGTAACTAAATGTTTATAGTTAATTATTCCCTGAATTGCACATACGTGCCCCTGTTTGTACTTCGGTACCCTTGAATTGCACATAAGTGCCCCTGTTTACACTCCGATAACTTTGATTAGAGTAAAATATGAATCATAGTGAGTTGTTGTTAAATTTAATGAGACACTATGTTCTTACTAGCTATATAAGCTTATTCGTTTTTGTGGATTATTTTGTAGATCGTTGTTGCTGACTTTTGGACAGATCAAACCTTCGGCTCACACTATCCATCGATGTTGGTAGTTTTTGTGTCTCCTAGGGTAGTGGCATGTATATGTGGCTAAATAGTTTTTTTGGTACAATTTTTCAATATACTAAACTAAGTTGTTAGGTATTTTATTAAGGTTGTAAGTAGGAATCTTTTTGGTACAATTAGAATGGTATGTAAATGAACACTTGTGAATTGTGTTGGCTTGAGAATGAATTAGGCGCTATGCTAGAAGTTGAATAGGATTTGGTCATTTGAATTGGTCATTTTATGCATGTTTTGGTATGTTTTGATTCCTTGGTTAAGGGTGCAAATGGCTTGTAGGTACATGCTTAAAATGGGTGAAAGAAATGAGTTGATTTTGGCCAATTTCTTGTCCACACGGCCTAACACACGGACGTGTGTCTTATCCGTGTGTGACACACGGCCATGTGACACGGTCGTTTGTCCCCCGTAAGTATTAAATGTTTCAAGTTAGGCAGTTACATAGCCTAGCACATAGCCTAGCACACGACCTAGCACACGAGCATATGAGGCCATTTTGAGTGGCCTAGCACCCGGGCATGTGGCTTGGCCGTGTGACCCAACTAAGAAAGTTAGACGGGCACGAGCATAAGCTAGGACATGGCCATGTGTCTCTGCCGTGTGAGTCACTCATCCTAGCCACACGGCCGTGCGACCCCTATAGTTTAAAATTTCTAACTTTTTCTTACATGTTTCAAATGTTTCTGATTTAGTTCTAAGTCATTTCCAAAGTGTTTATAAGGCCTCAAAGGCTCGATTAAGGGACGATATACAAGTATATCAATGGATTATACTATTTTTATATTAATGTTTTAAAATGTATGTTTTTATGCTATGTTTTTACGGTAATGCTCCGTAACCTTCTTCTGGTGACTGATACAGGTTTGGAGTGTTACATTTAGTGGTATCAAAGCTACAATTTAGTTGGTTCTAGGACTAACGTAGAGAAGTAAGGTTTAGTATATACATGCCACATATACCTTGTGATAGTGTGATGCTTTGCCACATATACCTTGTGATAGTGTAATGCTTTTGATCCGTTCTAACGTTTTATTTTTTATAGATTCAAGATGTGAGCTGAATCGAATCGAGCTAAAGTTAATGAAGCTAAAATTAATGTTCAAGCTTTGAATCCTAAGGCAAATAATAGTGCGCCTATTCCACTACACGTTTGTGATGAGATGAAAAATGTATTTCTTGGAATGATGAACCAATGGCTCAACGAGTTCAAGCAAACAAATCTTACAACTCCGCCACCTTCACCCCTTGTCGTGCCTCCCTCGACACCCCTGAATATCCCAAACCCTTTACCTACGATAGTTACCTGGGTATTTTTAGACAAAATTCAAAAATGTAGAGCGAAAGAGTTCAAAGGTACGGTAGATGATGATCCTTTAAAATCTGGGTATTGGGTATTGAACACAAAGAGAGTTTTCACAAAGTTATTGTGCACCCCCGAAGATTGCTTGAGGTGTGTGGTTTCTTTACTGAAAGATGAGGCATATCTATGGTAAGATACTTTGAGTACGATGGTATCAGATGATCGAGTTAATTGGGACTTCTTTCAAAATAAATTGAAGAAAATGTATGTTAGCCGACTGTTCATAGATCGAAAAAAGAAAGAGTTTCTCGAGTTAAAATAAGAAAATCGGACTATAGTTGAGTATGAACGTGAATTTGTGCAGTTAAGCAAGGATGCTCGTAACATCGTATCCAATGAGGAAGAAATGTGTATTAGATTTGAAGATGGGTTAAATGATGAGATCCGTATGGCTATAGCAGCATTAAAGTTACAAGAAATTGTGGAACTTTCAGAGCGAGCTCAGAAAGTTGAAGAAATTTGTAAAAGCAAATGACAGTCAGATTCGAAATTCAGAGACTATAACAAAAAGGGATCATTCAAGCTAGCTAAAACTTCTCCTTCGAAGAAATTTAGAAGTGACACCAGTCGATCAGCAGCTCCTACAAAGTTCATTGGTAGAGAGAAACTGAGGCAAAGTAATTTCCAATCAGTTAATTCTCCAGTGGCTAGTGTTGGAAGTGTAAGAAAAGTTTAGAGAACCATTCCTATGTGTGATGAATGCAATAAAAGACATTTTGGTGATTGTCGATCAAAATCGGGAGCTTGTTTCTGTTGTGGGTCTACTGAGCATTTTCTCCGTAACTGTCCAAAGAAGCAAAATGACTTCAGAAATCAAACAAACAAGCTTGAAGTAACTTCTTAAAGAGGTTGACAATTTGGAAACACTAGAAATGCTACTTCTAGTAGAGGAAAGAATAACGAGATGAACAAAATGTCTGAATCAAGAACACCAGCTAAGGCCAATGCAATCTAAGCTCGAGAGGAAGCTACTGCTCCAAATGTTATTGCGGGTACTTCTTTTCTCTTTGATATTAATTTATATGCATTAACTGATCCTGGATCAACTCATTCATATATATACACTACATTTGTAGACAAAAAGAAAATACCTGTTGAATTCACTGAATATACTATCAGAGTTACAAATCCCCTAGGTCACTGTGTTCTATTTAATCAGTTATGTAGATCATGTCCAATGAAAATTAGGGGTTACGATTTCCTCGCTAGTTTGATGTCGTTACCCTTTGATGAGTCTGATGTGATTTTGGGTATGGACTGGTTGACTCTGCATAATGCTATTCTAAATTGTAGAATAAAACATATTGTGCTAAAATGTCAAAATGGTAAATGGGTCCGAATTGAGTCAGGCAGATTGGATGGTACATCTAATATAATCTCAGCTATGACAGCACAGAAATATGTTAAAAAGGGCTGTGAAGCATATCTCGCTTACATAGTTGATTCCAGGGTTTCAGGATTGAAATTAGAATCGGTCCCGATTGTATGTGAGTTCTCGGATGGGTTACCAAGGTTACCTAGAATGATGAAAATGTGCAACTCTACACAATCGCAGTAAATAATAAAGTGACAAGTAAATATCGAGTTATCATACCCACAGAAACTGTGAAAAGAATTATTTATTACTGAATTTTAAAAACACTTTGGTGAAGAAAAATATTTTGATTTGAAGAGGCGATTAAAAACTAGGATTTTAACAAAGTAAAATAAATAAAAATAAAATAAAATTTCCAATGCACAATTTCAAAAGATGCTTTTAATCAAGATAACAAAATTGTGTTAGATTAATTACATTTCTTAACTTAGAATTATTAAACTCATGTTTATGTTGTTACGAATAAATTCACAACAACTCAGTAATGTGCTAACTTATGAACATACTTACTTACCAAAATCCTTTTATCTCTTGACTATATCTCTATATCAATTCAACCGATTAAACAAATTTTAATAAGCAAATGTGTTAATGCACATACATGCTTATGAAATTAAAATAATCTCTTGTACATATCTCTATTCCAATTCAAACAATTAATTCAATCTCATAAGCTCATAAAAGATTACGTGACGTAACATTGTATTTCTACCTTGAAACAGTTTAATCACAATAATCTTTCAAGTTAAGCAAGGTTAATGTATCGTTAGATACTGTTGCTAATTTAACCTTCATCTACCTTAGATGATTAAACATGTACTGATTAGGTATCGTGTCAATTAATAACAATTTCAATCCATTTAAATAATTAATTCATTAGTTGCCTTACAATTGTAATGCAAGAATAACTTGGTCATGGTTTTACTTAATTAAGCATCTTATCGATGCCTATAATGACACAAACACACTTTTATTAACTCAAGTAGACAAAATGAAATCAACCTAACACGAATTAAATTTAAGCCATATTAATTAAATTAAATATCTCAACATCACAAATATTCATAAACATGTTCATCATAACAACAACAAAATTAAAAGGATAGAAAGCAAGAATCAAATTCGATGTTTCTCCGAGGCTTGACTAGTGTGCTCCGCTCCTCCTTCTCTGCTTGTTCTTGTTGAACCGAGGCTTCCACGAACACTTGAATGCTGCTCCAAATGGTGGTTGAATGAATCTTTTTCAATAGGTGAAATCGGCAAAGGAATAGGGGAAGAAAATGAAGAACAATGGAAGAGAATGAAGAGAGAAAAGTGAGAGAGAAGTGAAGAAATGAATAGGTTTGAGATGTGTTTGAAGTGAGTAGCAAAGGCGAGTATTTATAGGTTGTTATGGCTGCTAAAATTATTTTATAATAATTATATATTTAAAAAAAATAATTTTACCGGAACTGCATGAATTTGAGTTAAAAAAGACATGAAAAAGTGTGTATATTTTCGTGTTTCCATTACAGTCAGCCCGAGAGGTTAAGTTTGCTATTGAATTGGTGCTAGGAACGTCCTCGATATCGATAGCTCCATACAAAATGACACCTATAGAATTGAAAGAGTTGAAAGCACAATTGCAAGAGTTGACAGATAGGGGCTTTGCTCGACCCAATTTTTCTCCTTGGGGTACTCCTATGTTATTTATTAAGAAAAAGGACGGATCTATGCGATTATGTATCGATTACCAACAACTCAATAAGGTGACGATCAAGAAAAAGTATCCATTGCCACGTATTGACGATCTGTTTGATTAGTTGAAAGGTGGGACAGTGTTCTCAAAGATCGATCTTCGTTCTGGTTATTATCAGTTGTGAGTTAAAGACTCAGATGTACCGAAAACTACGTTCAGGACTAGATACGGACATTATGAATTCCTTGTTATTCCGTTTGGTTTGACTAATGCACCTGCAGTATTTATGGATTTAATGAATAGAATCTTCAGACCATACTTAGATAGATTCGTTATGGTATTCATTGATGATATCTCGATTTATTCACAAGATGAGACAGAGCATGCCGAGCATTTGAGAATTGTTTTGCAAACTTTGCATGAAAAATATTTGTTTGCTAAATTTAGAAAATGCGAATTCTAGCTTAGGGCAGTAGATTTCTAGGACATGTTGTATTAGCCAATGGCATTAGAATGGATCCGAGCAAAATTTTAACTATCGTAGATTGGAAGACCCTGAGAAATGTATCTAAGGTTAGAAGTTTTCTAGGTTTAGCTGGATATTACAAAAGATTCGTCAAGGGATTCTCAATGATTGCTACACCGTTGATGAGACTGTTGCAAAAAGATGTTAAGTTCGAATGGTAAAATAAATGTCAGCAAAGCTTTAATCAATTGAAAGCATTGTTAACCAAGGCACCAATGTTAGTTCAGCCAGATTCGGGTAAAGAATTTGTGGTTTATAGTGATGCTTCGTTAAATGATTTGGGCTATGTTTTGATGCAAGAGGGCAAGTTGATAGCATATGCTTCTAGACAATTTAAACTGTAAGAAAAGAATTATCCGACGCATGATTTATAGCTTGCAACGGTTGTATTTGCCTTGAAGATTTGGCGACAACATTTGTACGGTGAAAACTATCATATGTTCACGGATCATAAAAGTCTAAAGTACTTGATGTCACAAAAATATTTGAATTTGAGACAACAAAGATGGTTCGAGTTATTGAAACACTACGATTTGATCATTGATTATCATGCAAGCAAGAAAGGCTAATGTTGTTGCTAATACTTTAAGTAGAAAGTCTCTGTTTGCTTTACGAGCTTTGAATACGATATTGATATTGATTGATGATGCTTTGATTTTAGCTTAGTTAAAAGCTAGACCGATGTTTTTACAACAAATTTAAAAAGGTCAGAAATGTGACGATGTGTTGATAGCTAAACGGAAACAAATTGAGACAACACTTGATTTAGATTTTCATGTTTGTTCCGATGGTAGTTTGTACTTTAAAGGATGAATTTTTGTTCTGAGAAATTCTAAACTTGTTCAGAAAATTTTACAGGAAGCCCAAAGTAGTAGCTTGTCTATTCATCTTGGTAGCAATAAAATGTACAGTGATTTGAAACAAATGTACTGGTGGCCAGGTATGACACAAGAGATCTCAAAGTTGA
This sequence comes from Gossypium hirsutum, assembly GCF_007990345.1. NCBI lineage: Eukaryota > Viridiplantae > Streptophyta > Magnoliopsida > Malvales > Malvaceae > Gossypium > Gossypium hirsutum. The sequence goes on along the minus strand of NC_053447.1, from coordinate 49,128,494 downwards.
ACATCAGGTACCTTCTGGTTTATTACAACAAGTGATGATTCCAGAGTGGAAATGGGAGTGTGTCACGATGGATTTTGTATCAGGATTGCCTTTGTCTCTGAGAAATAAAGATGTTGTTTGGGTCATTATTGATCATTTGACGAAATCCACGTATTTTATTCTAGTACGTACAGATTTTTCACTCGAGAGATTAGCAGAGTTATATGTGACTGAGATTTTTAGATTTCACGGTGTGCCAGTTTCTATTATTTTTGATAGAGATCCGCGATTTACGTCTCGATTCTAGAGCAGGTTACATAAGGCTCTAGGAACTCGTTTGCATGTTAGTACCTCATTTCATCCTCAGACCGATGGTCAGTCTGAGCGAGTGATTTAGATACTTGAGGATATGCTTCGATGCTATGTTTTGGAGTTCGAAGGTAACTAGGAGAGATTCCTACCGTTGGTTGAATCTACGTATAACAACAGTTATTAATCAAGCATCAAAATGGCACCGTATGAGGCTTTATATGGTCAAAAGTGTCAAACTCTATTATACTGGACTGAGCTTAGTGATAAAAAGCTTCTCGGGTTTGATTTGATATGAGAAATCGAAGAAAAGGTTAAAGTTATACATGACAGTTTGAAAGCAGCTTCAAATCGATAGAAATCCTATGTGGATTTTAAAAGAAAAGACATAAAATTTCAAGTCGAAGACAAAGCATTTTTAAAATTGTCACCTTGGAAGAAAGTACTTCGATTCAGTCGTAAAGAAAAGCTTAGTCCGCGGTTTATTGGGCCGTATGAGATTATTGAAAGAATTGGGCTAGTAGCTTACAGATTAGCATTGTCGTCAGAGTTGGAGAAGATTGACAATGTATTCCATGTATCTAGTTTACGACAGTACCGATTGGATCCTTTACACGTGATTTCACCTGTTGATGTTGAGATTTGGCCAGATATGACATACGATGAAGAACCGATCCGACTTCTAAGTCGAGAGGTTAAAGAATTAAGAAATAAAAGTATAGCTTTAGTGAAAGTTCTTTGGCAACGACACGGTACAGAAGAGGCTACCTGGGAACCGGAATAAGCTATAAAAGTGCAATACCTGAACCTTTTTTCTGGTAAGATTTTTGGGGACGAAAATTCCTTTAAGGGGGAGACTTGTAACAACCTATTTTTAGTGAAATCAGAACAGTGGTTTTAGGACCACAAATCTGATAAGTACATTAATATTTTATTATTATTTTAATGTCTATAGTATGTTAGTAGAGTCATATGAAAATTTTGTTAAGAAATTTTAACGTTTGCATGCTTAATTTCGTGAAAAGGACTAAATCGTAAAAGGTGTAAAAGTAGAGTTCTAGCAGCTAAAGGTATTAAATAGCTTTTAAAATTTGATATAAGAGGACTTGGATGGTAAATAGACAATTTTTATAGTTAGTGGACATTCATGGATTGGTTTTGTCGAAATTAATAATATTTTTAAAGGTTAAAAATGTAATTAAGTAAATAAAGGCTAAAATAATAAAAACAAAAGAAAGAAATGGGATATCATCTTCCTATCTTTATCTTCAACTAATTCTTCAAGGGAAAGAATTGCTAGGGTTCAGTTACTTGATTTTTTGCTTGCGTGGTATGTGTTTTGATTCTGTTTTTAATGATTTTTATGTTTTTGGGAAAGTTGTAGCTAAATCTAGCTAGCCTAGGGACTAATTTGCAAAAAATTTAAAGGTTTAGGGTTTTTCCATGAACATGTTTGTCTGGTTTCTGAAGTTTAATGAAATATTATGAGTCCTTGATGTTAAATAAATAAGTTTTGTAAAAGGATTTTTGATGAAATTTTCATTTAGGAACTTATTTGTAAAGGTAATAAAATACCATGGTAAATTTGTAAAATAATGATTTTTATGAATTTCTATAAGTCCTTAGTGAATTTGGCTAGTATGAAATGTGGATGAAATTGCTTAAATCTTATTTTACGAGCTTAAGAACTAAATTGTAAAAAGTTAAAATGTTAGGGGAAAAATTTTAATTATACATAAATATGGATTATGGATTGAATTGTATGTGTGAGATTGATTGAAATACTTAATTGAATAAAATTATTTATTTAGATCAAGATAAATCTCAACCGGATCTAAACCGAGGAAAGGCGAAAATCACATATTATCCTGATTGTATTTCTGCGCTCTAGTTGTCAATGTAAGTTCATAGTATTTAAATGTGTAATTGAATTTCTACCTGTATTTTCATATTATAGTTATGTAACTAAATGTTTATAGTTAATTATTCCCTGAATTGCACAGACGTGCCCCTGTTTGTACTTCGGTACTCTTGAATTGCACATAAATGCCCCTGTTTACACTCCGATAACTTTGACTAGAGTAAAATATGAATCGTAGTCAATTGTTGTTAAATTTAATGAGACACTATGTTCTTACTAAGTTGTATAAGCTTATTCGTTTTTATGGATTGTTTTGTAGATCGCTGTTGCTGACTTTTGGACAGATCAAACCTTTGGCTCACACTATCCATCGATGTTGGTAGTTTTTGTGTCTCTTAGGGTAGTGGCATGTATATGTGACTATATAGGTTGTTTTGGTATAACGTGTCAATATACTAAACTAAGTTGTGAGGTACTTCATTAAGGTTGTAAGTAGGAATCTTTTTGGTACAATTAGAATGGTATGTAAATGAACACTTGTGAATTGTTTTGGCTTGAGAATGAATTAGGTGTTATGCTAGAAGTTAATCAATATTACATGTTTAATTGTTGATGTTGGATATATTTGTGGTGTCTATGAATGGCACATTGATTGGTTGTTTTTAAGACATTAAAATTGTGACAGCCCAAAATTGACCCTAGTCGGGAAGTGGTTTCGGGACCGCTAAACCGAGTCACCGAAATGTTTGAATGTGATATTTATTGTCTAGAATATGTAATTATGAATGTGTGAAAATTTCAAGCTTCGATTTAGTCGATTGCATGTGAATTTAGTCAATAGGACTTATGTGCGACATTTTTGAAATGTGATAGGTCGAAGCATAAGGACCTATTAGTGCATGAAATAAAAAGGGGGGACTTGCATGTCAAATTCCGCCTAATTAGTAGTGGCCGGCCATGACAAGCATGGTAGACCAAGTGTGATGGGCAAGACATGTCATAGACATGTTGTGTTGGTGCATCATGGGTGGAAAAAAAAAAGGAGCATGGGCATAAAATAATGAAAGAGAATATGATGAAAACAAAAAAAAAAGTGTGTGGTTGTTTCCCCCCCCATTGCCGTGAGTTAAAGAAAAGAAAAGAGAAAATTTTGTTCATCCTCTTTCATCTTCATTTGGCCGAAAATTCTAAGGAAGGAGGAAGGAGTTCTTGCTTCATGTTTGGTTTGGAAGAGGATTAGGAGGAGGTTTGGCCATACTTGTATCTAGATCAAGGTATGTTTGAGGTTGTGCCATGAGATTCATGCATGTTTTTAGTTGCTAGCTTGAGTTCTAATTATCCCATGGTTCAAATCTTTGCTATGTCATGGGGATGATATTCGGCCTAGGTAGATTTTGTGTTAATGCCATTGCATGCTAAATATGAAGCTTGTTAATGATGCATGTGATGGTGGATTGATGATTCTTGAATCTTCTTTTTAGCATTTTTGAGTGAGCACATATGTGCATTGGTTGCTAGATGGAGAAGAATCGGCTAGCAAGTTGTGTGCTAAGGCCGAATATAATTTTTGTATATTAATGAGTAATGCATGTGTTAAATTGATGGAAAGGGAGAGGATGTTTTACTAGTGTATATATGTGTGTATTAGCCAAGTTTTGAACTTGAAACAAAAGGGTGTTTAGTCAATACAAGTGACCATACTTGTAGAATGTATTAAGTGTTGAAATCGGCCCCAACATAGACATGCATATTCGGCCATAGGAAGGAGATTGGTGTTGCATGTATTCGGTTAGAGGCAAGCATATTGATGCTTTTGTCTTGGCTTAGAAAATTCGGCCAAGGGGGAAAAATTAGCTAAAATGTTGAGTTTGATTCATGATTCCGTACATATGTGACTTTAATGTCTAATGTATAAATATGGGCTAAGTGCCTTGTGTTCCTCTTTTCGATGCTCAAATGATTAAATCAATTTATTTGTTTAATTAAGCTCAAGAGCAAAGGGGAACTAAATCCGATAAAGGGAAGGAAAAAGTGGTCGAATAGCTATCGGAATCGTTCGACAACACCCGAGGTAAGTTCTTGAGTAAAAGAGCTTAAATTATGATTTGATTAGATCATGTTTTAAGCAAATCAAAATCATGCTCTTTGTGTGTGGCTATTGAGCCGAAATTGCAAGAATGATAAGTGTCTTGTGTTTGAGTTTTGTTAACGAAAATGAAATATGAATGTGCCATGATTTACTGTTAAATGTGCATGGTTATTTGAATGATGTCCGGGCTAAGTCCCGAAGGCTTTGTGCTAAGTGACCATATCCGGACTAAGATCCGAAGGCATTTGTGCGAGATACTAATTCCGGGCTAAGCCCGAAGGCATTTGTGCGAGTTACTAAATCCGGGTTAAGTCCCGAAGGCAATTGTGCGAGTTACTATAACCGGGCTATGTCCCGAAGGCATTTGAACGAGTAGCTATATCCGGTTAAATTCCGAAGGTACGTGATTTGGGAATGAATGATCTTGCTGTAAAAATTTCAGTAAATACTCTAGGAACATCCCAACATTGAGGTATGTTTCGTATGTGCTTGAATTTAGTTGAGCCCTTACAAATAAGTATTCGCTCAGTTGATAAACGAGCTACCGGCCTTTGGCTAAGTTGATCTTTTGTGTATGTACATAAGGGTTGGTAATGTGAAGCAAGTATGATATCGAAAATTTGTGCATATGAAATTATCCGTTTAGCTATATGAATGCTATACTTTTGCTGTGCTGGAATTCCTTGCTCAAAACTTACTAAGCATAAATTGCTTACTCCGTTTCTTTGATCCTCTGTTTTATAGATTTTGGTTCTCCAGCTATCGGACTCGGGATTTTGAAGTCGAAGTCGCCCACACTATCAAAGCCCCCCCTTTTTGGTACAATTTTGGTTGAACTTCGAAATGGCATGTATAGGACTACCCTTTTTGTTGTGGGTCATGGACCCTTTGGACTTGTATAATTTTGGATAGCCATGCGAAAATGGCTTATATATGTTTGAGCATAATGTTATCATCATTTGGTATGGATATGGTTATTGAGAGGTGTGGATATGCTTAACAAGGATTGGCCATGGGAATGGTTAATCACTATCATAATTTGTGCTATTTATGCTAAAAGGGCTAGTTGAATCATGGAGACTATGAAATAGGTAAAGTCTACCTTAAAGGCAGATGCTGACAGCAGCAGTGATGTAGATTTGGAAAATCACTAAAAATAGTAGGAATGGAATTAAATAGTGAATAAATTATGTAAACGAACCTTGATGAATCTATTTTCATAGGAAAGCAACGAAACAATCATACGGACAGTATGTTAAGAGATATTCAGGTTCTTGTGAGACAGGGCCAGAACGGTTTCTGGATTTCCTGTTCCGACTTTGGAAATTCATTACAAATTAACCAGAGACAATTAGGAGTCAAGCCATATATGTATAGATTCCTCTCTGAGTCTAGTTTCTTTAGAAACAAACGGAATCAGTATTGAATCCCTGTACAGGGAGATATCCAAGTCGTAATGCGCAAAGGTCAGTGTAGTCGATCCCTGTAACATGGGAGACTTTGACTAATAAACTGTACTAATTGGCCCAACCAAAAATTCTAGAAAAAATATGTAGATGGGCATATTATTCTAGTTTCAGGGAAAATTTACGGAACTGGATTCCGAGTTTCTGAACTCAAGATATGATTTTTAAAGCGACTAGTACGCAGATTGGCAGTGTCTGGGAAATATTTTTTAAAGTCTGTTAACACCTCGTGTTCGACTCCGGTGACGGTCTCGGGTTCGGGGTGTTACATTTGATTGGTATCAGAGCTACGGTTTAGTCGATTCTAGGACTACCGTAATGCGTTGGGTCTAGCTATACATGCCATTTTATGTGATTATTTGATAGTGTGGTGATTTCTGACAATTGTAAATGTGTTCATTTATAGTAATGGATCCTGATCCCGACCGAGCGGTAGCTGATGATCTTGAGAGTGTAGCGCCTGCTCCCGCACAAGGGATAGCGCCGGCGAACTCTCAACCTAATGCTAGTAACCCGAATGATGAAGCTAGACAAGCTTTCTATAGCGTGATGAATGATTGGTTCAACCAATACATTCGAACTAATACGGCTGTTCCACAACCTCCATTCCCGACTAATACCACCCCCGCACCTACAATACCTCCGGTAACTGACCAAATAAGGTCAAATAAGCCCCCAGTTGACAGAATCTGAAAACATGGGGCTACTGAATTTAAAGCTACGGATAGCGACGATGCCGAGCAAGCTGAACTTTGGTTGGACAACACTATCCGGGTACTCGATGAGATATCTTGTACACCCGATGAATGCCTAAAGTGTACTATCTCCTTGCTACGCGATTCTGCCTACTATTGGTGGAGTACTCTGACTTCTATTGTGCCCCGAGAGCAAGTAACTTGGGAGTTTTTCCAAACTGAGTTTCAGAAAAAGTATATCAGTCAGAGATTTGTTGATCAAAAACGGAAGGAATTTCTTGAGCTTAAGCAAGGTTCTATGTCAGTTACTGATTACGAGCGAAAATTTGTTAGACTTAGTAGATACGCTCGGGAATGTGTTTCGTCCGAGGCTATCATGTGTAGACGCTTCGAGGATGGGCTGAATGAAGATATAAAAATGTTCGTTGGCATTCTTGAAATACGAGAGTTCGTAGTACTTGTCGAGCGAGCTTGTAAAGCCGAAGAGCTTAGAAAAGAAAAACAAAAAGTTGATGTGGGAACTGGAGAGTTTCGTAAAAGATCTTCGGGAAAGTCTCTTCAACAGGCATCGAAGAAATTTCGAGATGATGTGGGCTGGTCGAGAGGCACTTCGGGCCCTTTTAGACGAGATCGTGATTGACCCCCTGTGGGTACACGAGGCACTTCGGTCGCCAGTGTTGGGAATGAATGTCGAGACAGAACGAAATGTCGATATTGCGGTAAATGGCATTCGGGGAGTTGTAGATTCCCTGACCGCTCCTGTTACAAGTGCGGATCAGTTGACCACTTCATTAAAGATTGCCCGAGGTTGTCTGAACAGAATGTAAATCAGAGTGGGAAACCGGGTGCTACCACTGCTCGAGGTAGACCATCTGGAAATACGGGCAATGCTGGTGGTGGTCAGAGAGGATCTAGAGATGCTACGACCAGATCCGAGGCTCGTGCGCCTGCTAGAGCTTATGCTATACGTGCCCGCGAGGATGTTTCTTCGCCTGATGTTATTACCGGTACTTTTACTCTTTTTGATACTAATGTAATTGCTTTGATTGACCCCGGTTCTACTAATTCTTACATATGTGAAACCTTAGCATCCAGTAAGACTTTACCTATTGAGTCTACTGAGTTCGTAATTCGGGTGTCAAATCCCTTGGGTCGTTACGTGCTTGTCGACAAAGTGTGTAAGAAATGTCCCCTAGTAATTCGAGGTTCCTGTTTTCCGGCGGACTTGATGCTTTTGCCGTTTAATGAATTTGATGTTATTCTCGGGTTGGATTGGTTGACCGTGCATGATGCGGTTGTGAATTGCAAAAGCAAGACTATTGAATTGAGGTGCGCAAATAACGAAGTAATCCGAGTTGAGTCTACGGACTTGGATGGGTTGCCAGCTGTAATATCCTCAATGTTGGCCCAGAAATATGTAAGAAAAGGGTGCGAAGCATACCTTGCGTATGTACTTGATGACAAAGAATTAGAAAAGAAACCCGAATCTGTGCCGGTGGTTTGTGAATACCCGGATGTTTTTCCTGAAGAATTACCGGGTTTACGACCTGTTCGGGAGATAGAGTTTGGTATTGAGCTTGTACCTGGGACTACGCCGATTTTGATGGCTCCGTATCGTATGGCACCAACCGAGTTAAAAGAGTTGAAAGCTCAGTTGCAAGAATTGACGGATAGAGGTTTTGCTCGACCAAGTTTCTCACCTTGGGGTGCACCAGTATTGTTCGTGAAAAAGAAGGACGGAACCATGAGGTTGTTCATTGACTATCGTCAACTGAATAAAGTGACGATAAAGAACAAATATCCGTTACCGCATATCGATGATTTGTTCGACCAACTGAAGGGAGCCTCAGTGTTCTCAAAAATAGATTTGAGATCGGGCTATTATCAGTTGCGAATTTGAGATTCGGACATACCCAAAACTGCCTTCAGAACGAGATATGGTCACTATGAATTCTTAGTGATGCCGTTTGGGCTCACTAATGCCCCTACGGTATTTATGGATTTGATGAATCGGATCTTCAGACCATATTTGGATCGGTTCGTAGTTGTGTTCATTGATGACATCTTGGTCTATTCAAGAGATGAGACCGAACATGTTGAGCACCTGAGACTAGTGTTGCAAATTTTGCAGGATAAGCAGTTATATGCTAAGTTCAGTAAGTGTGAGTTCTGGTTAAGAGAGGTTAGCTTCTTGGGTCACGTGGTATCCGCATCGGGTATTCGAGTTGACCCGAACAAAATTTCAGCCATACTTAACTGGAAACCTCCAAGAAATATTACCGAAGTTCGGAGCTTCCTGGGGTCGCCGGTTATTACCGACGATTTGTAAAAGGTTTCTCGATGATAGCCACACCAATGACGAAGCTACTTCAAAAGGATGTTAAGTTCGAATGGACGGAGAAATGTCAGAAAAGTTTCGATCAACTGAAAATTTATTTGACTGAAGCTCCAATTTTAGTGCAACCCGAATCAGGCAAAGAGTTTGTCATTTATAGTGACGCATCCCTACTTGGGTTGGGTTGCGTATTGATGCAAGAAGGTCATGTGGTGGCCTATGCGTCGAGACAATTAAATCCACATGAGAAAAATTATCCGACCCATGATCTTGAACTAGCTGCCATCGTATTTGCTTTAAAAATATGGCGACATTACTTATTTGGTGAAAAGTGCCATGTATTTTCGAATCACAAAAGTCTCAAATATTTGATGACTCAAAGAGACTTAAATCTGCGACAAAGACGTTGGCTTGAGTTGTTGAAAGATTACGAGCTTGTCGTTGATTACCACCCGGGAAAGGCTAATGTGGTTGCGGACGCCTTAAGCCAGAAATCATTGTTTGCTTTACGAGCGATGAATGTGCACTTGTCTGTTCTACCCAACAATGTGTTAGTAGCTGAATTAAAAGCCAAACCATTATTGATTCATCAAATTTGTGAAGCCCAGAAAGTTGATGATGAATTGGTTGCAAAACGGGCTGAGTGTGTTCCGAACAAGGAATCGGAGTTTCAAATTGATGATGATGATTGTTTGAGGTTCAGAAGTCGTTTGTGTGTTCCAAGGAATTCGGAACTCATTTCTATGATTCTAAACGAAGCCCATTGTAGCCGAATGTCAATTCACCCGGGGAGTACGAAAATGTACAACGATTTGAAACGTTGGTTTTGGTGGCATGGTATGAAACGAGACATCTCCGACTTTGTTTCGAGATGTTTAATATGTCAACAAGTGAAAGCGGAACATCAAGTGCCTTCAGGATTACTTCAGCCGATCATGATACCCGAGTGGAAATGGGATCGAGTCACAATGGACTTTGTGTCCGGACTGCCATTGTCAGCAAGTAAGAAGGATGCGATTTGGGTTGTTGTTGATAGACTGACTAAGTCGGCTCACTTTATCCCCGTGCGTACGGATTTTTCATTGGATAAACTAGCCGAATTGTATGTTTCTCATATTGTGAGATTACACGGGGTACCAATTTCTATCGTGTCGGATAGAGATCCGAGATTCACCTCGCGATTTTGGAGGAAATTGCAAGAAGCTTTGGGTACCAAGCTGCATTTTAGCACTGCTTTTCACCCCCAAACCGATGGTCAATCTGAGCGGATAATTCAGATACTTGAGGATATGTTGAGATGTTGCATCCTCGAGTTCAGTAGTTCATGGGAACGGTATTTACCTTTGATTGAATTCGCTTACAACAATAGTTTTCAATCAAGTATTAAGATGGCACCTTACGAGGCTTTGTACGGTCGTAAATGCCGTACACCATTGTTTTGGACCGAGCTCGGTGAAAGTAAAATTTTCGGAGTTGATTTGATTAAGGATGCCGAGCAGAAAGTAAAGGTAATCCGTGAAAGTCTGAAAGCAGCCACAGATCGTCAAAAATCGTATGCGGATTTGAAACGAAAAGACATTGAATATCAGGTGGGAGATAAAGTGTTTCTTAAAGTTTCGCCTTGGAAAAAGGTACTCAGATTTGGCCGTAAGGGCAAGTTGAGCCCGAGATTCATTGGGCCGTACGAAATCTCCGAACGAGTAGGTCCGGTTGCGTATAGATTGATTTTGCCCCCTGAACTTGAAAAGATTCACGATGTCTTTCATGTTTCGATGCTTCGACGTTATAGATCCGATCCGTCACATGTGATTAATCCCTCAGAAGTTGAAATTCAATCTGACTTGAGTTATGAAGAAGAACCGATTCGTATCCTAGTTCGTGAAGTGAAAGAGTTGCGAAACAAAAGGGTTCCGTTAGTTAAGGTGTTATGGCTCAAACACGGGATCGAGGAAGCTACTTGGGAAACCGAGAGCTCGATGAAAGAACGATACCCAAACCTATTTACCGGTAAGATTTTCGGGGACGAAAATTTCTTAAGTGGGGGAGAGTTGTGACAGCCCAAAATTGACCCTAGTCGGGAAGTGGTTTCGGGACCGCTAAACCGAGTCACCGAAATGTTTGAATGTGATATTTATTGTCTAGAATATGTAATTATGAATGTGTGAAAATTTCAAGCTTCGATTTAGTCGATTGCATGTGAATTTAGTCAATAGGACTTATGTGCGACATTTTTGAAATGTGATAGGTCGAAGCATAAGGACCTATTAGTGCATGAAATAAAAAGGGGGGACTTGCATGTCAAATTCCCCCCCTAATTAGTAGTGGCCGGCCATGACAAGCATGGTAGACCAAGTGTGATGGGCAAGACATGTCATAGACATGTTGTGTTGGTGCATCATGGGTGGAAAAAAAAATAAGGAGCATGGGCATAAAATAATGAAAGAGAATATGATGAAAACAAAAAAAAAAGTGTGTGGTTGTTTCCCCCCCCATTGCCGTGAGTTAAAGAAAAGAAAAGAGAAAATTTTGTTCATCCTTTTTCATCTTCATTTGGCCGAAAATTCTAAGGAAGGAGGAAGGAGTTCTTGCTTCATGTTTGGTTTGGAAGAGGATTAGGAGGAGGTTTGGCCATACTTGTATCTAGATCAAGGTATGTTTGAGGTTGTGCCATGAGATTCATGCATGTTTTTAGTTGCTAGCTTGAGTTCTAATTATCCCATGGTTCAAATCTTTGCTATGTCATGGGGATGATATTCGGCCTAGGTAGATTTTGTGTTAATGCCATTGCATGCTAAATATGAAGCTTGTTAATGATGCATGTGATGGTGGATTGATGATTCTTGAATCTTCTTTTTAGCATTTTTGAGTGAGCACATATGTGCATTGGTTGCTAGATGGAGAAGAATCGGCTAGCAAGTTGTGTGCTAAGGCCGAATATAATTTTTGTATATTAATGAGTAATGCATGTGTTAAATTGATGGAAAGGGAGAGGATGTTTTACTAGTGTATATATGTGTGTATTAGCCAAGTTTTGAACTTGAAACAAAAGGGTGTTTAGTCAATACAAGTGACCATACTTGTAGAATGTATTAAGTGTTGAAATCGGCCCCAACATAGACATGCATAATCGGCCATAGGAAGGAGATTGGTGTTGCATGTATTCGGTTAGAGGCAAGCATATTGATGCTTTTGTCTTGGCTTAGAAAATTCGGCCAAGGGGGAAAAATTAGCTAAAATGTTGAGTTTGATTCATGATTCCGTACATATGTGACTTTAATGTCTAATGTATAAATATGGGCTAAGTGCCTTGTGTTCCTCTTTTCGATGCTCAAATGATTAAATCAATTTATTTGTTTAATTAAGCTCAAGAGCAAAGGGGAACTAAATCCGATAAAGGGAAGGAAAAAGTGGTCGAATAGCTATCGGAATCGTTCGACAACACCCGAGGTAAGTTCTTGAGTAAAAGAGCTTAAATTATGATTTGATTAGATCATGTTTTAAGCAAATCAAAATCATGCTCTTTGTGTGTGGCTATTGAGCCGAAATTGCAAGAATGATAAGTGTCTTGTGTTTGAGTTTTGTTAACGAAAATGAAATACGAATGTGCCATGATTTACTGTTAAATGTGCATGGTTATTTGAATGATGTCCGGGCTAAGTCCCGAAGGCTTTGTGCTAAGTGACCATATCCGGACTAAGATCCGAAGGCATTTGTGCGAGATACTAATTCCGGGCTAAGCCCGAAGGCATTTGTGCGAGTTACTAAATCCGGGTTAAGTCCCGAAGGCAATTGTGCGAGTTACTATAACCGGGCTATGTCCCGAAGGCATTTGAATGAGTAGCTATATCCGGTTAAATTCTGAAGGTACGTGATTTGGGAATGAATGATCTTGCTGTAAAAATTTCAGTAAATACTCTAGGAACATCCCAACATTGAGGTATGTTTCGTATGTGCTTGAATTTAGTTGAGCCCTTACAAATAAGTATTCGCTCAGTTGATAAACGAGCTACCGGCCTTTGGCTAAGTTGATCTTTTGTGTATGTACATAAGGGTTGGTAATGTGAAGCAAGTATGATATCGAAAATTTGTGCATATGAAATTATCCGTTTAGCTATATGAATGCTATACTTTTGCTGTGCTGGAATTCCTTGCTCAAAACTTACTAAGCATAAATTGCTTACTCCGTTTCTTTGATCCTCTGTTTTATAGATTTTGGTTCTCCAGCTATCGGACTCGAGATTTTGAAGTCGAAGTCGCCCACACTATCAAAGTCCCCCCCCCTTTTTGGTACAATTTTGGTTGAACTTCGAAATGGCATGTATAGGACTACCCTTTTTGTTGTGGGTAATGGACCCTTTGGACTTGTATAATTTTGGATAGCCATGCGAAAATGGCTTATATATGTTTGAGCATAATGTTATCATCATTTGGTATGGATATGGTTATTGAGAGGTGTGGATATGCTTAACAAGGATTGGCCATGGGAATGGTTAATCACTATCATAATTTGTGCTATTTATGCTAAAAGGGCTAGTTGAATCATGGAGACTATGAAATAGGTAAAGTCTACCTTAAAGGCAGATGCTGACAGCAGCAGTGATGTAGATTTGGAAAATCACTAAAAATAGTAGGAATGGAATTAAATAGTGAATAAATTATGTAAACGAACCTTGATGAATCTATTTTCATAGGAAAGCAACGAAACAATCATACGGACAGTATGTTAAGAGATATTCAGGTTCTTGTGAGACAGGGCCAGAACGGTTTCTGGATTTCCTGTTCCGACTTTGGAAATTCATTACAAATTAACCAGAGACAATTAGGAGTCAAGCCATATATGTATAGATTCCTCTCTGAGTCTAGTTTCTTTAGAAACAAACGGAATCAGTATTGAATCCCTGTACAGGGAGATATCCAAGTCGTAATGCGCAAAGGTCAGTGTAGTCGATCCCTGTAACATGGGAGACTTTGACTAATAAACTGTACTAATTGGCCTAACCAAAAATTCTAGAAAAAAATATGTAGATGGGCATATGATTCTAGTTTCATGGAAAATTTACGGAACTGGATTCCGAGTTTCTGAACTCAAGATATGATTTTTAAAGCGACTAGTACGCAGATTGGCAGTGTCTGGGAAATATTTTTTAAAGTCTGTTAACACCTCGTGTTCGACTCCGGTGACGGTCTCAGGTTCGGGGTGTTACAAAAATGGTATATTATGTTGAGTTACTTCTGGCCTAAATTATGGTATGCTTTAAGATGAAATTGAATTAGTTGTGAATGTTTTAAGTGTAGTAATGCATATGATTAGGTAAGGTTGTTTAATTGTGATTCTGGTGCCTATATGGTATATTGGTTGAATAGGATTTGGTCATTTGAACTGGTCATTTTATGCATTTTTTGGTATGCCTTCCTTAAGGGTGCAAATGTCTTGTAGGTACATGCTTGAAGTGGGTGAAGGAATGGTTTGATTTTGGCCAATTTCTTATCCATACGGCCTAAGACACGGGCGTGTGCCTCAGCCGTGTGTGACACACAGCCACGCGACACGGCCGTGTGTCCCCTGTAGGTTTTAAAGGTTTCAAGTCAAATACTTATACAGCCTAGCACACGACCTGGCACACAGGCGTGTGAGGCCATTTCGAGTGTTACACGGCTTGGCAAACGGGCGTGTGCCTTGGCCATGTAACGCCCCGAATTTAGGCCTAGATAAAAATAGGTCTTGAGCGTGGGATCGCATAAAAATTTATGCGTGCAAGAAAATGGCTTAAATGAATGTCTTCTTCAGTGGTTAAGTGATTTAGGAAGAGTTGGGAGTGTTGGAGAAGTCCTGGGTTCAAACCTGGGCTTTAGCAAAATTTTTGATTTTTTTTCTCTTAAGTGAATCTTGGCCTTAGCTTAAAGGCTTTATAAACATTTTTTGTGAATTCATGACTCAAAAAGAGCCTGTGGTGTAGTGGCAAGGTGGCGACACAGGTGTGGCAAGGAGGTGGCGTCACAGGTGTGGTAAGGACGTTAGAGGTTCAAGTCTCACTATGTGCAAATAGGATTATTTATTTTGCTCATGTGGAGGCAAGAGTTGGTGTTGGATTTGAACTCTGTGTTGGAGAGTTTGGATTGGTCAAATGAGTGATTTAAGGAGTGGATCATGGAGGATTTGAGGAATGATTTTAGGAGAGAATTTGGGAATTTGAATTGGAGGGGGAGTGTGTGCCTTTTGGGGGCGAATTGAGGTATAGGAAATTCGGCTAGGGGGCTGCTAGTGCCGGATAGGTCATTAGGTAAATGGGGCTTTCGGTTTTGAAAAGTGTTTTTCCTCGGTTACAGTTGGGAATTTCAGTCAGTTTCGATATATCTATTCGTGTTTGGTACGTTTTTGCCAAGTTTTCGAGTACGTTTTTTGCTCTCTTTTCTTTTCCTTTTTGTTTGTTGGCCGAATCTCTTTTCCCCTCTTGTTGGCCGAATACTTCTTTCCTCTCCTATCCTCTCCTCTCCTCTTCTGTCGAAATCTTCCTTTCCTTTTTCCCCTCTGCCCTTCATTGTTTTTCTTCCTCAATCTTCTTTTTCCAAACCCCAACCGTTTCTTTCTCCTCTCTTGTCTTCTAACCTAATAGTATCCAACCATTATATCGTCCTCTCTTGTCTTCTAACCTCTGCGCTGCAAGTCTCTGACTTTTGGTAAGTGGCTTTACTTATCACTTGGGTATTTTGTTCTTCTCCTTTCTTGTTCAAAACCGAATATCATTCTTCCTTGACCTTTGGTTGTTCCTTTCTTTTATGGTGTGGATCATTGCGTTTTTAGAGTTCCTTCAAGAAATGGTGGTTTGCAAGTGGTTGAAGTAATCGATCTCGACTTCAATTCAATCGAGGTAAGGAGGGTGCTTGGGTTTGAGTACTCTTAAAAGGGCGTTATACCCTATCGGTTATGATCTAATTGTGGGACTTGTTGTTTTAGGTGGGCGTTCGTGGAAACAGTACCTTTTAGCAAGTGTGTAATCACACCCTCTCTTCTACGAATCAGCAAAAGCTGAAATGTCAAAAACACAGCAGTCGAGGCCACATAGCGTGCGATCACTCGTGTGGGAAAATCGAGCCCACGAGATTGGGCGCTGGACTGTAGAGGCCCCCATGTGCGTTTTCATGGGCATAGGCTATAATGGGCCTAAATTACCGAAATACACTCAATGGGTAAAATTATCGAAATACCCTCGATGGGTAAAATTATCGAAATACCCTCGATGGGTAAAATTACTGAAATACCCTCGATGGTAAAACTATCGAAATACCCTCGATGGGTAAAACTATCGAAATACCCTCGATGGGTAAAACTACCAAAATACCCTCGATGGGTAAAATTACTAAAATAACCTAGATGAGTAAAACTACCGAAATACTCTCGATGGGTAAAATTACCAAAATAACCTCAATGGTAAAACTATCGAAATACCCTCGATGGGTAAAATTATCGAAATACCCTCGATGGGTAAAATTACCGAAATACCCCTGATGGGTAAAATTATTAAAATACCTTCGATGGGTAAAATTATTAAAATACCCTCGGTGGGTAAAATTACCGAAATACCCCCGAAAGGTAAAATTTTCAAAATACCCATGATGGGTAAAATTACCGAAATACCCCCGATGGGTAAAATTACTAAAATACCCTTAAAATTACCCCGTTTTTAACATTTCAGGTAATCCCAAGTGTTAGACGGTTCAGAGCTGCGAGGGACTCGGAGAGGGCCACACAACTGCACAAGTTTTATTCTATTTTACTCATTTACTTAAGCATTTGATTTTGATTCGGGTTGTAATAAGGCCTCTATAATTTCTAGATTTTAAATTTGGGATTTGATGTGATTGTGATTTATATCTACTAGAAGTAGAACATGATTTTCCAAAACAATAACTATTTTCTAACATTACGTTTCTGCAACTCAATTTTTAAATATCACGTTTTCGTAAATCATTTGTTTTAAATTAAGCTTTCGCAACAATAAGGTTTTTAAGGTAGCAACTTTTCTTTAATAAACCTCGATTGAAAATAAACAAATACGAACTGAGGTTTTGTACAAGTTTTAAATGGAAAAAAGTTTGAAATTTCTTTAAGAAGGGTTTCCAATGAAAACATGGTTTTCGAAAAACACTTCAATGTGACACGCTAGATTCGGGCCTAACTTTTAGGTCGGGTTTGGGGTGTTACATTTAGTGGTATCAGAGCCAAGTTGTAAAACTCAGGGCTGTGAAATGGGCTTTAGTTTTTATTTTAAAGATATTTACAAATGATTTTGAGGTAGTTTTAAAAGATTTCTTTTTGTGGCACACCGAGTCCCTGGCGTCGGACCAAGTAAGTTCTCCTGATACAAAAATTTGTTTTAAACTGTTATACTGTAAATAGTTACTGGACTTACTTTAAATGATAGACTATACTGAGAAACTATAAGAAACTAAAACTGTAGTGAGCTTGCGATTGCGAAAACAACTCTTAACTACTACTTTCACAAAGCATCTGTTTCATTATTGAAACTATGAGCTAAATTCGCAAAATTCTATTTCAGATTATACGCAAAGAGAAAATGACCGCTAGAAGGGGTACAAGAGACTGCGGTAGAGGCCGTAGAAGTGCTAAGGCTAGATCTTCGGCATCAGACCATATGCCCAATGTTGAAGCGAGAGAGGCTCCGGCTTTATCGATAGTTGAGACAGGGTCGTTTGATCGAGCGGCTGGGGATGATGCATTATCCCAAGCAATGTTGAGGTATCTAGAAAGGGTTACGGGTACTACTGGGTCAAATATCGTTACTGTGGGCCGCGGGTCAGTTACAGAATGACTCCGGTCAAATAGAGCAGAGATCTTTAAGGGAGTTTCTAGGGTGGCTCCGAGTGTGGTAGAATACTGGTTGGAGGCCACCAAAAGAATTATGGATGACCTCGACTGTACATCGGAACAAAATTTAAACGGCGTTGTGTCCCTACTAAGAGAAGAAGCTTATTAGTGGTGGCTTACGGTAAAAGAAGGTACTCCGTCTGACTGATTGACCTGGGAATTCTTTAAGTCCACGTTTCAGGGAAAGTATGTGAGCGCCAGCTATGTCGACGCTCGTAGGAAATAATTTTTAATTTGGTTCAAGGTGACAAATCTGTGGCAAAATACGAGGCGGAGTTCCTACAACTCAGTCGGTATGCTAAAGGAATAGTGGCAACGGTTTATGAACGTTGTGTACGGTTCGAAGATGGCCTCAGAGGCAGTCTTTAAGTACTGATTGCTCCCAAAAGGGAGCGAGATTTCGTAGCATTGGTAGAGAAAGTAAAGATCGCTGAGGATGTGAAGTGCACAGAGCACCTAAATCGAGAAAGAGAATGGGGCAGTAATAAGAGGGATTCTGAGCCCTCCAATTCTAATCAGAGACCTAAGAAAAAGGCCAGAGTGGATAGGACAATTAGAGTTGGGCCCCTTGTTGCTACTATTGGGTTACCACCTTGTGCTATTTGTGGGAAAGGTCATGTGGGCGGGTGCTGGAAGAGGACGGGAGCTTGTTTGAGTTGTGGTTCCATGGAGCATCGTCTCAGAGAGTGTCCCAGAAGACCGGATCAGATGCAAGTTTTTGGTAGGGGTAATGTACAGCCACCTAGGGGTGGTCAGCAGCTGCCTAGAGGCCGTAGACAGGTCAAGGTTGGAAACGGTATAGGTCGTGGAGCTCCAGGTAGAGGTGTCGGTCATGTAGAGGCGAGCCAGCCAGCTTTGGTTTATGCAGCACGTCGTCAAGAAGATTGAGACGCTCCAGATGTGAATACTGGTACGCACTTTATCCATAGTGTACTATGTACCTAATTTGCAATTAGGATTAGAGCGCGTAGCAAAAGCGTAGTGGTGTAGTCTGTGTTGTGCGGCTACTAAATAGTTGAAAATTTCAAGGATGAAATTTTTTTAAGGGGGTAGAGTTGTAACACCCCAAATTTGGGCCTAGATGGAAATAGGTCTTAAGCGTGGGATCACATAAAAATTTATCTGTGCAAGAAAATGACATAAATGAATGTCTTCTTCAGTGGTTAAGTGATTTAGGAAGAGTTGAGAGTGTTGGAGTCTTGGGTTCAAACCTGGGCTTTAGCAAAAGTTTTTGTTTTTGCTCTTAAGTGAATCTTGGCCTTAGCTTGAAGGCTTTATAAATATTTTTATGAATTCTTGACTCAAAAAGAGCCTGTGGTGTAGTGGCAAGGTGGCGACACAGGTGTGGCAATAAGGTGGCGTCACAGGTGTGGTAAGGAGGTCAGAGGTTCAAATCTCACTACATGCAAATGGGATTATTTATTTTGCTCATGTGGAGGCAAGAGTTGGTGTTGGATTTGAACTCTGTGTTGGAGAGCTTGAATTGGTCAAAATAGTGATTTAAGGAGAGGATTTGAGAAGTGATTTTAGGAGAGAATTTGGGAATTTGAATTGGAGGGGGAGTATGTGCCGTTTGAGGGGAATTGAGGTATAAGAAATTCGACTAGGGGGTTGCTAGTGCCGAATAGGTCATTAGGCAAATGGGGCTTTTGGTTTTGAAGAGTGTTTTTCCTCGGTTTCAGTTGGAAATTTCGGTCAGTTTCGATATACCTATTCGTGTTTGGTATTTTTTTTGCAAGTTTTCGAGTACGTTTTTTGCTCTCTTTCTTTTCCTTTTTAGTTGTTGGCCAAATCTCTTTTCCCCTCTTGTTGGCCGAATACTTCTTTCTTCTCCTCTCCTCTCCTCTCCTCTTCTGTCGAAATCTTCCTTTCCTATTTCCCCTCCGCCCTTCGTTGTTTTTCTTCCTTAATCTTCTTTTTCCAAACCCCAACCGTTTCTTTCTCCTCTCTTGTCTTCTAATCAAACAGTATCCAACCATTATATCATCCTCTACGCTGATCCTCGTTGCTGCTTATTGTCTTATCTGCGAAGTAAGTCTCTGACTTTTGGTAAGTGGCTTTACTTATCACTTGGGTATTTTGTTCTTCTCCTTTCTTGTTCAAAACCGAATATCATTCTTCCTTGACCTTTGGTTGTTCCTTTCTTTTATGGTGTGGATCATTGCGTTTTTAGAGTTCCTTCAAGGAGTGGTGGTTTGCAAGTGGTTGAAATAATCGATCTTGGCTTCAATTCAATCGAGGTAAGGAGGGTGTTTGGGTTTGAGTACTCTTAAAAAGGCATTATACCCTATCAGTTATGATCTAACTGTGGGACTTGTTATTTTAGGTGGGTGTTCGTAGAAACAGTACCTTTTAGCATGTGTATAATCACACCCTCACTTCTACGAATCGGCAAAAGCCGAAAAGCTGAAAACACGGTAGTCGAAGCCACATGAGCTTGTGATCACTGGTGCGGGAAAATCGAGCCCACGAGACTGGGCATTGGGCTGTACAGGCCCCCATGGCATTTTCATGGGCTTAGGCCGTAATGGGCCTAAATTATCGAAATACCCTCGATGGGTAAAATTATCAAAATACCCTCGACGAGTAAAATTATCGAAATACCCTCGATGGGTAATACTACCAAAATACTCTCGATGGGTAAAATTACCAAAATACCCTAGATGGGTAAAATTATCAAAATACCCTCGATGGGTAAAATTACCAAAATACCCTCGATGGGTAAAATTATCGAAATATCCTCAATGGGTATAATTACCGAAATACCTTCGATGGATAAAACTATCGAAATACCCTCGATGGGTTAAATTACCAAAATACCCTTAACGGGTAAAATTATCGAAATACCCTTGATGGGTAAATTTACCGAAATACCTTTGATGGGTAAAATTACCAAGATACCCCCAAAGAGTAAAATAATCGAAATACCCCTGATGGGTAAAATTACTAAAATACCCTTATAGGGTAAATTGACTGTTATGACCTTATGCTATGTATGATCATTTTGCCTTATGATATTTATATGACTGTTACTGAGTATGACATATTACATTCACGACATATTGCATGGGGTAGGGATCTTGTATTGAAGGAAGTGATTGATATGTGAGGGTCACATGGGTCGCATGAGATGACTGTGGACCCACCGATGGCTTTTAGCCGATTATGTTATTGGCAGCTCTGCTACAATATTGGTTAGTGTCGCAACCGGTGCTACATAAAGAGTGTAGGGATGGGTGGGTCGATTTAATCCCCACAAGAGTGTAGGGTTGCACAGGAGATGGAGTGCAGGGTTGGTATGGGTATTTATGCATTACGTATACTGATTCTGATATTGAGATGGGATTAGGCCCAGATATATGTGATATGTGCCATTTGATATGGGCTCAAGCCCAACCAAGGCTGATGGGGGCTAAGGCCATTTGCCACCGTTACCGTATTGGGCTAAGGCCCGCATTAATACTGTTATTGTTAAGGGCTCAGGCCTAGACTGATTTTGTTTCTTTAATAAGGGGATTACACACTGAGTTTTCATAAACTCGCCCTATTTTTAACATTTCAAGTAATCTCCAGCGTTAGACGGTTCGGAGCTGCGAGGGACTCGGAAAGGCCAGACAACTACACAAGTTTTATTCTGTTTTACTCATTTACTTAAGCATTTGATTTTAATTCGGGTTGTAATAAGGCCTCTATAGTTTCTGGATTTTAAATTTGGGATTTGATGTGATTGTGATTTATATCTGCTAGAAGTAGAACACGATTTTCCAAAATAATAATTGTTTTCTAACACTACGTTTCCGCAACTCAATTTTTAAATATCACGTTTTCGTAAATCATTTGTTTTAAATTAAGCTTCCGCAACAATAAGGTTTTGAAGGTAGCAACTTTTCTTTAATAAACCTCAATTGAAAATAAACAAACATGAACTGAGGTTTTGAACAATTTTAAATGGTAAAAAGTTTGAAATTTCTTTAAGAAGGGTTTCGAATGAAAATATGGTTTTCAAAAAAATACTTCAATGTGACACGTTAGATTCGGGCCTAACTTCTAGGTCGGGTTTGGGGTGTTACAGGCCATGTGACCCAACTCAGAGAGTAACAGTGGCACAGACATTGGCTGGGACACGGCCGTCCCTATTTCGATTGTTACATGGCCTGAGACACAAGGATGTGTCTCAGCCATGTAACCCCTGCAGTTTAAAATTTCTAAATTTTTCTTACATGTTTCAAATGTTTCCAATTTAGTTTCGAACGGTTTTCAAAGTGTTTCTAAGGCCTCGAAGGCTCGATTAAGGGACGATATGCATGTATATGAATGGTTAATGCTATGTTTATATTAATGTTTTAAAATTTTTTTTATGTTACGTTTTTACGGTAATGCTTCGTAACTCTATTCCAACGACTGATACAGGTTAGGGTGTTACATGAATCGTAACATAATTTTTAAAATTATTCAATTAATACATGCTTACACACATACTAAATTCATACACTATATATTACTTTAAGAAAATTTAACTTACCTTTGAGAGTTACTAAACTTACCTCAACACTTTGATGATTCACTTTTGTTCACGTTTCATATCTTTAGCCCATAGTAGACTTTTATAGAACATAACATATATACGGAACAAATAGAGAGGTGCATTATTATGCACTAATGAACAGAGAGCACTAAGGTGCTATACCTAAAGCACAAATGTGCTAAACGGATAGCACTAATGTGCTAATAATCGGAGAGCGTGCTAAGGTCCCTTAATGGTATGCCACTAATATCCTAGTAGTTCTAAATTTCATCTACTTGGGAATTAACGCTGAATTTCATACATTTAAATACTTTACATAAGTATTTCAGAAAAGATTTCACATTTCTCCATCATCTACAATTTAGTCCTAATTTCACAAATCACAAACATCACACCTTTTTCACACATTTACTTTTACCACAACATCACTACTTAGCGTTCAAACAAATATACCATTTCATATTCTCCACCTATAATTTTCTTTACAAATTTCATAATTTCATAATCTAATGCCCATTTTATTATCTATTTACAAATATAATTATATATTTTACATTTCTATTCTAAGTAATTCCATATTACAATATAAGCATTTAAATAAAAATAATTTAAAATCTTGTAGTACTTACAACAAAAAGGTTGAAATGATGTATTTTCTTCTTCCTTCACTCATTGGCCTTCTCCTTTCCTTTTCTTCAATTTTATCCTATCCCTTCTTTTCTTTCTCTTCAATTTCATATAAACATATATCATTTATGAGTTAAAAATAAATTATATAACTTTTCTATGCTAGTTATTGAAAATAAACATGTATGGCAAGATAATTTCATTATCTCTTACCTTAGCTCTTTGAAAACCTAAAACCCGAACTCATGTTTTTCTCTCTTTTAACCCATACATGGAATTTTTTCATGAGATTAAGATGTTCACTGGCCTTTTCTTTAGTTTTTACTAAAGAAATTTCAAAGAAAAACGAAGGTTTGAATCTTGAATGGTTCAACAATAAAGGAAGGACATGAAGGGAAATAAAAGAAAAGTTGGATAGAACTTGGAAGGAAGTGACGGTTTGGCTTGGTGAAAAGATGATATCTTTTCATCTTTTCTCCCACTTTCTACACCATTCCACTAAAATATTTCACCTTTTTAATTAAAATGAACAAATTGCTAATAAGTCCTCAAGCCATCCATCTTTACACTTTTACCCATCATCATTACTCCTAATAAATATCTACAGTGTTAATTATCACTTTGTCATTCCTTATCTTTCATATTTCCTAGGATGACTCATACAACACTTTGGTAAAATTTCTTCTTAATCATTCCTTCCTTTCTACCACTAATAGGTATCTCCTTTTTTTTTCCTACTTTGGCCACAATAATTTCTCTATTCTTTCAATTAGTTCAATGCATCCATTTAATATTTCCTTATCTAATAAGTATTTTCTAATTTCTTATTGGGTTAAATACTTCCTAATTTAATACTCAAAATTCCTATTTAATATATTTCAAAAAATTTTAACTAATTCTTCACCCGATCCATCATTGTACCTAACTCTGAGTTAAAACGCGAATGTTAAAAATATTAGCTCATTGATTGTCTAAAGTTCAAACTGAAGATAAGCAACGAGTTCGTTTACATTGCAAGAAAGATAACTTACTTCAGTGGATAATCTAAATGAGTCCGTAATTCCGTAAAAGAATCAAAGTGAGCATTTTATTCAAATATTGAGAAAGATTATTATGTTGTCTACAATTCCAATTGGAGAGATGGCTAGTCTTAGCTATCGGAGCAGTTGACTCCACGAGTAAATACATAGATATTCATTGGTAGAATGATACATTGGACTGGACCCAAGATGAATTAATTCTGAATTCGTTTGTGAATTAATTCTGAATTCGTTTATGAATTAATTCTGAATTCGTTTGTGAATTAATTCACTTGACGTTCATTGTGTGATTTACCTAAATCTTGAGTTAGTCACTAACCATGCGTATACAACTCATGTGATTTGATATAAGTGGAGGCTTATGCTTTAAAGATGATCTAGCTTATAGTCGGTATGTTGTGTACATGACTTGTGTATGGCGTGACTTTACAAGCAATAGTGAAATTCATAGCTCAATTAAAGAGTTAATGATATCCTCTCATTGGCATTATGTGGATTGATAAATATGAACGTGGCCACGAGTTGCCCATTCTCGAACGAGTAATTTATCAAATTCATTTGTTAACAGTGATCATATTAATCATTAAGAAGACATAGTGGTGACAATGAGATAAAATAGGATTGCATTGAGTGAACAAATTTAACTTAAAGGAATAAAGGATATCATATGAGGGTAACACACACATGACGAGGTCAGTGGAAAAGCAGTTGGATGAATTGTATTTTTAAAAAGTATACAATAAGGAGTTTTCAATCATGGTACCTCTTGTGGACTGACTCCATGATTACTTAATTCTGAATTATCGGAACGATGTTGAATGACCTATTTAGTTGGTTGCTTAAGTGTATAAGTAATGTTTTACCACTCTGATTAGTGGTAGTAGCTGCGTTTGGTAAAATATTAGACCTCATATTTTGTTAGGCAAGTTTAGTCTCAGATTTTAAGGGTGATAGTGGAATTTCTAACCTTCCCACTAAGCTTATTTTTCGTTTGCTGTGCTATAAAAGGAGTCTTATAGCTAGTATGTTTTACTTTTGTTTTCTCTGTGTTCTTCCATATGTCTCTAATTTTTTTTCTAAAGAAGACAAGGAAGGTTTCCAGAAGCTTGTGAAAAATCTATTGATAAGTACCAACTGACTGGTAATTTCTGGGAAACCCTTAGGTTGATGATGAGGGAATTTACGTCTTTGCATTTATGCATATGGGATCTAATTTTAGTAGATAAATGGTTTGATAATTATGATTGTTTCTTATTTAGCTTAAGAAGCTAGTGAAGGTCTGAGTAATCAAGGCAAATGACCAGTAGAGTAGATTCTATCTTGAAGTATATGGTGAGTTCTTTCTTGCTTCCTTTGAGTTATGAAGCTCTATGATATGTGATTGTGTAAGGTATGTTGTCTTTACTGGAGATGAATCGACGTGGTGTGTATTGACATATGTGTATTAAGTTAGTGTTGTGTGGATGAACATGGTCATGGTCGACATAAAAATATCCACTTTATGTCTACTACCACACTATCTGTGACATGTGAAAATGTGGAAAGAAGCATTATTTATGATGCCTCCAATAGGGCAGCTTTATTGCAAAACAGACTAACAGATCATGACCCGATCTTGTGAGAGAACACGTCTTCACTTTAACAAGGAATATGAATATTAAAATGATTATGGCTCATATGCGATTATGATATCTAAAATATAAGTCTGAGGCTTGCACAAGGTTGGGTCATAGGTAAACATACATGATTGAGGGAAGTGTTGGAAAAATCCCGGTTTGAAAATGATTTTCTTGTATAGCGAAAAATAAAAAATTTTGAAAACTGACCCGATTTGTGATATTTATAGCAATAAACCTTAACCGAATTCATACTTGTGTTTCTGGCTTAGCGAACGTTCGTTGTTCCCGGATTTCAACCAAAGAATCTTCTCCTCAATTCTCGTACCACGAACTACTTCGAGTGTGGGCTCAAACCAGACTAGAAAAACTTTTCTCTCCTTTTGAGGTGAAAACGAAAATTCTCTATTCTTAATAAAAACTGATAGAATTGTCATTCCGGAAAAATATATGTAATAGTTGAGAATAAATTCTCTCTATTTTTCTGCAGAATAACAATCTCTCAAAGTTGTCTTCATAGCTCTACTGGTGTTATCTATTTATAAGAAGAGAATGTAGAACCCTTATAGAGTTGTAGAGGTTTATTTTAAATAGAAAAACAACCTACTTAGAGTAGGAGAGGAGTGCACGATTCACCATTTTATTTCTACTAGGGTTGTCACCCTTTCATGTTATATGAGGGGTTTTGGACCTCTCTCACATCGAGTCTAATTACAAGTACTTCTTGGGCCTTTTTGACCCAGTACTCCGCAATGTGATCCAACGCAATCTAGTTTTTCAATTTCCCAAAATAAAATTCAATATTTACATATTAAATAATTTTCTCATCCCAATTTTGCTCGAATAAAATTTTGATGATTTTACCCCTTGATAAAATTTTGACAATTTTACTCCCAGTAAAATTTTGAGAAATTTCACGCAATATGTCACAACTCAACATGTTTACTATGACCGAATGATTTATTTTCATTTTCGGGCTTCAAAACATTCCAAAAATCTTAACTTATTCTTCCATCATTTTTTAAGTAATCCTATATAGGATTGTAAGTTTCAATTTTCATTTTCATTTTCATTTCCATTTCCATTTCCATTTTTGGAAACCTACATTCATTTCCTAATGATTCCATTTATTCATTTTGGACAAAAACCATAATCATTCGTGAATGTTTCTCGTTTCTCTTTTCTTATTCAGCCCGTTCATTTCTACTCAAACACGCAATTCATTTCTGGTTTCAATGAGCTAGCGAAGTGACTGATTGGACATGTGTAGTTGAGGCTCAAATTATTTATAATTAAGTTTTAGCTTTTCGCTTATTAATTATAAACTCATTTAGTCACGAAGTCATTCCACTATAGTATCGTGATTGAGCTCTCTTCAACGACATACCATTACGAAAGCAACTACTCATTGCTCGTCCAATAACCTTATCATAAATGTGTTACCCTCATAGGATATCCTTGATCTCTTTAGGATAATATCCATTCTCCCAATATGATCCTATTTTCTTTCATGGTAACCATTACATCTTTCTTCAAGAAAAGTCAATCACTATCAAATAGTGTTCAGGTCATCCATCACAAAAACGGGCGACCAGTGACCACGTTTACTTTTCATCAATCTTGTAATGCCAATGAGATGATATCATTTACTCATGTTTTGGGCTATGAATTCCATTGTTGTGAATGACGCTACATACTACAGAAGTCGTACACCCAATGCACCAGCTTTCGGTTCCTTATCTATTTGAACTTAGGCTTTTACTTACATCAAAGTGTACGAGTCACGCATACATAGTTTGTCATCCACTCAAGATTTATGTACGCTACAAATGAATGCCGCAAGTGAATAAATCCACAAATGGATTTAAGATCTATTTTGCTTTGGTCCTTCCAATATACTATCAGTCCAGTTAGTCACATCTATGTCTCTATCTTTTGGGAGTTATCCACTCCAATGCCCAAGACAAGACATCTCCCCAACTGGACTTGATAGAGGACATATTAGTCTTTCAATCGGTTTTCTCATTTTCGATTAGACTAAAGACATGTTTAGGTTTTTCTACTAATACAAGTTGTCTTTATTTATTATGATCCAACCACGTAATAATGCTTAGTATTAGTTAAACATTAGACAACTAGTGAGCAACAATTGCTTCCATTTTTTTGCGTGCAAAAACCATGTGAGGATAATATACAAAATATTAATGTAATTCATGAATAATTTTATTAACCAATCTGTTCGAAAAAATTACAAGGGTGCTTAGACAAAACTACTACACTTAGGGCACTAGATCCAATAAGAAATATGTATAAGTTGGCGGTATGTATCCGCTAAGGGTACTGTATGCATTATATTGGTGAAGTGTTGTCGTTAGAGAACTATACTGGCAACTTGGTATAATGTGTTTGTATGACTGAGTCTCGAAATTGTCTTTACTTTTGGGTTACTATCGATAACCTAATAATCATTCTGCGGCTATTTGGAACTCACTCAGCTTAATTGAACTTACTTCATTACTTTTCTTTCTTAGGCTTTTGAGTTGTAGAAGATCAGTAGAAGGGGACTATACCAGAGCTACGCCTGCGAGTGAGCCACTTGTTTATTTCATATCATGAATGGCTAGCTGACAAATGGCGTATATATACATTTTTTACTTAACTTATGTTTTTACCCTACAGTCGTATTATTTTGTCTTAAAGTGGAACTGCCCCTTATTATACATGTGTATGCCAAACTCCCTTGTTTTGTAGTTTACAAACTTGTCTTTCCTCTTAAGTGTATTCACCATACATGGCAATGTATGATTTAAAGATTGTCTTTCTTAATTCCTATTACTTTCTCTAAGGATACATTATTAAATAAGCCAAGAATAATGGTTTCTAACTCAAAGGAGAACCCTTACAACTGATTTCTCAAATATTTAAATCAAGCCAAAAGATTTGAGTCCATCAGTAATGCTCCGGTCCGTTGGGCGGTCTGTTGGGCGGTTTGTTTGGGGTGTTACAAAAAGCGTATAGATGAAGGTGAAAACCTGCTTCTAACATGTCCAACGGAAGCAAGAAACCCTCTTCGGTATCACTCAATCGCCTTAACCCTTCAACAATTGAGAAGTTATAGGCAAAATTTGGTAATTGAATACCTCGAATAGCCAAATGACAACTCATTTCTTTGTACTTTATCATACAGGTATAAGCTTTCACATCCACAGGAACACCAGCTACACAACATTGTGAATGCTCACTCCCTGAACCACCACGGTTACTCTGACAACCTCCTCTTGTCCTAACCTTCATCCCCAACTAAACCTAGAATGACCAGAAGAAGTAAGTGAAAATTTTAAGAAGTTTACCTCTGAATCATGACAGTTCTTCTCAACAGTGTCTCTTCCTCAAAAATTTCAAATCCAAATGGTTAAAAATTTAAGGTTAAAACCAAGTCCTTTTAAAGAAATTCAAAGCACTCAAAGATTGACGATTCGCATATCCAGGAGCGAAGGCCCAATCAGCATCGTACAACTGTACATCCCTTTAACACGTGACAAAACGTACACCACAATTTTGAGCGAAAAACGTATACAATAAGTTTCATTCTAAAAATCTCTCACTTCACTTAGCCAAGTTCTTAAAAGAGCATTTTATAACTCTTCTTCGAACTAGGTAGGGGACAAATTGTTATGGTATTCGCCATTATCGATCCGCTACCCGATTACCTAACTAGGACCGACCTATAGCCTACATAGTCCGCATCTTTACAGGGGCTGGCACATGGTGGGTTCGCACATGGTGTGTTCACATCCTTACATGAGCTCACACATGGTGGGCTCGCATCACCATGCTAGCAAATCCCCACCTAATCAACACGTGTTAATCGTAGGAAAGGGTACGTGTTGCCATGCATGATGACCTACCTAGAACATCACATCTAGGAACCGTATCATATAAATAGAGAAATTAGCCTCATTGAGGGAAAGACACACAAAATCACTCAATATGAATAAAAAATAATTTTACATTGCTAAAATCTAGAATTTTTTTTTAAATAGCTATTCAATTTTTTAAATAGATCTTGATAAATAAAAGACTAGAGAAAATTTTTTGACTTACAATTAAGAAAAAAAAACTAAATTAGCGAAAAGTATTTGATCTACAATACATGTATTTCTTAGTAGGGTAGAAACGTTGTAATTATAATTTAAAATTCTTTTACTATTATAATATTTAAATTATTAAAATAATTCATGCATTTTAATTAGTTTTAATAATCTAAATAATGAATATTTATTTAATAAACTAATTAAAAAAATTAAAGTTAGGTCCAACGCATATAACATTTTTTTAATATTCTTCATGTTCATTTTACAATCCATGTTTAGGGTTCGTGGCTACCCTTCTCAATAATTTCATCTTCAAGGTTCTCGCGTTCTCTTTTTAGGAGTGCAATATGCCTTACCATTGCAGCCAACTAATCCAAAGCATATAATATTAACATCTAAGAGAGTATATTCAAATAATTTCCCGTAAATACATAAAGGGTAAACTACACATGTTACCCAACTATGGGCCATTTTCGTTTTTTGTCACCCAACTATGAATTTTTTTAAATTGGTCAGCCAACTAATCGAGATTGTTATTTTTTTCCATTTCTATTAATTATCGTTAATTGCATTGACGGAAGCGTGACGTGGCAGTTAAAAACAGGTATAATAATAATTTTAACACTCAACTTTTATATGTTATATGGATTTAGTCATAATTTTAAAAAATTGACCCTCAAAATTTTTAAATGGTCTCAACTTAATCCCAATTCTAAAAAAATTAAATAAATATATGCAAATACATAAATATTATACAAAATATAATAATAAATATAATAATAAATTTAAAAAATTATATAAAAATAAAAATTGATTGTTGACAAGAAATAATATATAAAATGTTAAAATATATAAAATACTCAAATATTTTTAAAAATATAATAATAAATTTGAATTTTATATTAATATTAATATTAATATTAAATAAAAATAAAAATCTCTCCTTATCCCCCATCATCCACTCTCTTATGCTCTTCTGCAAATATGGGGAGACGGAGGGGGGATAGTGGTGGACGGGGGAGAGTTTTTTTATTTAATATTTAATATAATTATTTTTATTTATTATTAATATAAAATTTAAATTTATTATTATCTTTTTTTAAAATATTTATGTATTTTTATATATTTTAAAATTTTATATATTATTATTTCTTGTCAAAAATATATATTTAGATTTATTATTATATTTTTTGAAAATGTTTATGTATTTTTTTATATTTCTTTAATTTTTTTAGAATAAGGATCAAATTGAGATCATTTGTAAAAATTGAAGGTTAAATTTTCAAATTTATGACTAAATCGATATAATATGTAAAACTTGATGGCTAAATTTGTTATTATATTGATTTTTCAACTATCATGTCACCCTCCTGTTAGTGCAATTAATGAAAATGGACAAAAGAAATTCATTAGTTAGGTGACAAATTTAAAAAAATCATAATTAGGTGACAAAACAAGGACTCATAATTGGGTGACTTGTGGTGCAATTTACCCACAAATATAATTGCAATCACTAGAGCCTAATCGTATACGTCTGATTAGCCCTCCGTTAGCTCAACAAAAGCTCGATCGGACTGCATTTGAATCAGAAGAAAATTTTATGACTTTGGGAATAATTTAATTGAGTCGATTTATTCGATGTGGAATTAAATTAGATGGTCGTGAGAATTGCTCAACTAGAGAATTTGATTAAATAATTTTCTTAAAAAATTAATTTGGAAAATCTAAGTGATTTTTGGGAAAATTAATTTTGATCAAGTAAAATTAAATTAATCAAATTAATTAAATTTAATATGATATTTTTAGAAATTAATTTTCAAGTCAGACAATTGGCCCAATGTGTAATTGAACTTAAAAATTGGACTTAAGATCATAAATTGGGCCCTAGAGCCCAAAACCAAGACCAAGATCCAAAAACTGGTCGAGCCGGGCCCAGTATGTGAAACTGGGTCGACAGTCCAACTAATGGCTAGACAAGACCGGTTGAGTCGTCATTAGCTCGAACCGAACCAACAGCAGTCAAATTGGCTCAGGGTGTCAAAAGGGTGTCACACTGCATCACTGGACACGACATTGGCGTCTCGGTAGCCGGCGGCAGTTGGTCGTCAGTGGTTGAGCAATGGAAGAGTTACATTCCTACTGTAATTCTACCAGAGAATTTAATTTTAGATTAATTATTCTAAAAATAATATTATTTTAATAGTTTAATATTAAATTTTATTTAATACTTATCTTAATAGTAATTTATTAATTTAATATTAAAGTGATTATTTTAATATTAAATTTAATTTAATGTTTATCTTGTAGATAAACATTCTATTATTTTAATAAGATTTAATATTAAATTTAATCTAATATTTATCTTGATAAATTTATATTAATTTAATATTAAAGTGATTAAGTTTAATCATAATTGAACGCTCTAAACTCTCCCTATATAAAGAGAGACTTGGGTTATTGTTCATACACACTTAAATTTAAAAGAAAGTTGTAGAGCGAAAATTCTCTAAAGAGATTATTTCAGAAAATTTTTAAAAATATTTTTCTAATTTACAACTTGACCTAAAAGTGTAGAAAAATTACATAATTACTCCACTAGTAATTTTTGTAAAAAAATTTCTGATTCGAAGCGAGCCCTCACTCGGCAGACGTGAGCTTAAGGATAGCAAAGAAGACTACTCGATCAAAGCGCTCATCCTAGATGATTCGAAAAGGTACAATTTTGATTAGGTGTTTATTATTTTAGATATCACAACCAAGAGCTAATTTAGGAAAAAAATTTAAAACTCTTGGTTTTCCCTAAATTTATTTTCTGCTGCATTTTTCAAACCCACTTTTTCCAACAATTGGTATCATGAGCAGGTTGTGTTCTATCTATAAGTATAAAGAAATAATTAAAATAAATTTCTCTTCTTCTTGAATGATTTGATTACATAGAAAAGTGACATTTTTTAGATCTTATGTTTTGAGTTATTTATGGGAATGGATGCGATACTATATATTTGTTATATAATTGTTTTTTGTCGAGGTTGTGGTTATTAGGAAATAGACCGTGAACTATCATCTCCGCGCAGGGCTATATTTTTTAAAATTCATAGAATTCCTGTGAGCCGAAAACGAGCATAGGACTTAAATGTAATTTTTCCAAAAGGAGTCCATGACGAGAAAAAGATGCGATGGTGGTTGAAGACCCAATGAATGCCTTATGGTGAAAATTTATGTAATTTTATTTTTCCATTTATTTTCTAGAAATAGAACCATGGAAACTTTGGCTTGCAATTTTATTTTAATTACCTATCTCATTATATATATGTTTTATAATTTTTTTATAATATTTATATTACGTAATGTTATAATTGTGATATATATATAAGATGATCTATAATTGATCGATTAAAAATAAGAAGTGTGGTAATGAGAAGATACATGTGTGTATTGTTCTATTCATTTCTTTAGGTTATTCGATAACTGTGAGATAAGTGTGGTAATGAGAAGGTGCATGTCTAGGATTGGCTCTAGTTAGGAAAGGCTTGGTTTTTAAGCAGTCAAATTTGATTCACCTCCCTTTCCTGGAACCCTACCTAGTGCACGATTTGCATTCACTTCTTCAGTTTTTCCCTCAACAGAAAAACTATGGAGAATCAAAATTATTTATTTTTATGATTGATTGATTCTTGTGAATGAATGTGAATATTATAAAATTGCTATAGCATGCCATGCATATATTGGAAGCATGTCATTTAGATTAGGTAATAATGTCACTAGGACTATTTTATGATCATTCTTGAAATTTGAGATTAAAACCCTTGCATGTTTTTAAAATATTTAGTGGGAGAAGGTCCTTTAACAAGACTTACGACCTCCATTGATGGTTTCTAAGTGATAGCATGATAAAGATTCAAGCCGGTTCCTACCCTGGCCGCACCCCAAGGTAAACTTTGTTATATGGGTTCACCAGATGGGATTTCCTTTGAAAGACAACTAGTCATGTATGACTTTTAGAGAGATTTTCCCAAGATGACTCACAAATGAAAGCATGTTCAAGATGGGTGTTGATTCAATGGTTACACACTCAAGATCATCTCTTATTAAACAGTTTCCCAAGAAACGATATTTAAGATAGAGATGATGGCCAAATGTTAAATGGTCGTTAGTTCGTGTGGAGTCTTGAGAATTAAGATTCACAAACTGATTGGATGTAATCTATGTTCTTTCTAGTTAATCATGGGACCCCAAGGCCACATGGTTGATGGCTGTGAGAATGATCATAGCAATGAATTTTTTTTCAAGGTTTTAATATAAAACGCATGCATCATACTGCATTCTTAATATGTTGCTAAAATGAAAAATATTTGCTTAATACAAAAATAGTAATTAGTGAAATCTTTATTTTTTCAATTCAAATATGTCTCCTACTCCTCTTATTAGCATTCTTATTAAGAATAAATTAAATGGGAATAACTTTTGAGAATAGAAACGAAACTTGCTAATAGTTCTTAGTTGTGAGAAACACAAATTCGTTCTTGAAGAAACGTACCTTCCTAAAGCTCAACCCAAAGTGAGAAATCGCTGGAGAGATTTTAACTTGATTGCTCGATGTTATATGTTAGTGAGCATGAGAAATGTGTTGCAAAAGCAACACAAGAATTTTTGTACTGCCAAAGAGATCATGACAAATTTGGAGGATTTGCTCAGAGGCCAAGTTGCATTGGCTTGACAATCTGCTATTACAAATTTGATGAATTCTCAATAGAAAACCGCCACTTTGGTCAAAGAACTTATGCTTAAGCTTATGGGATTCTTTGCGGAAGTGGAGGACAATAGGGTTGAACTAGACGTGAACACTCAAATTGAAATAGTGTTCAAATCCTTAACTAAGGAGTTTGCTGGTTTTAGGGTCACTTACAACTTGGGGAACAAGGCGCTTACCTTAACTCAGATCATGAAGGAATTATAATCTTATGAGTTGATGCTGAATAGTGGTAAGCCAGTTCAGGAGAAACTTGAGGCAAACTTAACTGTGGCCCCTCGTCCTCTAAGGGGAAACAGAAAGCTAAGGAAAAGAAGAAATTGACTAAGTCTTCGGTTCCACCTCGAGTGGATAGGAAGAAGGCTAAGAAGTCAAAATATCCTAAAAAGATAAATTTTTTCTTCTACAACAGAAAAAGGGCATTTCAAATCAAACTGGAAGGAGTATTTAGATTACCTAGCCAAAAAGGGCAAAGGTATGAAACTCTTTGTGGCTGAAGCTTGCGTAGTGGAAGAATCAATTGACAACTGACTTATTGATTTTGGAGCCACTAACCATATGTGTGTTTCTTTACAGGGGTTCAGTGAAATGAGAAGTCTGTGTGACAAGAGCCTCTCGTTGCAGACCAAAGATGATAGCTATGTTTCAATCGAAGCAGTAGGAGAAGTTATTTTACACTTTGATAATTTTAGGAACATTTTTTTAAATAACGTGTTTGATGTACCTCATTTTAAGAGGAATTGAACTAATTAAATAGAAAGGATAATTAAATAAATAAAATGATACAATAAATACTAAAGATTCCTTTTGAACCTTTAAATTGCTATTTCAACGAGTTGTTATTTATCAATAAAAATTAAATGATTCCTAACAAATTTGAGATTTTACATTGAATTGATCCCTTTACCTGCAATCTTGACGATTGACTAAAAAATGGGTTATTATGATTTTGAGCAAGCCGCTATGGTGAAATCGGTAGACATGCTGCTCTTAGGCAGTAGTGCTAGAGCATCTCGGTTCGAGTCTGAGTGGCGGCATAGTATCTTCTAAAAGAGATAGAATAAGTCTTACAATGAAAATGAATTTCATTCCTGATTTCCATTCCATAAAATCGAGAAACCCAAGCTTTTTTCATAATTTTTATGATTTTTCCAACTTTAGAGCATATATTAACTCATATATCTTTTTCAGTCATTTCAATTGTAATTAAAATTCATTTTTTAACCTTATTCTTATTAGTAGATGAAGTCATAGGGCTATATGATTCATCAGAAAGAATTTCTGTAGCATGTTTATTTTATGACGGTTATACCGTGACATTCAATAAAGGGATTGTTATTCACAGAAAAAATTCTTTAATCTATAATGGATGGATGGAAAAAAATCTTTACTTTATCAAACCAAATAACTACTCGATGCTTCAAACTGAAATAGTGAATAAAAAGCTTAAAACTTCTCACTCTAATGAGAGGTACCTGTGGAATTTAAGACTTGGTCATATTAACCAAGAAAGAATTACTTGACTCGTGAAAGATAGTCCATTAAGTATGCTTCAGGAATTTAGTCTTCCACAATGTGAGTCTTGCTTGGAAGGTAAAATGACTAAGAGGTATTTTAATGCAAAAGGTACAAGGGTCAACCAATCTTTAAAACTTGTGCACACTGATGTATGTGGTCCCATGAGCATCAGTGCCCGAGGAAGTTACGATTATTATGTGACTTTTATCGATGATTATTCTCAATATGGATATGTGTATCTAATTCACCGCAAAAGCGAAACCTTTGATAAATTTCGAGAGTTTCGTGCAGAAATGGAAAAACAATTAGATTTATCCATAAAGAATCTTCGATCTAACCGAGGTGGGGAACATTTGTCTGATGAGTTCATAGGATGCCTCATAGAGAATGGGATTTTATCCCAATTGATTATGTCGGGCACTCTACAGTAGAATGGCGTAGTTGGGAGAAGGAACAAAACCTTGCTTGACATGGTTCATTCAATGTTAAGCTATTCACAACTTCCTACTTCCTTTTGGGGATATGCGATACAAACGGCTTGCTATATTCTAAATGGTGTGCAAACCAAGTCTTCTTGTAAAACACCTCATGAACTATGGCATGGAAAGAAACCCGCTCTAAATTAATTTAGAATATGGGGTTGTCTAGCACACATTCTGGATAATGATGCAAAGAAGTTGGATGCACGGACATAATTGTGCATGTTTATAGGATATCCAAAAGGAACAAAGGAATGATTATTCTACAATCTAACAGATAATACGATTAAAGTTTCTAATTATGCTACTTTCGTCGAGGAAAGCTACATGGATAACTTTAAGCCTTAAACTAAAGTGGTACTCAAGGAAATTTCGGGAGTGGTAGAACAATCATCAAGTTTAATTCTTAAGAAAGTTGTAGAAAAATCTGCAAACGATCAACAACATAGGGGAATCCATCGTAGTGGGAGAGTTTTTAAGAAACCAGACTTCTTTATCTATGATGGTAGTCTTTATAATACAGAAGCAATTAATGAGGATGATGATCCACTCACTTACGAGGAGGCTATGTAGGACATTGATTCCAAGCTCTGGAAACAAGCCATGGATGCCGAGATGGATTCTATGAAATCCAATACCTGTAGGAACTATAGACTTACCGGTTGGGATTAAACACATAGGGTGTAAGTGGATTTACAAGAAGAAAAGAAATGCGAAAGGGAAAGTGGAAACACATAAGCTAGACTTGTAGGCAAAGGCTACACACAGAAAGAAGGCATCGATTACGATGAGACCTTTTCTCCGGTAGCCATGTGCAAGTCTATCAGCATACTCTTATCCATTGCCACTACTCTCGATTACGAGATCTGAAAAATGAATGTCAATATAACATTCTTGAATGGCTATCTTGATGAGACCATTTACATGGATCAACCCACTGGCTATGTTGGCAAATGAAAGGAGTAAAAAGTTTGCAAACCGCTAAGTTCCATTTATAGACTTAAGTAAGCGTCCCACTCATGGAATAAAAGTTTTGATCAAACGATCAAGACTTTTGGATTTGAGAAAAATGTTAATGAACCTTGTGTTTATAAGCATATAAAGGACAAAAAGTTGGTATTCATTGTTTTTTATGTCGATTATATTCTACTTATTGGAAACGATGTGGGAGAATTGTCATTGGTTAAAACTGTGGTTAGCTTAACAGTTTATCATGAAGGACTTGGGTGAAGCTAGTTATATTCTTGGAATTTGAATCCTTAAGGATCGAAAGAATAAAACGATAGCTTTATCTCAAGCTTCATACATTGATAAAGTATTGGAATGTTTTGTAATTCCTGATGCAAAGCCAGGCGTTTAGCCGACTGCATAAGGTTTTCATCTTTCTTTAGATGACTGTCCTAGGATAGTGGAAGAAAGAGAGCATATAAGTAATTTTTCATATGTTTCGACAGTTGGAAGCCTTATGTATACAAGGCTTTACACACATTTAGATATCTATTTCATAATAGGAATGGTTAGTTGATATCAGTTGAATCCAGGTCTCAGGCATTGGTAAGCTATAAAGCATATATTAAGGTATCTTAAAAGAACCAAGGATTATATGCTTGTGTATTCTAGGGAGGACCTTACTCCTTTTGGATAAACAGACACAGACTTCCAAACCTGTAAAGATTTGAGGAAATTGATGTTGGGAAATATATTCGTTCTAGGTTGTGGAGCCATAGTATAGAGAACTGTAAAACAAACTTGCACTATACTATGGATGCCAAGTACGTGGCTGCTTTTAAGGCAACGAAAGAAGCAATATGACTTCAAAAGTTCTTAACTGAACTTGAAGTTATTCATGGTATGGAAAAGGCTATAATTATGTATTGTGATAACAATGTTGCAATAGCTAATACTAAGGAAATGAGAAGTCACAATAGGACAAAACACCTTGATCGAAAGTATCACTTAATGCGAGAGGCAGTAGCTGAAGGATTTTAGATGTGATGAAAGTAGCTTCTGAAAATAACCTTGCAGATCCGTTTACTAAGACTCTTGTAACTCGGAGTTTTAACAAACACGTCAAGGATATTTGAATGTAAAATATGACACATTTACTTCACTAGGGCAAGTGGAAGACTGTTGGGAAATGTGCCCATAACTATTTTTTATTTATTTAAACGATGAATAAATAAATAAAGTTAATTTCACATTTCACTATTATGTCTTTTGTATTTATTTCTTTTATATCTTGCATGCATAGTGAAATTGTGATAAGCAAATATTAGCTCATTGATTGTCTAAAGTTTAAACTGAAAATAAGTGGCATTGTAAAGAACGGTTACATTACAAGAAAGATGTAACACCCCTTACCCATATTCGACGCCAGAATAGGGTATGAGGCCTTACCAGAACACATACACTTGTAAACGTATTAACCCAAGTCATAAAATTTCATCCATATTAAAACTTTTCAAATTATGATCTTTGAGTCTCTAAATAGGGCCTACGAGGCCCAATACGTACTTTGGAAGTGGTCCAGGACTAGACTGAGAACTTTGGAAAACATTAGACAATTTCTTGAAAAATAGGCCAACATTTTAGGCCAACTCACAATAACATGTACACACATAATCAAACCCCTATACATGCCATAGGCTTAAAAATACTTGATCATTGATACAATACCAATCGATAACTTTTTAGTGTGATAGAATCTCTGAGAACCTCCAACTCGAGCTAGCATCTGTGACACTATAGGAAAAAAGAAAGGAAGGGATTAACCATTATAGCTTAGTAACTAAGTACGTAAATAATAAGTGATTTATTAACAGGCTTTTATAAATCTCCACAATATGTTCTCAAGATAATTCAATCATAATTGCACATAGTTCCACTATTTATTCATGTTCATCTCAAGTTGTTTACCCAGGTCACAATCACTGAATTTATTATATCTAGAGCTATGGAAATCTATATTTAGATCCACTAATTTTCCCTGAAACTAGACTCACATATATTCTTACCATAAAATTTTCAGAATTTTTGGTTTAGCTAATTAGTACAATTTATTCTTTAAAGTCTCCCTTGTTTCACTGTTTGACAGTTCCGAACCCTCTTCACTAAAAATTAATTATCTCATTGTATAGAAGTCAAATGATGTTCCTGTTTATTTCTCTTGAAAATACACTCATTAATAAATCTAAGCATATAAATTATATCCCATGATTATTTTTGTAAAATTTTTAATGATTTTCCCAAGTTAGATCAAGGGATTCTAAAATCATTCTGACCCGTCTCACTAAAATTCAAATATCTCATAATATAAATTTCTTTTTCTTACTCTGTTTCTTTTATGTGAAATTAGACTCAATAAGCTTTAATTTCATCTCTCATTCAACCTCTAATTCAATTTACACCATTTTTAGTGATTTTTCAAAATCACACAACTGCTATTGTCCGAAACTGTTTTATTTCAAATTTCACTCTTTCATGAAACATCATAACAATATGCTCAACATTCCATAACATAATTCAACTTGCATGAATGATACAAGACTTTATCACTTCATTTACTCCTTTGCAACTTTTCCACATTTCGATCATATACTGAACACATTGCTCATGAGTATACACATACAGAATTTCACTTAGTCGATTTTCCGATGAACACTTCGGAATAATAACTGATACACGGTGGTTCCACAGATAGCACCACCCTTATGATCAATGCTATCTGGTACACATAGTAGCCTACACTTAGTACCACACATGTGACCAATACCATCCGGTACACGTAGTAGCCTGCACATAGTACTACACACGTGACCAAAGCTATCCGGTACACATATTAACCTGCACTTAGTACTACACATGTGACCATAACCATCTTATACTATCCTACACACCGTACCACACATGAGTTCTCATGACGTTCTTTGTATCTTTTTCTATTCCGAAAGTTCAACCGGGAAATTTTTCACCTTGTCAATTTCATCAATAGACAATCTCAATTCATAATTTACATCAATTAATCATTCAATATTCAAACACATTTCATTTAATATAACAAAATATTATAACATCAGTAAAAACGATATATTATTTACATACTAACTTACCTCGACCTGAAAACAGCAAACAGACGTATTCGACATTTTCTTTGATTTTCTCCCATTCTAAGTCCGAATCTTGTTTTTCTCAATTTATAACAACACATTTAACTAATTTAGTCAATATACAACTCCAATTAACCCAAATTCACATTTCGACAAAATTTACATTTTTGCCTCTAAACTTTATCATAATTACACTTTTACCCCTAGGCTCGTAAAATGATTTTTATTCAATTTATTTGAAATTTAGACTTAGCCGAACCACTTTCATAACTATAGCAGTCCACATTTACCACTTAATCACACATTTACACACATTTTTACAACTTTTACAAATTAGTCTTTTTTTGACAATTTCATCGAAAATCACTCAGTAAAAGTCATTTACTACACACCGAACATTCATATTCTACTATTAGGCATCAAAACATAAGCATTACACATATGGGTAAATTTTCAAATCTCGACCCTAGCCCAAATAAATGGTAGAAATAGAGAAATCGTGTTACGGGGATCTTAAAAATGTAAAGAACATTAAAAACGGGGCAAAGGCGGACTTACTATGAAGCTTGGAAGCTTGAACTAAACCCTAGCTATGGCTTCCATACCATATTCGGCCCCTAGCAAGAAGATGAACAAGAATTCGGCCTGTTTTGTCTTTTTAATCCATTTTAATTACCAAATTACTAAAAAGCCCTTCATTAAAAACCATGGTGTTTTATCCCTCCTTGGGCATTTTTGTCCAAACTAAAATGAAATGGTCTAATTACTACATAAGGACCTCCAATTTAAAAACCCATTTCAATTTTACCTTCTAGAATGCACATTTTACTACTTTTGCTATTTAGTTAAAATTATCAAATTGAACACCCAAACAATAAAATTTTGTTACGAATATTTCACACAACATTTCAAACACACAATAAATTTCAAAACTCAATCGGAATAAATATTTTGACCTCAGATTTGCGGTTTCGTAACCACTATTCTAATTAGGCCCTAAATCGAGTTGTTACAAAAGACAACTTACTTCAGTAGATAATCTAAATGAGTCCATAATCCCGTAAAAGAGTCAAAGTGAGCATTTGATTCAAATACCGAGAAGGATTATTATGTTATCTACAATTCCATTGGTGAGATGGCTAGTCTTTGCAATCGGAGAAGTTGACTCAACGAGTAGAAACATAGATGTATTCATTGGTAGAATGATACATTGGACTGGACCCAAGATGAATTAATTTTGGATCCGTTTGTGAATTAATTCACTTGTGACGTTCATGGTGTGATTTACCTAAATC
The DNA here is from genome assembly GCF_007990345.1 of Gossypium hirsutum. NCBI lineage: Eukaryota > Viridiplantae > Streptophyta > Magnoliopsida > Malvales > Malvaceae > Gossypium > Gossypium hirsutum. The sequence continues at coordinate 49,086,823 of NC_053447.1, read as the reverse complement.
CTGAGTTAGTCACTGACCATGCGTATTTAGCTCATGTGCTTTGATATAAGTGGAGGCTTATGCTCTAAAGATGATTGAGCCCATAGTCGGTATGCTGGGTACATGACTTGTTTATGGCATGGCTTTACTAGTAACAATGGAATTCATAACTCAATTAAAGAGTTAATGATATCCTCTCATTGGCATTGTGTGGATTGATAAATATGGAACGTGAACACAGGTTGCTCGTTCTCGAACGAGCAATTTATTACAGTCATTTGTTGATAGTGGTCATATTAATCATTAAGAAGACACAATGGTGACAATGAGATAAAATAGGATTGTATTGAGTGAACGGATTTAACTCAAAGGAATCAAGGATATCATATGAGGGTAACACACACATGACGAGGTCATTGGACAAAGCAGTTGGATGAATTGTTCTCGTAAAGAGTATCCAATAAGGGGTTTTCAATCATGACTCTTCTTATAAACTGACTTCATGATTAAGTAATTGTGGATTATCAGAACGATACATCTAGATATAATTGTAATTACTATAGTCTAATTGTATACGTTCGATTGGTCCCTCCACTAGCTCAACAAAAGCTCGATCGGACTGCATTTGAATCAAAAGAAAATTTTATGACTTCGGGAATAATTTAATTGAGTCGATTTATTCGATGTGGAATTAAATTAGGTTGTCATGAGAATTGTTCAACTAAAGAATTTGATTAAATAATTTTCTTGAAAAATTAATTTGGAAAATCTAAGTGATTTATTGGAAAATTAATTTTGATCAAGTAAAATTAAATTAATCAAATTAATTAAATTTAATATGATATTTTTGAAAACTAATTTTCAAGTCAGACAATTGGCCCAATGGGTAATTGAACTTGAAATTGGACTTGAGATAGTAAATTGGGTATGGGAGCCCAAAACCGAGACTAAGACCCAAACACTGGTCGAACCAGGTCTAGTATGTGAAACCGGGCCGACGGTCTTACCGGTGGCTAGATCGGACCGGTCAGGTCGTCATTGACTCAGACCAAACCGATAGGAGTCAAACCAGCTCAGGATACCGTAAAGGTGTCGCACCTGCATCATCGGACATGGCGATGCCGATGGCTGCGACAACGACGTCTCAGTGGCCAGGGACGGTTGGTCATCGATGGTTGGGCAGTGGAAGAGTTATATCCCTACTAGAATTCTACGAGAGAATTTGATTTCAGATTAATTATTTCAAAAATAATATTATTTTAATAGTTTAATATTAAATTAAATTTAATACTTATCTTAATAATATTTTATTAATTTAATATAATAGTGATTATCTTAAGATTAAATTAATTTTAATGTAAGATAAACATTTTATTATTTTAATAAGATTAAATATTATATTAATTTAATATTAAAGTGATTAAGTTTAAACATAGTTGAACTCTCGAAACTCTTCCTATATAAAGAAAGCATTGGGTCATTATTTACACACACTTGAATTCAAGAGAAAGTTGTAAAGAGAAAATCCTCTAAAGAGATTATTCTAGAAAATTTATAGAGATATTTTTCTGATTTACAACTTGACCCAAAAGTTTAGAGAAATTGTAAAATTACCCCACTAGTAATTTTTGTGAAATTTTTTCTGATTCGAAGCAAGCCTACACTCGACAAACGTGAGCTTAAGGATAGCGGAGAAGACTACTCGGTCGAAACGCTCATCCTAGATGAATAAAAAAGGTACAATTTTGATTAAGTGTTTATTACTTTAGATATCACAACTAAAATATTGTTTTGGGAAAATTTTTAAAACTCTGGTTTTTCCCTAAATTTATTTTCCACTACGTTTTCCAAACTCGTTTTTTCCAACAACAACAATTACCAAAACTTATACACATGTATACACAGTTTCAAATAAAAGCAATGACTACCACTATCAACCTTTAGAGATGTAATCATGACTAATTAAACATTTAAATAAATATTAGAAATAGAACTATTCGAGAAGTAAGTACCAGTTTGAAAATTTTTAAAATCCAGCGTGAGTATCGATACTTTTACCCAAAATGCTAAAAATTTAGAAGTTGAAATGTTTTTCATGCTCAAAATGTATTCCCACTCAACATACAAATAATGTCTACTTCAACCAAGCCTACTATCATCTTTCAACCATTTTTCATGCTACATTACTAATATCAATCCCAAGCATCAAAATTTGTCCACATCCAAAGTCCAAATACAAAATCAACAGTTCATAAGTCTAATCCCAAAATAATGATAATAATAATAATAAATATAAACTATAACTCACATTACCTTTATTTAGTAAGTTCAAAAGAAACGCAAACCCACCTACTCGAGAGTTATGCCTTGCTTAGATCACTTCCTTTGTCTCTCCACTCACACCGAAAGTGCTACTTATCTTCAAGGTTGTAATGAGGAGTGTGTGAGCTTAAATAAGCTCAGTGATTATTTGGAATTACCACAAAGCATACACAACATCATACATAAACAATAGCAACTAGAGCACATTCACAACCATATTCACATAAAACCAAAATAACATTGCATGCTTCATTATCTCATACATCTAACTAATGTACTCACATGCATATACATACAACATATTTCATATATAAATCATTTAATGATAACTTGGAAACTTGACATTGTGAAACATAAAAGTGGACTCTATAACCTTACATTGGATAAATGGATCTCAAACACACCAATGACTCAAAGAGTCTAACATGTCCCATAAGTGTAGCATAAAGCTAAACATTCTCCAACACACAAACATGTCCTGATGAATGGAGCTTAGCTCGACATTCCCTTATCTCTTCAACCTATCCCGGGGCCTTAATGCCTAAATCACATAACACAAAGGGGACTACTCACAATTAGCATGCCAACTATATCCAACGGTTTCAAGAGATCAAAAGGCCAAAATATCCACAATTACACATTTTTTATTATTGTTTTAATGCACATCATCTTTGTTCATATTCATCAATTTACATCACAAACTTGTACACAATGCATGCTTATCGAATTCACATTTAATTGCACTTAAAGTGCCACAATAGTGTTCATTGAGCCATCACATATCATACCACATATGTGTGCATTAAAATTAATTTATCACATCCAAATATTCACACACATTACCTGTCATAATAGCCGCACATTCCAAAACTCGACATACATTAGGCAAAATAGGCTCTCACTTGGTTCAGCACTTTGTAAACACAATAAACACAATTCAAATTCATTAAAAACAGCCTTAAGCACAACCAAAACAACAAGAAAACACAATCCAAGCCTATCTTTTCATCATTATCGAAACTAGCTAGTTTTACCAAAATTGAACTTTTGACATCCTAATCTCAGTTCTAATCCTTCATTTCAATTTCAAACATCCTGAATAACAGTTAATTTCACATCTAAGCCATTAATTTGACCTAAATACGTGGCCCTAAAACTTCTAGAAAATTGAAGCCTTTAAGAACATGAAAATGGGGAAAAATGCTTGATTCATAGAAATTTAGTTATGAACTATCAAATTGAAGTAAAATACCTTCTAATTGGGTTAAAAAGAATCAAAAATCACTTTAAAAACACAAGTTTTCTCAAGATTTCAAGATTTTTCATTTTTTAATCCAAGCTTACTTTAAAAATATCAAATCCAAATATAATCGTTTAAAACTCGATTTGAATTAACAACACTCTTCATTTAATCCTAAAAAGTTAGAATATTCCTTAATTTGATGAAAATGAAGATCTACAACTCTAATTCGAGATTTAAACTCAAGAAGAATAATGAAGAATTTGGGGAAGAATACGCAATTTTAGTTTGAAATTGGGGGTTATTTTGGTCTTTAGGAAGTTAATAAATCTGAAGGAACGAATTGATTTTGAAAGAACTCTCTGATTTTAGGTTTGGAAAATTTTTGAATGATTTGGGGTTTTAAAAAGAAGGGGAAAGACGTGAGTGGCTGCAAGTAGGAAACCAATTTACAAAAATTGGGCAATTTGCCATTTTGGTCACTCATAATTCTTCCCTTTTCAATTAAATCCTAAATCAATTAAAACCTATTTTTTTTCAAATTAGACCTCAAAATTGAATTTTGTTTTGAGCTAATTAATAAGATAAAAACCTGATTATGTAACTTCAAGTCTTTAATTACTCACTTACAACCCTATTTACTGATATCTAACTTAGTTCCTTGGTTGAATAACCCGATTCTACTAACCCGATTTTCGGGATGTAATACCTTTCATTCTATAGGCTTGATTACTAAATTAATCATGTAATGAAATCAAGTTAAGTTAGCACAAAATGATATAGCTACTTGTTGGTCGCCTTCTCTTTCCCTTTTGCATTCGACATTCTGATTTTGTCTTTAGTTGCGTATGGTAATTTCATTATAAGAACAATTTTAGTTTTTCATCATCAAGCATATAACCTTGTAATTAAAACATGTTATGCACAATTCACTTAGGTCCCTGATGACCCTAATGTATGAAATTCCTATATCTTTCGACTCTCCCAATCTGACTTCGTAATTACTCTTTAAGAACCTCAAACTATCATTACGTAACATTAATTTCCAACAGCTCTTATTCTTACTCTTAGGTCTTAAGAACCCATTCATGACTTCTTTAACAACACATAATTAATGTTTATCTCTATTGGAAAAAAAATCCGTTTTGAAAATGGTTTTCTTACACAACAAAAAATTAAAATTTTGAAACCGACCCAGTTTGTGATATATATAGCAATAAACCTTGAACTGAAATCATACTTGTGTTTTTTGATAAGCAGATCATTGATGTTCTCTGGCTTTCAACCAAATGATCTTCTCTGCTATTCTTGTACCATGAACTGCTTTAAGTGTGGGCTCACACCAATCGAATCAAAACACATAACTAGAAAAAGTTTTCTTTACTTTTAGGGTGAAAACAAAAATTATCTTTTTAAAATAGAAACAAACGGGATTGTTATTTCGAAAAATATATATAATAGTTGAGAATAAATTCTCTCTATTTTTCGATAGAGTAACAATATCTTCAAGTTGTGTAAATAGCTCTACCGGTGTTATCTATTTATAGGGAGAGAATGTAGAACCCTTGTTGAATTGTAGAGATTTATTTTAAATAGAAAATAACTTCCTAGTCCAACTAGGAGAGGGAGAGGGGCTAATAAGGTATGTTTACCCTCATATGTATTATGATGGGGATTCGGGCCTCTCCTTGTATTGGGTCCAATTATATGTGCTTTTTGGAGTTTTAACCTAACATTTTTTAATTTAATCCAACTCAATACATATTTTTTTATTTTCCAAAAAAAACATTAATTTTCCAATTAAATAATTTTCTCATCCCAATTTTACCCCCAATAAAATTATGATGATTTTACCTTTTGTAAAATTTCCAAGAAAATATATTCAATATTTCACAAATCAATTTGTTCACTATGACCGAATTGTTTATTTTCATTTCTGGGCTTTAAAACTACTCAAAAACATAAATTCATTCTTCCGATCATTTCTGAGTAATCCATATATATATTTGCAAATGGATCATTTCATATTTTCATTTCCATTTCCATTTCCATTTCCATTTCCATTTTTTGGGAAACCCACATCCATTTCCAAAATGATTCCATTTCTTTATTTCGAAGAAAACCATAATCATTTTTCTGAATGTTTCCCATTTCTCTATTTCTATTCATTCTATTCATTTTGATTAATATGCAATCCATTTCTGGTTTCAACGAGCTAGCGGAGAAACCAATTGAACATATGTAATTAGGGCTCAAATGATTTATAATTAAGTTTTGACTTTTCGCCTATTAATTATAAACTCATTTACATGAAGTCATTCAACTATAGTATCGTAAATGAGCTCTCCATAATGACATACCATTGCGAAAGCAACTATTCAATGCTCGTCCAATGACCTTGTCATAAGTGTGTTACCCTTATAGCATATCATTGATCTCTTTGGGATAATATCTATTTTTGTAACACCTCGACCCTTGTCCGTCGTCGGATTAGAGTTACGAGGCATTACCGATCAAAATCCAACTCAGAATTTTTTTTTACTCAACCACGAAATTTTATTCCATATATATATATTATCACATAACCAATTTAAAATCAAACATGCATCTTTAATCAAGTTTCATATACTAACCACGTTTCAACAATTCATCCACATCATTATCATTTACCTAATCAAAATTTAATATCATAAATCAAACATTTATCCAAACATTTATTTCATTTCAATATACTAACTATACTACATATTACAAACATAGGTAATCTACCCTGTTTCGACAGCTCTTATACATCAAAAATTGAGCAGCATATATATATATAATTAGACAGCATTTTTTTCACCAAAAATTAGGCAGCATACATATACCAATTTGGACAGCACTTATACACAAAATTTAACAGCATGTGTATACAAAATTGGACAGCATTGATTCACCAAAAATTAGGCAGCATACATACACCAATTTGGATAGCACTTATACACAAAATTTAACAGCATGTATATACAAAATTGGACAGCATTGATTCACCAAAAATTAGGCAGCATACATACACCAATTTGGACAGCACTTATACACAAAATTTAACAGCATGTATATGCAAAATTGGACAGCATTTTTACATCAAAAATTTGGACAGCATATATATGACAATTTGGGCAGCATAAATACATCAATTGGGCAGCATTTAAGCATAAAAATTACATGAACATATACCACATTTTAAACCATTAAAGCATATGCATTAATACCAAATTCAAACCAAAAGAGATAAGCCATTTTCGCATGGCTTTTAAAATACATATGCACATTGGTTCCAAAATCAATATTTTAACTATGCTATACATGCCATATATTTGAGAACGATTTAGCAAAATACCAAAAGAAAATATCGATAGCGTGACGAGCTTAGCTGACGATTCCCGAACATGTAGCGAACACCGAAATCTATACATCAAAACAATTATCCAACACATTGCAAGCTAATTTAGCTTAGTAAGTTATAAACAAAATAAACTCTACTATTTAAACCGATATCTCAAATAATATTCAACCAATTCATACTACTAAATCATCTTACCTTTAGCTTACCATATCATAAGATAATTATTCACTTATTACTATGATTTAACTAAAATCAATATAATTATACATCCATAAACATTTCTTCAAATTTAAACACAAGACCAAATACATTATGCATTTCCTCATCATGTAGTATAAAGAATCATATTATATATATATGATTCGAAATATAATCACCACATAGGTTTAATACCTATAAAATTTAACCTTAAATAAAACCATAATGGCTATTACTCAAAAATTCCAAGTGTTTACTCATTTTACTAATCATGATTTCTCAATAAGACAAATACTCAATGCTAATAGTTATTCGAAAATATTTAATAAATTCGCACACTTAGTGCTCAATAATCAAACTCGCACACTTAGTGCTTTACCATTAAACTCGCACACTTAGTGCTTTACAAATTAAACTCGCACACTTAGTGTCGAAAGTCAACAATTCAATACATCTTATTTCAATAATTTTATCACTACGTGTATATATATATATCATTCAATTCAGCATAATTAGATAATAAGCTGATTTTTAAAACGATATGATTATATATATGCTTAATAACTTACCTCGGATGTCGTCGACTAATTGATCGGCTACTCAACTACTTTCGATTTCCCCCGATCTAAATCCGATTTCTTCGTTTCTTGATCTAAACATATTCAAATAAATCTCATTTTAACATATTTTCATTCAATTTAGTCTAATAACACATAGATGGGCAAATAACATTTTTACCCCTAATATTTCACATTTTTACAATTTAGTCCTTATTAAACAAAACACAAAATACACAAAATTTGGCCACACTCCCTAAGGTCCGAATCTTCCTAGTACCCACATAAGTCCATACATTTCATTTATTTCACATTTGAGTCCTTCAAATATTTATTTTTGTAATTTAGCCCTAATTACTCAAATTCACCAAAAACTTCAATACAAAACATATTAATCTTTAACATATCTTTCATTTTTCATCAACAACTATCAAAAAGCTCAAGCACTCATCAATGGCAAAACACATAATCATCATCAATTCACAAAATTTAAGCATGGGCTTTAAAGAACACAAAGCAACGATCTCAAAAACGTAAAAATTATCAAAAACCGAACAAAAGACTAACCTTAATCTAGCTCAACAATGGCCGAACCCTAGCCAAACTTTTATCTTTTATTCTTTCTCTAGTTTCGAAAGTGGGAAAAGATGATATGATAATGGCTTTGTTATTATCATTATTATTATAACATATATTATAATATTATCATTTTTAACTTTTATTTTTAATGTATAAAAAAGCATATATTAAAACAACATGTCGTCCACTACCTTATAATTTTGGCTAAATTTCAACATAAGACCTCCAAATTATAAAGACAACAACAATTAAGCACTTTCTCATTTAACCATCAATTTTTCATTTTACGTGATTAAGCCCCCCTTTTTTTATTAAATTGACACTCAAACAACAAAATTAATTCACGAAACTTTCACACATGTAAATTCACACAAAATAAACAGAGAATAAAATATTAAAATATTTTTCAGACTCGGATGTGTGGTCCCGAAACCACTGTTCCAATTTAGGCCAAAAATTGGGCTGTTACAACTCTCCCCCCTTTAGGGATTTTCGTCCCCGAAAATCTTACCGGTGAATAGGTTTAAATAACGTTCTTTCATTGTATTTTCTGACTCCCAAGTTGTTTCTTCAACTCCGTGTTTATGCCAAAGTACTTTGACTAACGAAATTTTCTTATTTCGTAATTCTTTAACCTCACGAGCCAGAATGCTAATCTGTTCTTCTTCATATGACATATCAGAGTTAATTTCAATCTGGGTTGGACAAATCACATGTGAAGGATCAGATCTATATCTACGAAGCATCGAAACATGAATTACATTCTGAATCCTTTCTAACTCAGATGGCAACAACAATTTATAAGCAACCGGCCCGATACGCTCTATAATCTCATACGGTCCAATGAATCTCGGACATAATTTTCCTTTGCATCCAAATCTGAGTATTTTCTTCCACGGTGAGACTTTCAAAAACACTTTGTCCCCGATTTGAAATTCTATATCCTTTCTTTTCAAGTCCGCATAAGATTTCTGACAATCCGACGCTGATTTCAGACTATCCTGAATCACTTTCACTTTCTGTTCAGTCTTTTTAATCAAATCGACCCCGTGTATCTTATTTTCACTCAGCTCAGTCCAATACAATGGTGTACGACATTTACGACCGTACAAAGCCTCGTAAGGTGCCATTTTGATACTAGATTGACAGCTATTATTATAAGAAAATTCAATCAAAGGTAAATATCGTTCCCACGTACCTTCAAACTCGAGAATGCAACATCTCAACATATTCTCAAGTATCTGAATGATTCGCTCGGATTTACCATCTATTTGTGGATGAAAAGCAGTGCTAAAATGTAGTTTTGTACCCAGAGCATCTTGTAGTTTCTTCCAGAATCGCGACGTAAATCTCGGGTCTCTGTCCGAAAAAATAGAAATTGGTACACCATGCAACCTCATAATTTGAGAAACATATAATTCAGCAAGTTTATCGAGTGAAAAATTTGAGAGAATCGGAATAAAGTGTGCCGATTTTGTCAACCTATCAACAATAACCCGGATTGCATCTTTCTTGCTAGGTGTCAACGGTAAACCGGATACAAAATCCATCGTGACTCGATCCCATTTCCATTCAGGTATCATGATCGACTGAAGCAATCCAGATGGTACCTGATGCTCAGCTTTAACTTGCTGACAAATTAAACATTTCGAAACAAAGTTAGAAATGTCTCGTTTCATACCATGCCACCAATAGTGCTGTTTCAGATCGTTATACATTTTTGTACTGCCCAGATGAACAGAAAATCGAGTATTATGAGTTTCATTCAAAATCATCTGAATTAACTTTGAATTTCTCAGAACACATAATCGGTTTTTGAATCTCAAACAATTCTCAGCATCAACTAGAAACTCTGAATCAACATTTAAGTCACACTGAGCTCGTTTTGCCATTAAATCATCACCAGCTTTCTAAGCTTCACAAATTGGTTGAACAAGTAATGGTTTTGCTTTCAATTTAGCTATTATCGCACCATCATCAGATATAGCCATATGTGCGTTCATTGCACGTAAAGCAAACAGTGATTTTTGACTTAGGGCATCAGCAACAACATTAGCCTTTCCCGGATGATAGTCAATCACAAGCTCGTAATCTTTCAGCAATTCTAACCATCGGCGTTGTCTCAAATTCAGATCTTTCTGAGTCATCAAGTACTTCAGGCTTTTGTGATCAGAATAAACATGACATTTTTCCCCAAACAGATAGTGGCGCCATATTTTCAATGCAAATACAATAGCGGCCAATTCTAAATCATGCGTCGGATAGTTCTTTTCATGCGGCTTTAATTGTCTCGAGGCATAGGCTACAACTTTGCCTTCCTGCATCAAAACACAACCCAAACCATTTAAAGATGCATCACTATAGATAACAAACTCTTTACCCGATTCTGGCTGAACTAAGACTGGAGCTTCGGTCAAAAGAACCTTCAACTGATCAAAGCTTTTCTGACACTTTTTTGACCACTCAAACTTAACGTCTTTTTGTACTAGCTTTGTCATCGGGGTCACAATCATAGAGAACCCTTTCACGAACCGTCTATAATAACTAGCGAGCCCCAAAAAGCTCCAAACTTCAGAGACATTTCTCGGAGGTTTCCAATCGAGTATAGCTGAAATTTTACTCGGATCAACCCGAATACCCGATGATGATACAACATGACCTAGAAAACTGACTTCACGTAACCAAAACTCACATTTACTGAACTTTGCATACAACTGTTTATCTCGCAAAGTTTGTAACACAAGTCTCAGATGTTCGGCATGCTCATTTTCGTCACGAGAGTAGATCAAAATGTCATCTATAAATACTACCACAAATCGATCCAGATACTGTCTAAAGATCCGATTCATCAAGTCCATGAAAATAGCAGGTGCATTAGTAAGTCCGAAAGGCATAACCAAAAACTCATAATGTCCATACCTCATTCGGAAGGCAGTCTTTGGCACATCAGAGTCTTTAACTTGCAATTGATAGTAGCCTGATCTCAGATCTATCTTCGAAAACACAGTAGCCCCTTTTAACTGATCGAACAAATCATCAATCCGTGGTAACGGATACTTATTCTTTATAGTCACCTTATTGAGCTGTCGGTAATCAATGCACATTCTCATCGTTCCGTCTTTCTTTCTCACAAATAGAACTGGTGCACCCCAAGGAGAGAAACTCGGTCGTGCGAAACCTTTATCAATCAACTCTTGCAACTGTACTTTCAATTCTTTTAATTCGGTCGGTGCCATACGGTACGGAGCTATTGAAATTGGAGTCGTCCCTGGTACTAACTCAATACCAAACTCTACCTCTCGAATAGGTGGCAAACCCGATAATTCTTCGGGAAACACGTCTAAATACTCGCACACAACTGGTACGGATTCAATTTTCTTTTCGGTTACTTTACTATCAAGAACAAATGAAAGGTAAGCTTCACAACCTTTTCTCATATACTTCTGAGCCAACATCGAGGATATTATTGCTGATAAACCATTCAGATCATTAGATTTAATCTGAATAATCTCGTCATTCAGGCATCTTAAATCAATAGTCTTTCTTTTACAGTTCACCACAGTATCGTGTAAAGTCAACCAGTCCATACTCAAAATTATATCGAACTCGTCAAATGGCAACAACATTAAATCAACCGTAAAACACAAATCTCGAATCATCAACGAACAATTCTTACACACTTTGTCAACCAACACACACTGGCCCAAGGGGTTTGATACTCTTATAACAAATTCAGTAGACTCAACAGGCAAAGTCTTACTGAATACTAAAGTTTCACACACATATGAATGAGTCGAACCAGGATCAATCAGTGCAATAACATTAGTATCATAGAGAGTGAAAGTACTAGTGATAACGTCTGCGGATGAAGCCTCCTCACGTGCGCGAATGTCATAGGCTCTGGCAGGCGCACGAGCCTCAGATCTAACAGATGTATCTTTAGTACCTCTCTGACTGCCACTTACATTACCCGTATTCCTAGGTGGTCTACCTCGAGCTGCTGTGTTGCCAGATCTCATATTCTGAACAAAATTTCGATCCACAAATTCTGGACACTCTCGAATAAAATGATCTTTCGAGCCACATTTATAGCAAACTCGATTGTTGTACTTGCCCCAACACTCACCAATATGTCTCCTACCACACTGTTGACACTCGGGTTTATTCGGTTGGGTATTACCAACACTAGCAATTGATGTGGCTCTTGAACTCATTGGTGGTCGTTCTTGCATAGGAAGCCCGACAGTAGCCTTAGATCGGCTACTAACATCTCTGAACTTTTTTGTTGCCGTCTGAAAACTTTTACTCGCTGATCTCTTGCGAAAATCACTAGCTTCAAACTCAGCTTTTCTTTTCTCTTTGCTGAGTTCTTCAGCCTTGCAAGCTCGCTCGACGAGTACTACGAACTCTTTTATTTCGAGTATGCCGACAAGTAATTTTATGTCTTCATTCAGCCCTTCCTCGAATCTTTTACACATAGCAGTCTCGGTCGCAACACACTCTCAGGCATATCGGCTGAGTCTCACAAACTCGCGCTCATAATCAGATACGGTCATACGACCCTGTTTTAGCTCGAGAAATTCTTTGCGTTTCTGATCAATAAATCGCTGGCTGATATACTTTTTGCGAAACTCTGTCTGAAAGAAATCCCAAGTGACACACTCTTTCGGAACAACCGAAACTAGAGTGTTCCACCAATAGTAAGCTGAATCCTGTAACAAGGATATAGCACATTTTAGGCACTCATCAGGTGTACAGGATAATTCATCGAAGACATGAATGGTATTATTGAGCCAAAATTCAGCCCGTTCAGCATCATCACTAGCTGTGGCCCTAAATTCTTCAGCTCCGTATTTTCTTATTTTATCAACAGGAAGTTTATTCAATCTCATAGGATCGATAGTCGGAGGTAGCACAGGTATCAGAAGTGGGTTATTCGGGGTCAGAGGTTGTTGAACAGCCGAATTTGTCCGGATATATTGAGTAAACCATTCATTCATCATAGTATAGAAGGCTTGTTTAGTCTCATCACCATGGTTATTCGTATTCGGTCGAGAATCAATCGACTCCGTCTCTTGCACAGGAGCAGGCGCTACACTATCGACATCATCCGCTACAGTTCAATCGAGATCTATTACTATACGAAAACACATTTGTAGGTGTTAGAAGTCATCACACTATCTCAATATAAAATATGGCATGTATAGCTAGACCCATACGCGCTATGTTAGTCCTAGAATCGACTAAACCGTAGCTCTGATACCAATAAAATGTAACACCTCGACCCTTGTCCGTCGTCGGATTAGAGTTACGAGGCATTACCGATCAAAATCCAACTCAGAATTTTTTTTTACTCAACCACGAAATTTTATTCCATATATATATTATCACATAACCAATTTAAAATCAAACATACATCTTTAATCAAGTTTCATATACTAACCATGTTTCAACAATTCATCCACATCATTATCATTTACCTAATCAAAATTTAATATCATAAATCAAAATTTATCCAAACATTTATTTCATTTCAATATACTAACTATACTACATATTACAAACATAGGTAATCTACCCTGTTTCGACAGCTCTTATACATCAAAAATTGAGTAGCATATATATATAAAATTGGACAGCATTTTTTTTCACCAAAAATTAGGCAGCATACATATACCAATTTGGACAGCACTTATACACAAAATTTAACAGCATGTGTATACAAAATTGGACAACATTGATTCACCAAAAATTAGGCAGCATACATACACCAATTTGGACAGCACTTATACACAAAATTTAACAGCATGTATATACAAAATTGGATAGCATTAATTCACCAAAAATTAGGCAGCATACATACACCAATTTGGACAACACTTACACACAAAATTTAACAGCATGTATATACAAAATTGGACAGCATTTTTACATCAAAAATTTGGACAGCATATATATGACAATTTGGGCAGCATAAATACATCAATTGGGCAGCATTTAAGCATAAAAATTACATGAACATATACCACATTTTAAACCATTAAAGCATATGCATTAATACCAAATTCAAACCAAAAGAGATAAGCCATTTTCGCATGGCTTTTAAAATACATATGCACATTGGTTCCAAAATCAATATTTTAACTATGCTATACATGCCATATATTTGAGAACGATTTAGCAAAATACCAAAAGAAAATATCGATAGTGTGACGAGCTTAGCTGACGATTCCCGAACATGTAGCGAACACCGAAATCTATACATCAAAACAATTATCCAACACATTGTAAGCTAATTTAGCTTAGTAAGTTATAAGCAAAATAAACTTTACTATTTAAACCGATATCTCAAATAATATTCAACCAATTCATACTACTAAATCATCTTACCTTTAGCTTACCATATCATAAGATAATTATTCACTTATTACTATGATTTAACTAAAATCAATATAATTATACATCCATAAACATTTCTTCAAATTTAAACACAAGACCAAATACATTATGCATTTCCTCATCATGTAGTATAAAGAATCATATTATATATATATGATTCGAAATATAATCACCACATAGGTTTAATACCTATAAAATTTAACCTTAAATAAAACCATAATGGCTATTACTCAAAAATTCCAAGTGTTTACTCATTTTACTAATCATGATTTCTCAATAAGACAAATACTCAATGCTAATAGTTATTCGAAAATATTTAATAAATTCGCACACTTAGTGCTCAATAATCAAACTCGCACACTTAGTGCTTTACCATTAAACTCGCACACTTAGTGCTTTACAAATTAAACTCACACACTTAGTGTCGAAAGTCAACAATTCAATACATCTTATTTCAATAATTTTATCACTACATGTATATATATATCATTCAATTCAGCATAATTAGATACTAAGCTGATTTTTAAAACGATATGATTATATATATGCTTAATAACTTGCCTCAGATGTCGTCGACTAATTGATCGGCTACTCAACTACTTTCGATTTCCCCCGATCTAAATCCGATTTCTTCGTTTCTTGATCTAAACATATTCAAATAAATCTCATTTTAACATATTTTCATTCAATTTAGTCTAATAACGCATAGATGGGCAAATAACATTTTTACCCCTAATATTTCACATTTTTACAATTTAGTCCTTATTAAACAAAACACAAAATACACAAAATTTGGCCACACTCCCTAAGGGCCGAATCTTCCTAGTACCCATATAAGTCCATACATTTCATTTATTTCACATTTGAGTCCTTCAAATATTTATTTTTGTAATTTAGCCCTAATTACTCAAATTCACCAAAAACTTCAATACAAAACATATTAATCTTTAACATATCTTTCATTTTTCATCAACAACTATCAAAAAACTCAAGCACTCATCAATGGCAAAACACATAATCATCATCAATTCACAAAATTTAAGCATGGGTTTTAAAGAACACAAAGCAACGATCTCAAAAACGTAAAAATTATCAAAAATCGAACAAAAGACTAACCTTAATCTAGCTCAACAATGGCCGAACCCTAGCCAAACTTTTATCTTTTATTCTTTCTCTAGTTTCGAAAGTGGGAAAAGATGATATGATAATGGCTTTGTTATTATCATTATGATTATTATAACATATATTATAATATTATCATTTTTAACTTTTATTTTTAATGTATAAAAAAACATATATTAAAACAACATGCCGTCCACTACCTTATAATTTTGGCTAAATTTCAACATAAGACCTCCAAATTATAAAGACAACAACAATTAAGCACTTTCTTATTTAACTATCAATTTTTCATTTGACGCGATTAAGCCCCCCCTTTTTTATTAAATTGACACTCAAACAACAAAATTAATTCACGAAACTTTCACACATGTAAATTCACACAAAATAAAAAGAGAATAAAATATTAAAATATTTTTCAAACTCAGATGTGTGGTCCCGAAACCACTGTTCCAATTTAGGCCAAAATTGGGCTGTTATAGTTTTTCCAATATGATCTTATTTTATCTCATGGTAATCATTGCATCTTCCTTCATGAAAAGTCAATCATTATCAAATAGTGATCAAGTCATCCATCACAAATACGAACGACCCGTGACCATGTTTACTTTTCATTAACCATGTAATGCCTATGAGAGGATATCATTTACCAATGTCTCGGGCTATGAATTCCACTATTGTGAATGATGTTACATACTGCAGAAGTCGTACACCTAACACACTAACTTTCGGTTCTTTATCTATTCAAACTTAAGCTTTTACCATCAAAGTGTACGAGTCACGCATACATAGTCCGTCATCCACTCAAGATATATGTATGCCACACTATGAAAGTCACAAGTGAATAGATCCATAAACGGATTCAGGATCTATTCTACTTGGGTCTAGTCTGATGTACTATCAGTCCAGTCAGTCACATCCATGTCTCTATCTTTTAGGAGTCATCCACTCCGATACCCAAGACAAGGCATCTCCCAATTCAGCCTTGATAGTCTTACATGTTAGTCTTTCAACCAATTTGCTCATTTCCGATTAGACTAAGGACATGTTTAGTTTCGTCTACTAATACAAGTTGTCTTTTCATATTACAATCTGACCATGTAATAACGTTTAGTATCAGTTAAAGATTAGACAACCAATGAGCAACATTTGCTTCCATTTTGCTTTGCATGCAAAAACCATGTAAGGATAATATACAAAGTAATAATGTAATTTATAAATAATTTTATTAACCAATCTGTTCGAAAAAATTACAAATGTACTTAAACTAAAATACTACACTTAGAGCACCAGATCCAACATTCTCAACATTTCCCATTACATTTCCACATGAATCTCACATGAACCAAGCTTAACCTCTAAACTTTTCATGGTTTCTAACTCAATTTCTCTAGGTTCTCTTTAATGGCAACTTAAGCTAACTTCAAAAATCACAAAATCTAACCATTAAATTGGTTGTACTAAGCTTCCTACTTTAAAAAGCTATGAATTGTTTTGAAAAAAAAGCTTGGATTAATGGCCAATTATGGAGGAAAGAACTCAACTCTTTTTTCTTCTTTAGGTTCGGTCCTGAAGAGAAAAGACGAAGATGATATTTAAAAATTTATAATTAGTCCACTGAATTTGGTGTAATTAGAGCACCCCATTTACACTCTTCAATTCTTAGGGGTAGGGTAGGAATTGGAGTAATTAAGTGGGCAATTACAAACAAGTACACTAAAATCCAATTAGCTTATGACTTTTCAAACATGTCCATACATGATTTAAGTTTGAAAAGTTATTTTTATACAATAATAGTATTTTAATTTAAGGATATATGCATATTTAAAAATATTTGTTATTTTACTAATTTCGTTTAAATAATTTAAAATTTTTGTTAATAATAGATAATTTCCTATATGTTGACCTACTAAATAGTTAATTAATTTACATAGTATTTATTATTAATTATTTATACTAAATTTAACTAATTTACATATTATTTATTATTAATTATTTATACTTGGTCAATGATCAATCGATGATAACAGTGAGTATATATTTAATGTTAGAGAGAGAATACCTCAACAAATATTGAATGTTAGAGTAATTTGGTAAAATTGCTTGGCATGTTTATTTTTCTTGTTAATTTATTAGAGATCGTATTGTCAAATACTTTTGGACTATCGTATCATATATGATTGTTTGGTTTTAGGATTTTTTATTTGTTTAAATATTTTTTTCTTAAATATTATTGATAACTTCTGTAATAATTAATATTTTTTAGAATTTAAAATTACTTAGTTGTGTAATTATCATTTAAATTATCAAATATGACATATAAAATTACGATATAATTACATTCTATTAGTCAAACATATCTAGAGAATTAGAATTCCTTATAATTACAAGAGAATGTAATTACTACCTTAGTAATTATATTACTATCCAATCACTTTGTGATGCCTAAACTTACCCTTAAATTTTCTTTGTAAAAATTTAGGTTTTCCGTTTTTGCTTGAAAAAAAAACACTAAAATTAATTATAAATAAGGAATAGATAATAAAATTAAAAAAAAAGAAGATAAAATCGTTTTCCCTTAAAATCCAAGTTTTCCCTTATAAATATTCGATAATTCTTGTAACAAGCTAGGTTTTCCCCTTTTACCGAAAAAAATAAAATTTAATCTTAAAAATTGAAAAAAAACTTAAAGGAAATTAAAAAGGTAAAATGAGGGACCAAAATGAAAAATTATTAAAGTTGAGAGACTAAAATAAGTGTACAATAACAGTGTCATTAGCCACATTAATGATGAGATACTAAAATGAAAAAAAAAATCTAACAACAGTGACCAAAACTTAAAAAAAAAACTTATCTAACGATGGTGCTATATTTGAATTTAATTTATTTTTTATTATCAAAATGAAAACATGGATGATTGGCTCTGTAATTTATTTTATTGCTTGTATGTAAAAATAACAATTTTCTTTTGGGAATCTATATTAATAGTTACCTAATTATTAGTATTTTTTTTGTCACCAGTTCGTTAACGGTGACAACTTTTAAAATTGACATAATAACAACTTAAACCCTCAATATTTATACATTGTGCCAAATTAGTCTCGATTTTAAAAAAATCTAGCCCTCAACATTTACACATTGTGTAATTTAATTTTTTTTTTTGCAATTTTGCTTTTCTTTTTAACCATTTTCACCTAAAAAGCTAAAAAGACAAACTTCTCAACTAAATTTGATTGAAAATATAAAAGAAAATTTGAAACACCAAAAAATATGATATAATGATTTTTTCTTTTCTCATTTTTTTATGAATAAACCCTTAATGTTATAAAGAAAAACAAAATTGTTAAAAAAATAAATTAAATGTTAATGGTTGAATTTTTTAGAATCTAAAATTAAATTCGCATAATTTATAAATATTAAAAATTAAAATTATTATTATGCTAATTTTGAAATCTGTAATAATGATAAAAAAAATAAAATTGAATAGCGGAAATATTAACCTTTCTTTTTAGTTTTAAAGGGTTGATTCAACTGGACCCGAACCGATCCAAATATCCCGCTACCTAAACTCAAATAGCAAATTGTTCGTATATAAGCTTTCCTTAAATCTGGAAATCCCCTCTTAAACCCTAAATCCCAAAATCTCTGAACTCAAAATGCTTCACCAAAGTTAAAGCTTTTGGGGTAGATTCAATTCACCCATCAAACCTTAGTTTCCCCTGCCAATTTTATTTTCCTTAGAGAAATAAGAAAAAAATGACAATCCATTCGGTTGTAATCCAAAAACTCTTAACAACAAATGCTCACATCGGCCGACAAGTAACAACCCACCACTTCAAACAGTTCACCTACGGCTTCCGAAATAGACAATCCATTATCGATTCCGACAAGACCCTAATCTGTCTCCGCAATGCTCTCAACTTCCTTTCCTGCCTCTCTCGTGATCCTTCTTCCTCTTTCCTCTTCATCAACACTAACCCTCTGTTCCAACCCATAATCGACGAGATGACCTCCAGAGTCACCAGCTTAAGCCCTGAAAGGGCTAGTAGCCTTTGGAAGATGCGTGGCTTTTTGACCAACAGTTGTAGTCCT
Source organism: Gossypium hirsutum (assembly GCF_007990345.1). NCBI lineage: Eukaryota > Viridiplantae > Streptophyta > Magnoliopsida > Malvales > Malvaceae > Gossypium > Gossypium hirsutum. Next base: position 49,066,953 of record NC_053447.1, on the reverse strand, counting down.
AAGAAGTTTCGGTCTAGGCACAAGAAATTGGTTTTCGCGCCAACTAAAATGCCGGATTGTGTTGTGATTTTCGACACTGAGAGGAAAAGTTCCGTCTTTTTGGAAGCGGAAAGGTTGGGGATCCCGATTGTTGCCTTGGTTGATTCCGGTATCCCGTGGGAGTATTATAAGAAGGTTACTTATCCAATACCGGCCAATGATTCTGTTCAGTTCGTTTACTTGATATGTAACATGATAACTAAATGTCTTATGTTGGAGAAGAAAAAAGACGGAGCAAAGGGGACTGGGAAGAAGGCTACAATCAAGTATGTTTTTATTATATTTTTAAAGTTTCTTTTTCTGGGTTTGAGATTTGAATGTTTTGATAGGATGGATTCTTTCTTTTCTTTTTTTTTTCTAATTTTGGGGGTTAGGGTGGGTTTTTATATCTGAACTGTGGTTGCTGTGACCGAAATTGTATATAAAAATCGTAGGTTATAAGGTGTGCATTGGATGCTGATTTTATTGATTTAACTAGAGAGGAAATAAGAGACCGGCTAAGTTTGTTGGCAGTAATTGTTGTAAGATTGGATGTGCTTGATGGATGATTTAAGAGTGATTTTGAGTTGTGGACATGAGTTTCTCGATATCTAGATGACAGAATCTTGAGTTATTACTAAGTGGTTCCTTGCTTAAGTAGCTTGATTGAGGATCTTAGTATAGAGAGAATATCCTTTTCCCAGTTCTTATCGGTTTACTTCTGATAATTGTGCAGAATGATAGGTTTAGACATGAGTTTCTCGATATCTAGATGACAGAATCTTGAGTTATTACTAAGTGGTTCCTTGCTTAAGTAGCTTGATTGAGGATCTTAGTATAGAGAGAATATCCTTTTCCCAGTTCTTATCGGTTTACTTCTGATAATTGTGCAGAATGATAGGTTTATTTCTTATTTTGTAGTCTCTGTCTGGAATTCTTGCTCTGAAGTTTGTCTATTTTATACGAGTTGAGTTTTCATGGTTTGCTGTTGCATTGTTTCTTCTGTTCTTTGTTTTTGTATTGGAACTATTTCCAATTGTCTGGTTTACTTGAAATTCAATATTTGATTAAAGGGACCAAGTAGAGAGCACAAGTGAGAGCAAAGGCAGTGCAAGTGATGAAGTGCTTGTTGTTCCTTATGATAACTTAGCACCTATGTCTTGTGGTAATATTTTCTCATTATTCTTTTACGTGTGAATTTATTGTATTCCAAATATAGCATCAAGAAAAATATAACAGTACATTAGAGTTCAGCTTGTATAATTTGTTTGGATTCTTTCTGTCTTGAAGCAGATATTGCTGACTCTAAGCAGCTTTTGGATAAGCTTGTTGTGGTGAAGTATAATGGAGCTTTGGGAAAGAATATGGGTTTCAATGGTCCCAAGTAAGCAATTATCTAACTTCTGGAAGTTTGATACTTATTTTTTTTCCAAGAAAAGAGAAGCATTTCTTGATGATTCCATAGTTATATATTAAAGACTTGCCTCTACATAAATGAATATAGTTTCTGTGATATACATATGTTTTTTGGTTTCATGAAGATGGTTTGAATAGAATCTTGTTTGATATAAATGGTTAAATCTTCTAATTTTGTGATGACATCCCTTACTTCAAAATATTGTTCTACCACCCTTTTGGATGAATCTTTGTTGTTATTATATTAGGCATTTTCACATGAAATATGCTTAAATACTTTACTACTTAGTTCCTTGGTGAACTTAATATTCAAGAGAATTTAAGAACTGTCCGGTTTTTATTTGAGAAATGACATGCTTTCTTTACTTTGGTCTTTGATATTTGAGTCATTCTTGTCATAGAAATATTTGGACATTTAGTTGAATTTGTGCAATTCCCTTCTCCTTTGCACAGGTCTTTGATTGAAGTTAAAAATGGGTCAACACCTCTTGACTTAATTGTTAACCAAATTCAGGTTGGTTACCAGTTATTTGTTGTATATACTGTTCTTTTATAGCATTAGAGCTCACTAGTTCAACATTTTCAATTCTTTGTAGTCACTAAATTCGAAGTACGGATGCAATATTCCTCTGCTTTTGATGAACCCAAAGAACACACACAAAGATATCGTAAAGGTGATCTGTTTTTCCTACACTGTTTTGTTCTTAACCTTGTATCTCAGCAAAGGTACTCAGCCAAGTTGTCATGTGTAGGCTTTGGAGAAGTATTCCACCTTAGACGTCGATATACATCCTTTTGAACAGGTTTGGGAACCTAACTTTTCCTGTTGTAACTGGTTCTGGAATTTTTTCATACTCCTTAAACTTGCAACTTCCTCTTGATAAATTTGAGAACCTAGCTAGATATACATCCTTTTGAACAGGTTTGAGAACCTAGCCATTATTTTCTTGTTGCATAACTGGTTCTGGAATTCTTTTCTATGGTCCTTAGATTTGTACTTCTTCTTGATAAAATAATTGGATTTATGTAGGGTGAACGTACTCAACATGAATCTTTTGTCAGCGAGGGAGGTGAGGATAAATGGTATGCCCAATTTTGCATCCTTCCTTTGGTGCAGCTTCATTATTTTCTTTGCTTTTTTGTTAATATAAGATTTTTCTGTGATGAATGAACTATGATAATGTTATTTAGCAACTTCTGGAAGTCTTGGTAAAGTTCATAGTTGGCTCTAGAAATCAACCATAACTTTGAATGCAAATTAGGATAGTTCCGCACCTATTACTCCCTGAATTTATTCTTCATATTCACTTTCCTTTTCTCATTGTTATGAAATACTGGTCCTTTTGATCTATTCTAGGTGTATGTTTTCCTGAGTTTAGCATTTTTCAGTATCTTTCATTTTGATGAACAGGGAAATATGCATGGTCTACTGTCAGTGTCCAATTTCCTCCTATGTCGATGAACTGGAAAATCATAGTTTGATGTTCAATTGAACACCACCATAGAGCTTGTAGTATCTTAGGCTATTTTTTCCCCATGTGATATATCAATGCGTCCAAAATTTTATGGAGTGATCTGATAATTTTCCAAAATACCCGATAGATTGCTTTTCTTTTTGCTTATTTACTCTGCAGGATTACATTGTGGTTACAGTCACCAATTGATGAAAGGTCTCATCATTGCTTTATTTTTTTGTGCAAAGGCAATCTTCTAAACATGGCACTCATTTCCTTTCCCTAATGAATAGTGGAACTCTTGATGTATTACTTGCTCAGGTATTTGTGATTTCGAAAATATTTCATTTTGTTTCTCAAGTCTAAAATAGAAAGAAATATCCATGAGGATGAAAATGCAAAAGTATGCCAGGAGGAAAGCTGATGCAAACTCTTAATCTCATTGCTTCCAGGGTAAGGAGTATGCCCTTGTGGTTAACCCAGATAATGTGGCCGATGTTGTGGACCCAAGTATCCTTTGTATTGTTCCTATCATTTAATTTTGCGGTGTTTATTAATGACCTTCAAGTCATTAGTTGTGCCCCTTAATTTGATAATTTAGAAATCTTGAATCATTTGGCCCAAAACAGTATTGAATATTGTTCGGAGGTATGCAAGGATGATTTCCATTTATTATAACTCTTTGGCTAAAATTTGTTTGTAAGTCTTTACTGTTTTCAGGTGACGCCAACCACCTCCACTGGTTTAATCAACTTTATGGCTAGTTCGCTCCAAGGGATATTTAAGGCAAGTGATATCATGAATCGTCTTGATGTCTGATAAATTTGTTTGATATCTATGTATATATCAAAACAGCCTTAATTAACTTTGTTGCTTTCATTATGATATAGCTTGAAGACTTCACTTCAGATCACTCTGAAAAGGTAAGTTGCTTATAATACTTATTCACTGAAGAAAAAGGCATGAATATGTGTATATATGCTCTTTTTGTCCAAAATTTTATGTCAAGTTGCACAGAACAATAGTAGAATTGCGTGGTTTCTTACAGACATTGTTTGGTTAATCTAACTGGCTCATCATATTCCTTTCTGTTTTGTCATGTTCATAATAAGTCGGTGAAAGGATTCAAATTCATTGATACAAGAAGCTTGTAAGTTAACTGCTATGCCCCTTTAATTTGTTCTAATAAAAATGCAAATAGGCTAAATTGTGGTTTCATTTCTCTCAGGTGGCTAAATTTGAAAGCCATTAAAAGGCTTGTAGATACCAGTGCACTGAATTTGGATAACCTTTCTACTTTAAAGGTACCTTTTGCTTAAAATTTTCCAAGACAGCTTTACATTCTATATGAAGCAAGAAACTGATAAAAGTTCTTGTTGTTGCTTTGTCATTGAGGCAGTTATTTGAAAATTCAATTGGCATGTCCATTCCCCAATCTCGTTTTCTTCCTTTGAATTCCACATCAGACTTATTCCTTCTCCAGGTCATTCTCTTTTATAAACTATAATTTCATGCTACAACCCAAAGAAAGTACTATTTCATCTGACTTAAGGCTCTAAGCATCAAAATTCTATGTTCTACAGTCGGACCTTTACTCATTTACTGAAGGCATGTTTGTTCGAAATGATGCGAGGGTCAGTCCTAGTGACCCTTCCATTGCTTTAGGACCTGAATTTGAAAAGGTGAGGGTTTATGGACTCATGAAGGCATTTTATTTATTGTGGTTGCATTTATTTTCTTGAATCTATTATTACATTCTGTTTTCCTCATCAGATTAGCGATTTCAAGCGCCGCTTTGAAACAATTCCTAGCATTGTCAAGCTGGATAGCTTGGAGGTGAATGGTGATGTTTGGTTTGGAGCTGATATAGTTCTCAAGGTATCCATATTATTGCCCCTGCATCAATATCTTGCTTCTTTGTTGGTATATCTTTTCCTTCATGTATTACATTTAAACTTGATGCTATGATCTTTTCAGTGCTGAAAGTTGCAGATGTTGTGTTTCAGTATTTTCAAATCACTAAATAATTTGATGATGTGTTAATTATTGATTGATGGCTAAATTGTGCAAAGACGGAACTTGTATCCAACGGAAGTTTTGTTAAGTATTTTAGTTCTGTGTTATCCATTACATAAAAATTTCGTTTTGCCGTAAAAGGCAAAAAGTGCTGTCAGTGAAATACTATACATTCTTTAGGAATTTCAATTATGTGATTTGATTCCTTGCTCTTTTCTTTTTGGAATAAAATTTATTTATCTGCACTGTTTGATATGGATTGTTGACTATATTTTTGAAACAAATCAAGAGTACAGCCAATACTGATATCCTGTTATGTGTATTGAAATACCGTGTTACTGAGATTTGGTCGCGAGTGTCAGGAATATGTGTGTTTGACGTGGGTATGCTAATTTTTTCTCATGGTTTATATGTATTTGGGAGTCCTTAGAGGTTCATATCCCCCTCATACCTATGTCCAGAATGTGTCAAGACATAGTACTTAAGAATATTAAGTAGGAGCAAGAAATATACTTGCTGCTTCATGCGATGTGAGGCAATTGCCTGAAGGTTTATATCGAGTTAAAGATTGACGGGTTTGCTTTCTTTGTGGTTTTAAGTCATTGCTGTTTTAGCGCTCCTGTGAGTCCTTAATTTTGCTGTTTTAACTTGTTTCTGCTTGTGTACTTAAGGGGAAAGTTGTAATCGATGCAAGCCCTGGACTGACATTGCGGATTCCTGACGGAGTTGTGCTCGAAGATGAGGTAATTCTTAAGAATATATTGTACTCCTTGATCTCTTTTTTCCCCTCCTGTGTTAGGCACTCAAATCTGTTGGTCTGTTTTGCGTTTTGGTGTGTTCAGGAGATCAATGATCCCACAGATATTTAAGGGAGGGAATCAGTTGTAGCATTTTTGGTGAATGCGTTGAACATGAAGCACAACACACAAAAAAAAAGCCTTTGTAATGCTTTAATATTTTGTTATTCAAATTTTGTATTGATCAATGTTATTTGTTATTGGAAGAGGAAATAATAGTTAGAGCTTTGAGCTGAGTGATTGATTCCTCATTATAAGCAGCTTAATGTAGAATGATGGCTCTAACTTCAGAACATGAGAATTGAGACTTGGCCTTTTTGTTGCTCCGGTTAGCGGGTGCCCATTATTTATTTATCATTTTAAACAATGGTTCTTTTTTCGCATTGATATATATTTTGGTGCTTTATTAGTAAGTTGGCCTCTGAACAATTTCCCAATTCTTATTTTGGTAAGAAATGGTGCTTAAAATTGTAAATTTTAATCAAAACCTGCTGTGTTGTTTTTGGTGGTATTGAGGTATGTGTAGGGTCAATTTGCTATTATAAATATAATTATAAATACATATTATGAAAATGAATTTGAAGAGTAATCTTAATATGGTGATATAAATATGAAATAGTTGGGTTTTCCTCGGAAAAGTCAATACCAAATAACCGGGAAACCCCAAAAATATTGAAAGTTGCTGTAGAAAAAGAATATTCTTTTTAAATAAATTAAGGTTAAATTATTTTTCAAATTTTTGAAGTTTTATCACTTAAAAAATTGGGTAATTTACCCTAAAATTAATGGTTAAATTGTCTGTATATGTTGGAAACTTCTGTTTATTGGCCAAACAGGTTTTTTTTTAAGAATTAAGAAAATAAATCTATTTTAGAGAGAGTATGAGAAAGTGCGTCTAGTTGGGTGTGCTTTTTACACAGGTGACAGGAAATTGTGCTCATTTGAATTAGGGGTGTTCAATCAGTTAACCGACTCGAACTACTATTAACCGAATCAACCGACCCATTTAAACCCTTAACTGTTAACTGAATCGAAATTATTTCAAAAAAAATTAACCGAACCGAACTTTTTCGGTTAAATCGGTCGGTTAACCAAATTAACCGAAATTTATATATATATATTGGTTAAAACAAGTATAAAACATATAAAAATTAACCGACTTAACCGACCGATTAATTTATATTTCCAAAAAATTAACCGAATCGACTAGATACTTATATATTATAATATTATTTATTAAATTTGGTTAATTCGATTAACCGACCGATTACGAACCGAATTAACCGTTAACCTCCAAAAAAGTATTAACCGACTCCCGACCAAATTAATTCGGTTAACCGACCGATTAACCAAATTCGGTTGGTTAACCGAATTAATTCGGCTTTACCCGAAATTTGCACACCCCTAAATTGAATGTGCTTTCTTCAAACGGTCATTTCCCCAACAGTAAAAAATCAAATGCTCCAACGGTAAAATTTTGAAACAGCTCAATGGTAACTTTAATTTCCTATAACTACTTAGGCCATTTTCTATATTTTTCACTCAAATCTAACTCTTCCCATTCTCTCTAAACTTTCAATTCTCTCAATTTTCTCAAGATTTTGCTCGAAATTTTTCAATAAATTTGTATAAAAATATTATGGTTTTATTTTATTATTTCGTAGATTATTCATTTTGATTAATTTTTCACGAATGACAAGTTCTTTTATATGTTTCGACGACAAGCACATTTCCACCACTCAATCAGTAATGGTAAGGAAAAATTTTAAATTTCGTTATTTTCAATTCAATTAATTTTAAAGTTTTTAATTTTTTAAAATTATCTTATTGATATAAATAGGCGGATGATCGTGTTTTGGAGGGGTTCATACACAATTTTATCAAAGACCGCACCCAGTGAAATTCATGGTTATTTGCAAGATGCGAGATTCTTACATGTGTCTCATATGCTCGAGGGTTGTAAATTGGATCCTACACTTATCAGTGTATTGGTGAAAAGATGGAGACTCAAGATACACACATTTCATCTTCCATATGGTGAGTGGACAATCACACTCGAGGACGTAACTTTACAACTCAGTTTACCTATGGATGAGCCAATCGCTACGGGGTTAGTGGTCGGTCCTGGTAAAGAGGACCTTTGCGAGACATTTTTAAGGAAGATGTCAGACAAGTTTCAAGGTGGCTGGATAGAGATGAGATGGTTGCAAGATAACTTCAAATACCTTCCTTCGAATGCGCCTGACGTCATGAAAGAACAATTCGCCTTGAGGTTAACCGAAGGCATTCTAATGCTCGAAAATCTCGAAATTTGGTACACATAATGTGACTACTACACCTAATCAACTTCAAAGAATGTAGTCGACTGAGTCAAATTTTAATTGATTTATATGATTCATATTTAATGTTTTCAGGTGTATATTGTTTTATGAAATATATTATTATATTTTTAAATAGAATTTAACAAATTGGTTAAGTTTAAATTAGTTAAAGATTTTAGTTTGATTTCCATTAAATGGATTCATGGTTGAACATTTTTTATTAATAGTGATTTCTCGTTTTTTTTTTGTTTTCAGTTAGAAACCCTAAATCATATAGGTTTCTCATGATTTTAAAACATTATTAATTAATAATAGATTAAATTAAAAGAAGAGACTTGGGTTTGCGAAATCATAGAATACGTTGTTTTTAAAGAAAGTAATTCAAATTCAATTTTTGTTGGTTTAGTTTTAATAATTGCGGTATTTTATTCATGATAGTGATATATATTAATTTTTCTGCTATTATAGTTCTGAAATTATTATAGTTTTTCAAGGTAATCATGAAGTTATTATATTAATTTTACAGAATAATAATTACCCTTATTTATCATTCTCTTGATTTTTCATGGATTCAGACTTTGGGTTGAATCATAGCAGACTTTATATTTGTATATATTATGTATTCTTTGTTAAAAAGATAAAATCTATTCATGATTTGTTTCTTTATCATGCGTGAATTTGGGGATAATATTTGCACAAACTATTAGTCCATTAGACAATTTTCATGAATTGATATTGAATTGATGCAAATAAATGATTCTTAAATTTTTGCATAACTCAGTGAAAATTTACCGATTCATATTTTGTTAGTTTTGTAAAGTGATGATTTTTAATTTGATTGTATGCTTCCGGTTTGGTTTTAGTTGGCTATTAAATTTTTTTAAAGAAATCTCAAGCACATATATTTTGAACATATATATATAGAATTTTGCTCTATAGAGAATTGTCAATTTATGTTTTGGTAATTTTATTATATGTTTAGGTTGAATGCACATTAAACCCTTATTCAATTGAAATTGTTATCTTTTTTTTATGTGAATATATATTCAATTTTTAGGTGTTTTGACAATAAGTGTTTAAAAATTTTGGTTTTATAAAATTTGGTTTTGTATTTTAATCTTAAAAATTTTGATGGTTGCTTGTTTAATTATTAAAAAAATCAGTCAAAGATTAAGATTTTCGTTTTTTTATTGCGCTATTTAGACAACTTTATTTTAGGTTATTTTGGAAATTATAGTGCAATCAGAAATTTTAGTTTTGACCTTTGAATATTGGGTAAATTTTAAATTTGAATATTGATATATTAATATGTATTTTAAAATAACTTAATCGAAGAAATACGTCACCAAAGTGACCTTTGTTGTGAAAAATTATTTTATTTTAAAATATAAAAGGTTGTGTGCATGTAACTTAAGTTAATATTGATTGGTCCAAAGGAAGGTTAATATTTAACAAAATTACACGTACAATTGTTGTAATGAACATGTGACGATTATTTGGTTTTGCAGGGGAGTAATAAATAGGCCTAAAGGTAGATTTATCATTTGACATGTTCTTATTGTCAGTGTTTGATTACTACACCAAGATATCACTTATAAGTTATTATTTTGTCCAAAGATGAATTAGTAATAGAGTGTCCGATATTTTGAGATGGGTTTACTTTTATTTAAATTATTTTGATTTAAATTTAAAATATTATGTGAGCTTGTTTTGTTCTATTCAACTACTATTATACTTGTTAATTAACATCATTGCATGCTTTAAAACATTCAGGGGCATTATATCTAATAAGGTTATCATAGCAAAGAATTCATGGCTGACATTGAAAAGAGGTTTGTCAAGAATGAAAAGGTTAAATTTGGTACGTTCATAACAATGCTAGCTTCAATGGGGTATATAAAGAAAAATAATGAGTAATAGCTCTGGTTGTTCGCTGTTCAATAATTCTTGTTTAGGCAGTTCATACCATCCATACATAATGTTTTGATCTAAGATTTCAATTCTTCCATGTTTCAGCAGTAGCATATTGTTTCATGGAGCTAAGGTCCAAAATATGGAAGAAACAGGTGCTTCCACAACTCTACCACCCAATCCCTATTTCATGACCACATATCTTTCCGGCTAAGTAATGGGAAACCTTTCTCCTCTTACATGAATCCAATTTTCATTTCATCCGGGAAAAGCCATCTTTTTCTCAACAATGTCTTTGTCATTTGATCCAATAGCCTTCCATTAGATAGGAACAAATTTGATAAATACTAATAACTCTCGGATGGAGTATTAGAACGAAAAAATCCATTAGATAATGAACTATTGGTTCTAAGTCATCTCTGGTGATGAACTATTGCTTTTCTTCATATAGATAGATATAGGATCTAAGGGGCAATTACTTAGAAGTACATTTTGTACAACAGCCCTTCCTATCTGATAGAAAAGGATCCCATGATCCTGAACTGATCTTACCTGGGATTGCAAATCCAAAGTTTGTCTATGAAGAGCATATCTAATTGTATTAGTGTCTATAATTGATTTCTTCTGTTTAATACTAATCGATAGGGCCTCATTGGTAAGTGCTACAAGATCTCGTGCATTGGAACCGACGGTTATGGACCCGAATCCATTAGTATGGAACATTTTCTTTTCCAAGTGAAATCCCTTAGTATATGAAAGAGTGAAAAAGTGATTTCGTTGTTGTGGAATAAGAAGTCTTCGTATCTTAATACATGTATTTAATTTATTCGGGACTATTAGAGTGGGATCCACTTTTTGGGGAATATGATTCGAAGCAATAACAAGAATATTTCTAGTGGAACATCTTTCACAATCCTTGGAGAGATAGTTCACTAATAGACCGAGGGATAAGTAATTCTCCTCATTCACATCCAGATCATGAATGTTTGGAATCCATATTATGTAAGGAGACATTTCTTTTGCTAGTTCGAATCGAAGGGTGATATAAAATCGGTCTATTTCCGACATCATATCCATAGTTAACGCATTCATCATAGTTAGAAGCTCCAGCTCCGTATCAAAGTCACGATCAATAGCGTCACTAGTATCAATATCATCACTATCATCAATATCGATATCATCAATAAGAAAACCTTTAAGCTTGTTATCCAGGAACTTGTTCAGAAATACTGTAATGAAAGGAACATAGGAGTTTGTCGCTAGGTATTTGAACAAATAGGATCGTTCGATTCCTATAGAACCTATCACTAAAATATCCCTAGAGGGAGATAGGGCTAAGTGGAGCGAAAAGGGTTTTCCACGAGACGGGAAATGAAAACAATTAGCCCCACACGAAGTTTGTGAATAAGTGATTTTCTGTTGATGAGCAAGGAATATCCGCCTTTCTGCTAAACATGATGTATTGAACTCATAATTCATTAGATACTTTTTATGAATGTCAACTAAGTATCGTAAGTAAATTGGTCCCGGTTGTTCAATCATTTGATAACCAGAGTCATTCTTTGATAAATGATCACTATGAGTCAGACTCAATAGAATTTGATCAATCCTTTTTTCTGTCGTTAAGGTGGAGAACTGAACCAAGAATTCTCTTTCTTTATCATCAATCGAATCACTGTTCCTGAATATCCAACCCACCAATTAATTCCTTATAATGTATTTTATTTGTCTTTGATAAATAAGATAGCAATCGTTGATGTTTTCCTAGAATTTTACGTAGACCTTTTTGAGATAAATAGTCTTTTTTGTACAATTCCAAATGTGAACTAAGTCTTCGTATCTTATTAGTGAAACTAACTATTTGAAATTCAACAAACCCCCTGTTTTCTTCTTTTTTTTCTTGAAAAATAACTGAGATGAATGAATTTTTTTCCATAAAACCAAAAATTTCCCCCTTTTTTTTGAATGTGAATTCTACTGATCAGTAATAATAATACCAGTCATTTTGATATACACGATGATTTTAAGCTCGTTATGAATTTTATCATTTTTTTTCAAATAAAATTAGTCAATCCGGGTTTCGATTTGATTCGTATAGGGATACAAAAGAATGAGAGATTTCTACAAAAGAGAAAATTTGAGAGTTCAAATAAGACGATTTTGTTGATTCATTTGTCGATCTAATTGATATGTATGTCATTAAATTAGTATCGTGTATCAGAATAAAATGTAAGACAATCCTTGTGACCATCTATTTATTTTCATATACCCGGCACGATACATACATAATATAGGGGAAAATGTACCATTAAAATGGACCATTAACGAATTTTCAGACGTGGATACATACAGATCCTTATCATACTGAAACGACTGCCGTTATTAGTATTAAACCAATATCGAGTCTTACAAGCTAAATCTTCTAATCGATAATTGGGCCAAAGAAATAACTTTAATTTAATTAGTTTCTTTTTATCACTGCCAAGATGTTTATTTTTAGTCAAAACTTGACCACAGTTTTTTACATTATTTTAAAAAATTGCATTTCTATGCATACCATTTTTATCCCTTGAATTGAAAGAAATTCGAATTCGCAATTCTCACCGGTGGTTAGGGGATAAAATATTTTCAGGAACAAACAAATCATAATGATTTTTGTCTTTATTTTCAGTCATTTTTTTATGTCTTGCAATAAATTCATAAAAATAATTTTTATCAATATAGTTTTTTTCTTGGTATCTTTGATTAATTTGGTGTTTATTTTTATGAACCAACAAAATACTTATAGTTTGATATAGAATAAATTGTCCATCATTTTTTATCGACAGACGAACTGGATAGATAATCAATATTCCTTTTTTAATTAATTCTCTAAGAGTTAAATCCTTCTGAATCATCAAAATATCCAGATTCATTTCTCCCCGTTGAATAGAGGATATAACAATTTCGTTTGGATTTATCAGTTTAAGCAGGAGGCAATATACTTTGATATTATTGATTATTCTTTGATTTAAAGAATCATCCCATCTCAATTGAAAATGCAAATACCTTTTTAGGAAGAAATCAATCTCTGTTTCCGTGTTGCTCTTGTATTGCTTTTTCTTTCTACGTTTTTTTTTGTCTGATTTATCATAATCTTCTTCAACATCTTTTTCTTGGTTTGAGAGAACGGATTTAAAATTTCCTTGTTTTTGTGCATCTGATACAAGACCCCCTTCACCTATGGGTTCTTTTTCTTCTTGATTTCGATTCTCTAATCCAATAATTTGTTTTTCGTTTGGTGCTATAAGGGAGTCCCTTTTTTATTTTCAATAATATTTTTATTAATGTTCCTATTCCATTAAAATTGAAAAGAAGTAATTTTATTGGTATGATTCATGGTTTAACCTTATATGCATTATATAGCAGCACAAATTCTGGGAAGAACCAAAGTTCTAGATTCCGTATAGGATGACTTAGTATTGCTTCATTCAGTCCCATCCAATCAAAATGGCTTCCTTTTTTATTGGATGGGTTGCTTTCTTGATCTTGATAAATTGTGAAATAAAAAGGGTCCATTTTATCAATTATTTGATAATTCTTAACCATAGTCTTAATATTTTTGTTACTCTTGGTACTGGTATCGACTAGACCAGTCCATGGGCCGGCCCGGCCCCAGAAAAAATTTTCGGCTCGCCTCCTAGGCCCAGGCCTGGCTCGGCCCAAAATATGGGCCTGAAATTTTGCCTAGGCCCGGCCCGGGAAAAATATCATAAGCCCGAGCCTGAATATAATAAACATTAAAAAATTATTTTAAAAATAAAAAAAATAAAACTAAAAATATTTTAAAATTATTTTAAAATTAAAAATTAAAATTAAAAAATATATATTTATTATATTCGGGCCGGGCCCAGGCCAAAAAAGTGGTGCCCGAGGCCCGGCCCGTTTTTTAAACGGGCCTCATTTTTTTGCCCAAGCACATATTTCGGGCCTATATTTTTACCCGAACCCTCCCATATTTCGGGCGGGCCATCGGGCCGGGCCATGGACAAGTCTAGTATCGACCCAGGACTCAATATCGACCTTATTTCTAAGACAAAAATGAAGAATTCTCCAATTAAAAAGCCTTCTGTGCAAAAAATTCCCCATAGCATCTAGGATATCGCCTTCTTCTAGATAATTATGGATAGGGATATCCCTCAATGTATCAAAAAATTTTTGTTTATCCATGTTGTAATGATAAGAACTCTCTTCCCTTTTATTTACTTGGAATGGTGATCCATAAGCATACTGGTCCCTCTTATCTTGATAATTAATAGATTTATATGATAAAAAATCATATCCATAGTGTTTTTTAAAATTATATTTTTTATATTTTTGTTCTTGATTCAGTTTATATTCTTGAGTCAGTAATGAGTTCGCTTGAAAATCATTTTTTTCGTAATGAATTAATCTTTCTTTTTCATCTGAATACCATTTTGTTAAATCTTTATTTTAAGCTAGATAGTGTTGATTGACTCTATTTTTCCATTGTCTTGGTACTAATTTTAGCCATCTATTCTGAACTAAATCATATTGATAACGACTTCTTAACCAGTTTTTCCATTCATTCATTGAGGCGGAGCAGTTGACTGGACATCTAGGGGTAAAGCACTGTTTCGGTGTGGGCTGCGAGAGCGGTACCAAATCGAGGCAAACTCTGAATACTAGATATGACCTCAAAATAATAGGGGTCGAGATTGGCCAGTGAGACGATGGGGGATAAGCTTCATCGTCGAGAGGGAAACAACCCGAATCACCAGATAAGGCCCCTAAATGACCGCTCAGTGATAAAGGAGATAGGGGTGCAAAGACAGCCAGGAGGTTTGCCTAGAAGCAGCCACCCTTGAAAGAGTGCGTAATAGCTCACTGATCGAGCGCTCTTGCGCCAAAGATGAACGGGGCTAAGCGATCTGCCGAAGCTGTGGGATGTAAAAATGCATCGGTAGGGGAGCGTTTCGCCTTAGGGGAAGCACCCGTGTGAGCGGGAGTAGACAAAGTGGAAGCGAGAATGTCGGCTTGAGTAACGCAAACATTGGTAAGAATCCAATGCCCCGAAAACCCAAGGTTTCCTCCGCAAGGTTCATCCACGGAGGGTGAGTCAGGGCCTAAGATCAGGCCGAAAGGCGTAGTCGATGGACAATAGGTGAATATTCTTGTACTACCCCTTGTTGGTCTCGAGGGACGGAGGAGGCTAGGTTAGCCGAAAGATGTTTATCGGTTTAAGGACGCAAGGTGCCCCTACTTTTTCAGGGTAAGAAGGGGTAGAAAAAATGCCCCGAGCCAATATTCGAGTACCAGGCATTAGACAATTGATTGAATCCTTGCATACTATCGTAATAGGTAAGAAATACAAATTAGCTATTAAGAATGCGGTTTCGTTATGGCATAAGAGATTAAGTTATATCTCTAAAAAAATAGAATTAAGAACTTGCATCCAATAGTATTCTTAATCCCTTTGATTTTTTGGATACTTTGAAAGATCTAAGGACAAATTTTATGATCCCACTACTAAGGTTATTTTTAAGATGTATGATGCTTAGTTTTTTGAGGATGTTGAGTTTATGGGGGGGAGAAAATTAAGGACATTGTCTTTGGAGAAGAATATGTTGATATTTCTCAACACATTCCTTTAATTGTTATTGAAAATGATTAGGAAAAGTCTATTATACTTGAAATTGTTCAAGTAGCAACTTCGGATCAAGACAATGTCGTTGAACCTCCAAGTTAAGTAACAAACTTTACAACCTCAAAAACTAATGACATTAAGAAGGTCTATAGAGAAATAATTATAATGACTTTGTCGATATATTTTGACCTTGAGCTACATTATATGGATATAAAGGCTGTGTTTCGCAATGGTGACATTGATGAGATGATTTATATGGTGTAACTAGAAAACTTTGTGCTCAGCGGTCCAAAGTTAATTGTTTCCAAATTAAAGAAATTTATCTATGTGCTTGAATAGGCCTTTGTTAGTGGTATTACAATATTCACCAAGTTATTATCTCATTCGGTTACGAGATGGCTTTGGTTAATGATTGTATATATCATAAGTTTAGTGGGAGTAAGAATAGTCTTAATCAATGCCCTCAAAATGATTTTGAGATTATAGAAATGCATAAGATTCCCCATATTTCAGCAGTGAGAAGTCTAATATTTATTCAAGTTTGTAAGTGTTTAGATATTGTGTACATTGTTTGGATGTTGTGTAGATCTTTGATCAATTCGAGCATGGATAGTTAGAAAGCAACCAAATGATTCATACATTATCTTAAAAAAAACCATCACATGCTCACATATCAGAGGTTTGATAAGTTTGAGATCGTCAGGTATACAAAATCTGATTTAATGAAATATTGAGGCAAAATTTTGTTACTAATGAGCAAATTGTGACAACAAATTGCAATAATTTGTTCCAATAACAACAAGAGCACATCAAAGTCAAAGCATATAGACTTTAAATTCTTGGTTGTTAAAGTAAGAGTTCAAAATGGTCAAATGTCTATCGTGTATACTGGTACAAACTCCATGATTGTGGATCACTTACTAAGGGACTACCGCCCAATGTTTTTATGAGCACACTGCTCTTATAAGTGTAATGTCTTTTCAGGATATTCAATTTTAGTGGGAGTTTGTAATTTTAAATGCTTTTTTGTTATAGACACATTTTTTAGTTATTTCAGTTTATAGATATTAAGGATATTTTTTGTAGAAATAAAGTTTATTTAGTTTATTCACACTCTAATTTTTATAAAATTTGATCTCACTAAGGCTAAGGAGGACCAATTGAAAATATACATGTTTAGATCACATTGAATGTAACTTTCATGATACACATCCATACTTAATCTATGTCATTTGGTTGTGTTAATATACATGATCAGGGATGAATTTAGTTACAGTATATGTAATGAAAGTCGCATTGGTTCTATGTTAATATAATTAGTGGATGAGATTGTTCGGAATACCTTTTGGATATGATAGTAAGGTTTTGAGCTCATAAGGTTATATAATGACATGTAATTATAAGGTAATCAATATATATATGTGGTCCAAGTGGGAGATTGTTGGAAAAATATGGACATCATATATACAATAAGCATAATTACATATTACTATTTACTATCATAAAATATCACTCCAAATTAAAAGTAATCTAATTTGGTTAAAGTTTATTGGGCTTTAGTTAATAAATAAAGTATGAGTCAAATATGTGTAAATACTCTCGTAACTAATTTCTAATTGATGATTGGTTGATTAGAAATTAAGGTTAATGTGCAAAAGTTATATATTAGGATTATGGTCCCCAAATTATATAAAGGTAAATTTTCTGACATCTCATCTTTAGAAAAGAGAGAGTCACATTCTCTAAATTACTAGTGTGTTAATTTGGAAGACCAAAACTGCAAGACTTAGAGATTTCAAGATATCACTGGATTTAGGTACGCTTCTACATTTAGCCTTGTTCTTGATTTATTCTTGATGATTTGACATGACAGATCCTGGTTTATGATTTTAAGTTTTGTATCAAGAACTTTATGGTTCTAGCAACTCCAAACCAAACACATTTGCCAACAATTTCTTGTGGAGGCTCCCTATATACATAATTTTTCTTTTAAGAATAATGAGTTTTTGGCTAAACAATTAGAAATAAACTTCATCTCTATCGGTATCAACTTTAAGCCCCACCTCTAATGAGACAAAAATGATTATGATATTTATTAACTCCCTTCAAAACCATCTTCATCGATTCAATCATAACTTTCCTAATTCCTTGATTCTATGGAATTTCTAATCCCCATTGTTTAGCTAGCACAATATTACAATTACTACAACAAACTGAAAAACCACCATGCCATTCCCTATATTAATTTTTTTATCACCCCACCAGTTCCAACCAACTCCTTTATGCGATCCTAGTTCCCATTGACATTCAATTTAAGCCACTTCTCACATGGCCTCTCCTAACTCCAATCAATGACGTTAAAACATATACCAGTTAAATAGGCCCTAGCCAATGTGCGAGCTTCATCTACGGCCTTCGGTAGCATCACCTAAATATCCTTCGCTGAAACTATATTCATTAATTGTAAGTTAACAAAACAAAAAATGATGATAACCATAACAATCTTAACCTTTTAAAATAGTTGAATAACTCACCTCATTTCTATCAATATCAATTTGAATTTATGTAAGCTCCCGATAATATGTGTTTGATCCAAATTAATCATAAATTTACAAATATATTTAAAATCTATCAGATATATTATAATAAAAATAAATCTTGAAATACGTTCTAAACATTGCATATAAGTATATTTTTTACCCTCTCGCCAACGAAAAAGAGAATGGGTGAGAGAGGATCGGTGCTATAAGCGACATTCACATCTAAGCTCATACTTGAAGAAGGGTACAACAACTGCTTAATTGGTTTGTATCCTAATCAATCACACTATTAAGAGCCCAGTACATGAATGCGAAAACCACAAGCCCCCAACTATAATTGCAAACATGAGCCAAGTCATCTAGCAAAGTTAGATATACATTAACTAGTAAAGCTACTAGACTTATATGCCATTAGAAACTCTCTAATGATCAACAGTATGTATGTTCCAAGATACTTGTCAAACTCTTAGTTGTTCACCTTGTCCACTAATGGATGTTTGACCAATGTATGTAGCCATTTGAACTTCACTTATTCACCTTAATATCTTTCTCTCATCCAAATAACAATAGAGCAATTTCCTCATTTTTGGATCTACTTTGAATTCAGCCACCCCAGTGAAAATGGATCATTAAACTAGAATGCCTATGATCAGGGTTAAGTTTTCCAATGTGACTGCCGCTTTGCTGCAGGGGAAGTTGAAAGCCAACATTTTTTATCTCCACCTTTCCATCGAGGCCGTCAACAATAATGGTCGGAACGAAATAGGATGTATTTTGGCCACTTTCAAAAACCTCTCTAATTATAGACAAGCCCTAAGCTAATAGTCCTCTTCATCCAACATCAGATTGTTGGAACTACTAAACTATAATTATTGGTTTATGGGGTTATTCCCACGCTTCCCATTTTTGTTGCCCTCCACTTCCATTTTGTTTGTGCGATAGTGGGGTATGTGATTGGTGGTTTTTGATGGGGAGCCACCACTATAAATACCCACTTGCATAGGGTCCCTAAGCACAAAAAATAATAAAAAAACAATTCCCTCTAATGAGGTTTTCGAGTGCTTAGACTTTAGCCATTTTCATGTTTTGTATAGCTAAATTCACGTCCTCTTTGATTGTTTGACGCGCTCGACAGTGGTGTTACAACGTCTGGATTTTGACATTTGGTTCAGGTAATGGTTGGAGGAATTTATGTTCGATATTTTCCACTGCAACATTTAAGCCATAATTTATGCTTACATTTGGTATCCGAGTCAGGTTAATTTCTGCCTTGTCCAGTTTTAAAAGTTTATAAATTTTCTCAAAATAATGATTCCATATTTCTTTGAATTATTTTTAAACATTTTTTAAAATTTTTATTACAAACTTTTTTGCAAAATCATTGGATTTTATTAAAGTGAAATTTCTAAAATTAATTATGTAATAAATAATTTAGTGAAGAATTTTATAAATTTGTTGTTTGAATATATATTTTGGTAGTGCCTGAAGTAAATGTTTGTATGTGAATTATTTGGTTATTAGTTACATACATTTCTTAGGTGCATAAAAATTTTTAGACGTATTGCATAAGGTTTAGGGGTCCAAATAATTTTTATTTAATTAGAGAATTAACCACAACAACTTTAATTAAATGAAATTATTTATTGTAATAAAGATCTCATAAGATTTATAAACATTAGATGTTGCATAATGGCTTAGCAACAATCCTGAATAAAGTTTAAGGATTAATATCTAGCTAAGCGATTTTTATAATTTTATTTAGTTAAAGACTAGCCACATCATCTTTAGTTAAATAAAATTATTAAAGTTAAAAATAACATATTGAAAGCATAAGAATTAAATCTCGTTGCATAATTTATTAAGATAAATTTATTAAATGATTTTTCATAATTACTCACAGGAATTATGAAAATGAATTTAATAATTTTTATAAAAAATATAGTAAATAATTCTATCATACAATGGATCTAATTGAATTAAAAATTTAGCCCATAGGCAATTTTTATGTCACTAGATTCATTATTTACATAATTTGCATTAGTAATTATGATTTATATTTGCCTTAAATTTTTTTAAGCATGTATGTTCATTTATTTTGCAGTTTTGCAACTTGTGAATATGTCTGATAATAAAGTAGATATCCTTAAATTAACTAGTGAGAATTTTAAGTTTTAGAAAGAGACTTAATGGGAAAAATAGAAAGATATAAAGCTAGACTTGTTGCGAAAGGATTCACTCAGTGAGAAGGAATAGATTATATTGAGACTTTTAGTCTTGTATCTAAGAGAGGTTCCTTACACATTGTATTAGCATTAGTAGCTCATTTTGACGTTGAGTTGGAACAAATGGATGTGAAAACCACCTTTCTCAATGGTGACCTAAAGGAACAGGTATACATGAAACAACCTAAAGGATTCTCCTCTAGTAATGGTGAACACTTAGTATGCAAGTTGAAGAAGTCCATGTATGGATTAAAACAAGCATCCCAACAGTGGTATTTAAAATTCCATGAAGTTATCTCTTCATTTGGTTTTGTTAAGAATAACATGGATCAATGCATATACCAGAAGGTTAGTGGGAGTAAAATTTGTTTCCTTATTCAATATATGGATGATATTTTACT
The DNA here is from genome assembly GCF_007990345.1 of Gossypium hirsutum. Taxonomy (NCBI): domain Eukaryota; kingdom Viridiplantae; phylum Streptophyta; class Magnoliopsida; order Malvales; family Malvaceae; genus Gossypium; species Gossypium hirsutum. Next base: position 49,046,210 of record NC_053447.1, on the reverse strand, counting down.
TGCAACAAATGACAGGGGTATGCTACATGAGGTGAAACAATTTCTTTCTAAAAACTTTGATATGAAAGATATGGGTGATGCGTCTTATGTCATTGGCATTAAGATTTATCGTGATAGACATCGTGGTATCTTAGGTCTATATCAAGAAACCTATATCAACAAAGTTTTAGAAAAATTTCAGATGAATGATTGCTCACCAAGTGTTGATCTTATAGTGAAGGGTGATAAGTTCAATTTGAATCAATCCCCGAAGAACAAATTTGAGAGGGAGCAAATGAAAAACATTTCATATACTTTTGTTGTTGGAAGTTTGATGTATGCTCAAGTCTGCACAAGACCTGACATTGCATTTGTAGTTGGAATGTTAAAAAGATATCAGAGTAATCCATGTATTGACCATTGGAAAGCTTCAAAGAAAGTTTTGATATATCTAAAAGGTACAAAGGACTACATGCTTACGTACAGAGGATCAAACAATTTGGAGGTGATTGGCTACTTCGATTTAGACTTTTTCGGTTGTGTTGATTCACGTAAATCAATATCATAATACATATTTATGTTTGCTGGTGGAGCTATATCTTGGAGGAGCATCAAGCAAACCTTAACTGCTACTTCCACTATGGAGGCTGAGTTTGTTTCATGTTTTGAGGCTACCTTACATGGAGTATGGTTAAAGAGTTTCATTTCTGGGCTTAGATCTAGGTCGTTGATGATATATTGTGACAATTTCATTGTTGTGTTTATTACTAATAACAACAAAAGTCGAAGTCGAAGTCGAAGTAAACATATCGATATTAGGTATTTAGCCATAAGAGAATGTGTTAAAGAAAAGAAAGTGGTCATTGAACACAATAAAACTGAGCAAATGTTAGTTGATCCTTTGACTAAAGGCATGCCACCACATAAATTTAAGGATCATGTTGTCACTATGGGACTTGTTCCCACCTTGTAAATTTTCATTATAATAATGATTATAAAGAAACCCTGTTAAGTTTGATGTTTCTCATATTTTGTGCGAAAATTAATTTGATTATTTTAAGAAATATCACTAAAGTTTGGATCTGGAATAAACATTGAGTTTATTCATCAAGAAATTTAGGCTACAGTGTTGAGACATAAAATATTGTGATTCATGGAAGATACTACTCAATTTCTAAGAGAAAATATCGCCATGATTCATGCATTATTGATACGAGTCTCCAAGGCCCAACCCAAGAACGCGATGGGCTCAAATTACCACAAGGCCCAATAACGAGAGCAAAGGCCCGAAAAATGCGTTCCAAACTAAATGGGACCATTCAAGAGTTTGTTAGCAAGGCCTTAGATGCGTACGCGAAAGAACAAGAAAATCAAGATTCACTTTCTTGTTTTCAAGAAAATTAAGAAACCGAATCTTGGCCTAATTTTACTGTTTGGAGCGATTTCAAGAATCAAGAAAATCAAGATTTCAAATCTTGGAAATCTTGGTCCAAGAAACCGAATCTTGCAGCCAAAGCGCATTGGATCTCTGTTACGAGCGTCAACGACCCAATTTTGGTAGAATATGGACCACGAGCCCAAATTCTTGAAGGCGAGGCCCAATAAGCAAATTCCAGCCCAATCAAGAAATCCATACATACTTAGTTGAAAATCAGGCCAAAAATGTCAAAGGGCCCAATTTGTAGAACTTTTTAATTGTTAATTTAATTTTTAGGCTCTAGGAATAGGATATGTTAAATTTGGCCCAAAACAGCCCATTTAAAGTGTTTGGCCGAAATTCTCTAATTATTTTATTAATTAGGGTTAATTTTTAAGTTTTCAAATAAGATTAGGATTAGTTTGTGGCCTATATAAGTGATGGCCAGTCACCCATTGTACTCATTACTCAATACATTAAAATTTCAGTTTTATAAAGTGCAGAATTTTCTTTGGGGTTTGCTCCAAGAATTCTCTCTTGAGCTTTCTTTAGCAGTTGTTTTAGCAATCTTGTGATTGTGGGAGCCATCTTCAACCTTCGTCTTGCCATTGATATTCTTTGGAGGGGAGATTAGAGTCGTTTGAAAGGATTTGTGAAATCTTTTGGGATTTCAAGGATCCTTAGGACTTTAATTTAATTCTTGCTGTTCAAGTTCTTTTCTTTATTTCTGTTTTGTGTCGATTCTTTATTGATCTATTTTCTCTTCTTGTTTTGTTTTCAGCCCTTTCCATCTTAAAGAATCGATAAATCTTTCTCTTGTTGGCAACAAGGAATCGGCCTTAAATCCCCAATTTCTAGGGTTCTTGTCGTTCCTTACATATTCTGATTGGGGGCCATTCGGTTGTTGGAATTTGGGTGTTCAATTGGGCCGAATCATTCGGCTGGTTGGGAAATCAATCTTGGAGATCGATTTCGTGTTCTTGCATTCCGAAATAACATCTATTCATAAGTTCTTTGATTCTTGGTTGTTATTAGTTGTTTTTGGGGATTTAATTTCGTTCTGAATTACTTTTAATCTTATTTGTCATTTTGATTTCAGATCTGTTCGATAGAGCCTCGTAGGAGTTTTCTCGTGACTTGGCAACTCGATCTTGGTCCGCGCGCAACCCCCTATCAATTATGTTTCGACTTTAAGTGTTCATGGGCAATACGAACCAAGTAGGAGAATATTGGAACTGCTAAACTACAGTTATTCGTTCGTGGGGTTATTCCCATGTTTCCTATTTTTGTTGGCCTCCAATCCCATATTGTTTGTGTGATTATGGGGCATGTGATTGGTGGTTTTTGATGGGGAAACACCACTATAAATACCCACTTGCATAAGGTTCCTAAGCACCAAAAAAAAAATTCCATCTAGTGAGGCTTTCGAGTGCTTAGAAGACTTTAGCCATTTTCGTGTTTCATATAGCTAAATTCGACGTTCTCGTTGGTTGTTTGATGCGCTCGATAGTGGTGTTACAATGTTTGGGTTTTTGACATTTGGTTCAGGCAATGGCCGGAGGTATTTATATTCAATCTTTTCCGCTGCACTTTAACATTTAAGCCATAATTTATGCTTACACAGATAACTTATGTTACTCCAAGTTTGAAGTTTCCTTTTCTCAACCTAGTATGCGAATGAAAATATTTATCAATATTCATTGTGTATATATATATTAAAACTAAAATTAAATATAAACTATGAATAAATAACTAATTACTTAATTTGAAAAGTAAAAAAATTACCTTAACGGGTGAAAAATAAAAATAGGGGAAGGGTATAGGCATAGTAAAAACAATTGTTGTGGATGTCGACTATAATTAATTGTCATAATTGCAAAAAAAATACCTTCAGTGTTTAGGGGTTTTGGTTTTGTGTCATTGACCTTTTTTTTATTTGACACTCTCAATGTTATGATATTTTTTCACAAATTAGCCTAATTTTAATGGGAAACGTCAGTTGACTATTAGTTAAGTGCCGATCAATAAATTAGCCTATGTGGCATGCCACATAAGCATGATGTCATAAATGACATCATCTATTTAACAAAATTCTTTTTTTGTCATTTTGTTTCCATCTTGTTTCTTCTTCTCTCTTTCCCTCTATTCTATGGATGACATATCAACTCTCGTTTATGGAAGTCATTATCATTTGATGTGTTTGTTTTTTTTTCTCAGATAATTACTGTGAAATAGTGGTAGAAACAAAAAGAGAAAAAGGAAAAAAAATTACAGAAACTGTCAAAAACAGGAAAAAAAATTCCTTTTCTTGACTGTCATACTCTGTTTTATTTTGCTGTTAATTCATTTCAATTTCGTGTTCTTCGTGGTGATCTCAAGGTGGGTTTCTAGTTTTTTTTCATCAATGAAGATTATACCCAACATTTCAAAACTCTATTTTTTCTTTTAAAATTTCTCTATTTGGACTTATAAATTCTGGGTTTTTATTATTGCTGTTGATCAGTTGCTAAAAAACAGAGTTTTTTTATTTAAATAATAGGGATAATCTAAGCTAATCATCAGGCCATGGCTATTTTTGAGAATGCTTCGAATCAAAACATGACAGCTGCAACAGTGATGTCAAACGACTAAGACCAATCAAAGCTTCGGTCAAGAACCAATCTAAGATTACATGAGAATGATCAAGGGTTGTACAACAAGATCGGTGGAACCAACGGTGGTGATGGTAAAGTTGAGCATAAGGATAGTTTCAAAAGAGATATGAGGGAGTCACAAGAACTGTTCTCTAAGCTTAACCTGTAACGCCTCAATATTTGTACTTTTGTTTTTATATATTTATGACACAAATATCTGCCAGCTTTAGTGGTTATGTGTTCTAGGAGTGTTTGGGAGGTCCTAAATTCAAGCCTTGACTTTGACAAAATCTTTTTGTTTTAATTGAATAAAGCCTTGCTTTTGTTCAGTAGGCTTATAGTTAAAAGTTTGTAAAAGCATGTCAGAATGGGCTTGCTGGTCTAGTGGATAAGTGGTGTGATAAAATGCTAGAGATCTTGGGTCTGAGCAGTGCTTGAGTATTAGTTTTGCTAGTGGTACAGTGTAGTGTTTGAGCTAAACTGAAATGCCGAAGTGGTAGAGGTGTAGTGGAAAGTGTAGAGAGAAAATTAAGGGATTTGGATGGGAGTGGTTGGACGATTTTAGAAGAGATTTGAGGGATTTTTGGAAAATGTGATGCAGAAATCTTAATTTTTGTTATTTTGGTTTATTTTTCTTTTCTTTTTTCTTTCAAATTCCTAAATATCTCTTTTCTTCTGCCATTCTCCTTCCCTAGCTCTGCCAAAATTTTCTTTTTCTTTTCCATTCTTGCCAATTTTTGGCCATTGGTTTATTCCATTTCTCGTTTCGGTTGCCAAGAGTTGCCTCTTTTCTTGCCGACTTCTTCTTCTTCTTCCCTCACTCTGTCGTCTTGTTCTTTTCTCTTTGCTGCTATCCTGTTGAGTATTACACTCAGTCAAATTTCGTTTCTCTTGGGTTCTTTCTGTTGTTGTTCCAATAGTCCCATTCCCATTCTTTGTTTCTGTACATTCGGTACTAATTGAGGGGCCAGTGATCATTTCTCAAAGGCTTAAGTGTAGGGCTTCAGTTGTTCAAACAAAGGTTTCGGAGTGCTTGTGAGCACTTTTACAAAGAAGTGGAACCAGGTGTGTGCGCATGCGCGCGTGTGTGAACACGACTCAAAAAATAGAAAATGGTGAAAAGCCAAAAAATACGACTGTTGACGCCACGCAGGCGTGCAACCACCCATGTGGTAGGCCATGTGACCGAACACTGGCGTGTGATCGACGAGGCTGGCCATGTGCGAATCGTGGATCGGGCTTTATTAGGATGATTGGGCTAGGTCGTGTGATCCACACGGCCAAGGCCATTTTGGGCTGTGTGGGCCAAACTAACGTGTGGGCCCACATGGGCATACAACATGGGCCTATAGGCCTATTTTCACTGTTTGACTGCTAATGTTGCATGGGTCGCCCGAGTCGACTATGGACCTACTGTAGGGTCGGTAAGCTTACCTGGACCCCTTATTAACTGAAATGACTGAAGGACTGTTATATGCCTATATGAGATAGATATGTATGTCTGTATGTTGAGCATGTTATTTACACGGTACTGATAATACATGATACCATGTCATGTCTGTATGATGCATTGCATTGGGTTGGGGATTGATATTGATTGGAGGAAGTGTACTGAAAGGCCTCGAGCCTAACTTACTGGCAGTTCAGTTGCAACTACTGTCTAGTGCCGCATTCGTTACTAACTGGAGTGTAGGGATGGGTGGGTTGATTATATCCCCACATGGAGTGTAGGGTTAGACGGAGATGGAGTGTAGAGGCCGGTTAGGTAGGACCTGTATACTGTATAATCTATTACTGTACTGATTATTATTACTGTAACACATGACTGTTTCTGTACTGAGATGAGCTAAAGCCCAAACTGGTATTGTCATTGATACGGAAAAGGGCTTAGGCCCAGACTATGATTGTTTTCTATCTATTTGTTTTTTTTTTGGATTACACACTGAGTTTTCGAAAACTGACCCTTCTAATTTGATTGTACAGGTAATCCTAAGACATAGGCGGATCGGTGCAGCAGAGGACTCAGAGGCGGCCACACGACTTAAATTGTTTGATTTAATATTTAATAATGATTTTTCATTTTTTAATTTTATTCTGGGGTATTTTTCTGTAATAATGGCCTCTATGGATTTTTACCTAAAATTTGGATTTTATACTGATCTCTATTTATATCTGCTAGAAGTAGATAAAACCCGGGTTTTCAAAGAAAATGAATGATTTATCAAAATACCTTGCATACGCAAACTATTCTAAAAGCTTCCGCAAAGTATAGCGTTTTGGAAATAAATCACAATTTGAGAATTAATAAAAGATAATGATGAATTCTAAATGGAAAACAGTTTTAGAAATGATGCGATTTTTAAACGCACTTCCATGTGACATCACCAGATTTGGCCATAGCGTCCAGGCCGGGTCTAGGCTGTTACATAACCCCATGGTTGAAGAGTTTGTATCTCACTCCCTTGTTAACAATGGACTCAATGGTAGGTTTCACACTAATAATATTGTTTTACAAAACAACAATAACATCTCAAGGAATGGTAATGCTAACTGCAATGGTGGTGATAACAAAATGAAAAAAAAAAGAATAGAGGGGAATAGAGAAAGAGAGAAGAAGAAAGAAGATGGAAATAAAATGAAAAAAAGAATTTTGTTAAATAAATGATGTCATATATGACATTGTGCTTATGTGGCATGCCACATAGTCTATTTTGTTTACTTACAATTTGATTGACAGTCAACTAACGTTTAACGTTAAAATTGGGTTGATTTCTAAAAAAATCGTAACGTTGAGTGTGTCAATAAAAAAATTAAGGGCTTAAACCCAAAAACCCTTAAACGTTTAGGGTATTTTTTATAATTATGCCTAATTAATTTTAGTTAGTTGAGTTAAACCGTGTTAAGTTTACAATAAACTATGAAAATTTATGAAATACAAGAACTTGATACTCATGGGTATCAAATTTTAACTTGGTGCATTTATTAAGGTTAGATTTATATTGGATGGTGAAAATTAATGACATGCAAACTTGACAACTATACGTGTCGAGATTCACACATCTAGTTTATTAGAGTTAAGTTAAATATTTAATTCGTGGCCAATGGGTTTCTGCACCTAAAAAAACATATTTAAAGAAATAATTTTCTCATAAATTTAGAATAATAAATAATATAATTTATTTTAATATGGAAGTAAAAAAATATTAATACATATAAAAGAAATCATATTAAATGTAACAATAAAAAAGTAAAACACAAACAAATATATTTAAGAAGCAAATAAAATAATGTTATAACATAATAAATTTAAAATGTAATTTTTTTTTCAAAAAAATATAACTATAAAATTAATTAGAAAGAAAAAGCTCACCTCCATTAGTCACTTTGGTCATAAGGTCAGCAGCATAATTGGTTTCACGGTAGATATGGGATATTCAAATGTCCCATTCCCTTGTGCCCAACTCCATTATGCGTCGAGCTATTTGATCGTTTCATGACTCTGTTGAGTAATTATTAATTTGATCAACAACCAGTCGACTATCACTCTCAATAACCCTTATTCCATGTCATGCTAAGTCCATCATGAATCACTCAAAGTTTCGCACACGTCGGAGAACTGCACTTGAATTTTCTACAATACCCAACAACCTAGTTTCCATTTTCATCTCTCAAAATGCTAGCAATTATATTTATCTGATATATCAAATCGATAACACCTTCTGCATTGATTTTCAACCATCCTGGATAGTGGAGGAGCTAGAAAATTATTTTGGGGGGGACCGAAATTAAATTGTCTATTTTTTACGATAGTAAATATACAATTTTACTATTTTAATAGTTTATATCTTAATAATTTTTAAAGTATTAAATTAAATTTTTATCATTTCTGGGGGTCAAAGTGTAATTTTACCATTACTAATTTAAAATTTTATAAATTATAAAGGGCTTAAATGAAAAATTTTCTATTTTAGGGGAGTCAAGGCCCTGCCAAGCCCTTGGCTCCGCCATTGCTCTTGAAGGCAGGGCTTGCTTTCGAGGGGTGCTGGTATTTAATTCTTTGTTGTCATTACAATTTTGAGCCCAACTGATGTTTTGTCTTAATACCTCGAGTCTTGGAAGATTGCTAAATTCCTCTGTTTCTAAAGTTTCCAATAGATTATTGCAAAAAGAATATTAACATTGGCAATTACATTAGTGTCCTTCAGATTAATAACCAACAAGTCAAATAAATCGAGCAAGAAAGAAGGGACAAATCGTTTTCAAACTCGAGAAGCAAAAGAGCAGTCACAAACCGAGTGCAAAGCACTATTAATCAAACTAATGCATAAATGGCATGAAGCATCCATCACAATCCCTCTCTTACATATTTCAGCATTAGTGAGATTTCTCTCCTTTACAAAGAGCCAAATCATATTTTGCAGGCAGTTTAGATGCCAAAGGTACGACCAAAACGCATTCTTAGTTGCCCACCTTTGTTTAGATATCATGTGAGAAGCATTAGAAACAGAGAACTTCCTATCTCATTCCATTTCCAACTAATATAATCCTTCCCAGCCGAAGCTCTAGGTCGAGGAATATTGGCAATAAGCAACAAAATTGAGTACCCCAGCCATGTCGAAAGTTTATGCCATGTCCATTTACCATCCGAGTCAACTAAATCACTCACCAAGATTGACTTATCAATCCCATCCAAATTACTACATAGCTCCCATAGCGGGACTAAGTCATGAACCTAATACTTGGTCTAGAATTTGACTAATTTTTTCCATCTCTAATTACCCAAATGGCATTTCTTCGTACATCATCTTATACTTTAGCAATCGATCTCCAAACGAAAGAGTTGTTAGAGAAAGTGATTTTCTCTAGACCTCCAACTCCAATTTTATATTTGCTTTTGAAAAACGAACCTTTAGATTATGAGTATTCCTTAGAAGTTTCAGACTCATCTTAATCAAGAATGACTTGTTTTTCTCCTTTAACCGATAGATATCAAGGCCTTCATTAGAATTCGATTGACACATATCATCCCAACTGGCAAGATCCATCTTTCTTTGATTGTAATTAGCACCCTAAATAAACTTTGTACCCATGCTTTCAATTTGTTTGCACACATTGGAATGAATCATGAAAGTCTGCATAAAGTAGTTCAGAATAGAAAGCAACACTGACTTAGCCAGAGTTACCCGCCCAAACCTTGAGAGAGATCTAACATCCTAACCACCCAAGTGGCTTTGGACTTTGTCGATTAAGAAGAGGTAGGTGTTAGAAGTTACTATTCCATGGAAAAGTGGAATGCCGAGGTATTTCCCTAAATCCTCCTCCTGCGTGAAACGCAACAAAGATTCCACCTCCACCTTACTCTCTTAGCAAGACTTCGACCAAAAACATAATTGAGTTTTCTAAACATTAACCTTATGGCCAGAAAAAATACTAAATCAAGAATCTCCTTTAAAATTTTCACCTAAGAAGTGTCAACTTCACAAAATAGTACTAAATCATCTGCAAAAAATAGATGCAACAACCAAGGTCCCTATTTCGAAAATTTAATTGGCTTTCATTTATGATCATTAACAATTTTCAAAATTCTCGCCTCATAAGAAGTTCTCCAAAAAGTCCCATAGAATTCTATCATATGTTTTTTTTCAAGTCCACTTTTACTATCATTTGCCTTTTCTTACTTTTTTGTGTCATCAGGTTTGAATGCTAAATATCACACCCATTGCCATAGCAACTCATGCTATAATCACACATTTTTCTTATAATTTTCAAACTAAAGGCTGAGGTGAGAGAAATCTAGCTCAAGAAGTTTCACTCAAAGAAGGAATATATTGCTTTGTTTTACTCTTTCCATTGTTGTATTATTCGAAGAAACTTGAATAATTCTTGAAAGAATTTCTTAAGATAGCTTAGGAAAAAATCAAAAATAAAAAAAAACCTCTTAAAAAGGAAAGTGCTTTTTAGCATTTTTGTAGTTAAGTAAAAGTATAACTAAATTATTTCAAAATTCCCTTAAAAATATAATAAACGGAAAAGGAAATAATAATCCCACCAGAATATTGAGAAAAATGAAATTACCCAAAATAAAAAAATGACACAAGGTTTTTGCGTTTTGGTGTTGCAAGCCCAAGATCTAGTTAAACACACTCTAACATCATTCCTCAATTTCTTGATCTAGGACGAATCAAGGTTTTTTTATGTGCAAGTTTACCTTGGAACACATTTCAATTCAATACTTCAAGATTCTACAAACTCCATTATGAAGTGATTCTTGATTGTAGTCTTGAAATGTAACGATAGGTTTATGGAAATAGTAATGGCACTAGAGTTGTCAGAATTACATAGTTGCAACTAGAAAAGCAACTTTGAAGTCTCCTGACATATGCTATAACGTCTTCAAAATTTTGATGTCGATAACGATACTATTTCAAGATACGAATAGTTAATTTTGAGACAAATAGTAAATTATAGAATACAAACAATATAATTTTGTGTCTTATATAAGTATGCCTATTTTTATTATTAAAAGTTTTCTTACTTTACAGTAGTTATTACTTATTGGTAATCACAATGCATGTACATATAAGGTGTTGATTTCTTACCCAACAGAATACTTGTCGAATAGTTTTTTAATCACTCAACCTCATTTTGAGCAAATTTTAAAACAATAAAATCTAATTTCATGGTAGATAAATATGACTAATTTTTGCTTTTTCCATGACAATACATAATAGAATCAGTTAGTAAATCAACAGTGACTATGGTGTAATTTATTATACATAAAACTCAACCTTATTATTTTTTATCCTAATTCTTGCTTTGCCTTCAATAATACACAAAAGGTTCACTAAATCAACTTGCCACCATGGGTTTGGCAAAAATGATGGATGGAATAAAGTTGTAGGTTTTTCCACAGTGGTTTTGATGGATGTAATAAAATGCAAGGTTTTTTTCGCTAATCCATTGTGGGTTTGCCAAAAATGATGCCCTTCTACTCCATCAAAATCTCTTTTCTTTATTCTCCTTTTTACCATCAATCAGATGTAGGATTTCAATTGATAGCTTTGGATTAGGAGTAGGATGAGCATCTGTTATAATTGAGTGAACCGAATCTTTGTTAAAAAAACGCAATGGTAAAATAAAATAAAAGTAAAATTCATATAGAATTAGACTTCTTTTGTTTTATTTTAGAATAAAATAAGGTGTTTCAACCTTACTACACTTCATCTATTTGATATTGATTAGAATAAGGTGTTTCAACCTTACTACACTCATTCTATTAGAATATGGTTTTATAGACATAGTCTACTCCTCTTGTAATCATCTGAATTTGACACAATGAATTATCTCCTCCTCTGCCTGTGGTTTTTTTCCCAGAAGGGTTTCCACGTGAAAATTTGTGTGTTATTTATTTTTCTTTCTCTTTTCTTTGCAATACATTGTCATTATTGACATTCTATTTTTCACAAATTGGTATCCGAGCTTCCGGGTTGTTCATTTCAATCACAATAATGTTTCTTTGAAGTATGAAATTTTGTTGTTGGATTGCAACACCAGATTCGCATTGTGGTAGATAAAGATGCAGGCAGTTCTTGCGCAGATGGACTTAGAGGATGCTTTGCTAGGGATAGATAAGATGCCTTCGACATTGATGGAGGAAGAAAAGAGGTGTAAAGATCGAAAGGCATTAACATAGTTACATCTACATTTGTCTAACAAAATTTTACTAGATGTGATGAAGGAGAAGACCGTCGTTGCATTATGGAAGGGGCTAGAACAAATATGTATGTCTAAAATTCTAACCAGCAAGCTACAAATGAAGCAACGTCTTTATGCTTATCTTTTGGAGGAAGGTGCTTCTGTGCATGAACACTTAACAGTGTTTAAAGAAATTCTCCCAAACTTGGAGGCCATAGAGGTTCAGCATGATAAGGAAGATCTAGGTTTGGTTTTACTTTATTCGTTGCCCCCGTCTTATTCAACCTTTAAAGACACGATTTTATATAGTCGCGAGTCTCTCACAGTTGATGAGGTTTATGATTCTTTGACCTCGTATGATAAGATGGAGCATCTTGTGGTTAAACCCGACTCTTAGGAAGAGGGTCTCATTTTTGTAAGAGACAAGATCGAAATACTGATGATGATCATGGAAGGACACAGGAATGGAATCCTGACGGTAAATCTAAAGGTAGATCGAAGTCTTCAAGTAAAGGTAAAACTTGTCACTTTTGTAAAAAGAAAGGGCACATTAAATCTGAGTGTTATAAGCTACAAAACAAGATCAAAAGGGAGGCCACGAATCAAAAGGGAAAACAACCAGAAAAATTCGGTGAATCTGATGTTGTAAAAGACTACAGCGATAGTGAACTTCTAGTCGCTTTTGTCAACAATTCTAAAGTGAGGAAGGAGTGGATCCTTGATTCGAGCTGCACCATCCACATGAGTCCCAATTGGGATTGGTTTACAACTTACGACATAGTGTTTGAAGGTGTTATTTTGATGGGAAATAATGTTTCGTGTAAAATCGTAAGTGTTGGAATAATTAAAGTTAAGATGTTTGATGGAGTTGTTAGAACACTTAGTGACGTGCGACATGTTCCAGAATTGAAGAGAAATTTAATTTCCTTGAGTACTCTTGATTCAAAAGGGTACAAATACACTGTTGAAAGTGGAGTTTTGAAGATTTTCAAAGGTTCCCTTGTTGTGATGAAAGGGAAGAAAAGACCGCCAAGTTATATGTTTTGCAGGGTTTTACTATTACTGGTGATGCATCTGTCGCTTCCTCTTCCTTGTTAGATGATGATGTTACTAGACTTTGGCATATGCGCCTAGGGCATATGAGTGAGAATGACATGGCAGAATTGAACAAAAAAGGACTTCTTGATGGGTAAGGAATTTACAAACTGAAGTTTTGTGAGCACTACGTTTTTGGGAAGTAAAAGAGAGTTTGATTCACTAAAGTAATCCATAAGATGAAGGGAATGTTGGAGTATATTCATTCTAATCTGTGGGGGCCATCTAGAGTGCCTTCGAGAGGTGGAGCTAATTATATGCTAACACTTATTGATGATTTTTCCAAAAAAGTTCGGGAATTCTCCTGAAGTAGAAAAGTGATGTTTTTTTTGCATTTAAGTATTGGAAAAATATGATTGAAAAACAGACGGGAAAATGAATAAAACACCTCCACACAGACAATGGCTTAGAGCTCTGTTCTGATGAGTTATATCAAACACTTGACAGTTCGTCATACTCTACAGCAAAACGGCGTTGCAGAACTAATGAACAAAACGATCATGGAGAAGGTTCGATGTATGTTGTCGAATGCTAACTTTCCAAAATCATTTTGGGCCGAATTAGCCTCTACTGCATGTTTTTTGATCAACTAATCTCCATCTATTGCCATTGAGTAAAAGACTTCATAAGAGGTATGGTTTGGTAATCTTACTGATTATTTTTATTTAAAGATATTTGGGTGTCATGCGGATGCTCATGTTGATAATAAAAAATTAGAACCGAGATCCATTAAATGTGTTTTTCTTGGTTATAAAGCTGGTGTAAAAGGGTATAAGTTATGGTGTCCTGAAAATAGAAAAGTTGTGATTAGTAGAGATGTTGTTTTTGATGAAACTGCTATACTTCCTAACTTATCTCTTAAAGACTCTTCCAATAAAGAACATCAAAAGTAGGTGGAGCATCAGATTAATCCAGAATCTATAATAGAGTCGACTCCTCAAGCCAGTACAGAAATTCAGAATAGAGTTTCTTCTTCACCATAATACTCTATCGCCAAAAATAAAACTATAAGAGAGATTAAACCTCCAAAGAAGTATGTCGAAGCTGATCTAGTTGCTTATGCTTTAAATGTGGAGATGCAAACCAAAAGTCGTCTAATTATTCTGAGGCAGTTAGCTGCGAAGATTCAGAAAAGTGGATGTTTACTATGCAAGAGGAGATGAAATCACTCCACAAAAACAGAACATGGGATCTTGTGAAACTTCCTAAAGGAAAAATGGTTGTTCGTTGTAAATGAGTGTTTAAAAAGAAAGAATTGACTTTAGGAGTTGAAGAACCCAGATATAAAGCAAGGCTTGTTACGAAGGGTTACAGTCAAATTCTAAGAGTGGACTTCACAAATGTGTTCTCCCTAATTGGGAAGCATAGTTCGATTTGAGCTTTGCTTGGTAGTGTGGCCATGCATGATTTGGAGCTTGAGCAGTTAGATGTAAAAACTGTATTTTTGCATGGAAAACTTGAGAAGGATATTTACATGCAACAACCAAAGAGTTTTATAGTCTCAGTAAAAGAGGACTATTTTTGCTTGCTGAAAAAGTTCCTTTACGGTTTGAAACAGTCACCAAGATAGTGGTAGAAGAGGTTTGATTCCTTTATGACTTCTCATTATTTCAAAAGAAGTATCTTTGACAGTTGTGTTTACTTTAAGAAAAACAGTGATGGTTCTTTTGTGTATCTACTCCTTTATGTTGATGACATGTTGATAGCAGCGAAAGATAAATGAGAGATAAGAAAGGTCAAAGCCCAACTAAGTGAAGAATTTGAGATGAAAGATTTGGGACCAGCAAAGAAGATACTTGGTATAGAGATTCTTAGAGATAGAAAAGTAAGTAAATTGTACCTAAGTCAGAAGGGGTACAGTGAGAAAGTTCTTTGCAAGTTCAATATGCAGAGTGCTAAACCTGTTAGTACTCCTTTAGTAGCTCATTTCAGACTTTCGTTAGCTTTGTCTCCATAATCAGATAATGAGATTGAGTACGTGTCACATGTTCTATATTTTAGTGCAGTGGAATCTCTCATGTATGCTATGGTTTATTCACGTCCAGATTTATCATATATAGTCAGTGCAGTTAGCAGATACATGACGAATCCCGGTAAAGAACACTAGAAAGCAGTTCCGTGGATTTTAAGATACTTACGATGTACTACTAATGTTTGCTTATAGTTTGGAAGAATTAGAGATGGAGTCATTGGGTATGTTGATGCTAATTTTGCTAGATACCTTGATAGAAGAAGATTTCTCACAAATTATGTCTTTACAATCAGAAGTTGTGCAATAAGTTGGAAAGCCACTTTGCAAACTACAGTGGCTTTGTCTACCACTGAAGCTGAGTACATGGCGATTATTGAGGCTTGTAAAGAAGCCATTTGGTTGAAGGGACTCTTTAGTGAAATCAATGAAGACCTTCAAATTAGTACAATATTTTGTGACAGTCAAAGTGCCATCTTCTTTACAAAATATCAAATGTTTCATGAGAGAACAAAGCATATTGATGTTCGATATCATTTTGTTCGTAATATTATTGCTCGAGGTAATTTTATTGTGAGCAAAATTAGTACTCATAAAAATCCTGCAGACATGATGACTAAGTCACTTCCCATAACCAAGTTTGAGCATTGCTTAGACTTGGTTGGTGTTCATTGTTGAAGTTAAACCCTTAAGGGGTTTTATGGAAGAGGTAGAGAACTTGTTCGTTGAAAGTTCGCGATGAAGAACTAATTCGTTGAGAATTCATGTCAATGTGGAGATTGTTAGAATTGAGTGGCCCGAATCCTTGTTAAAATAAAACACAATGGTAAAATAAAATAAAATAAAAGTAAAATCCATATAAAACTACACTTCTTTTATTTTATTTTAGAATAAGGTGATACAACCTTATTACACTTCATCAATTTGATATTGATTAGAATAAGGTGTTTCAACCTTACTACACTCATTCTATTAGAATATGGTTTTACAAGCCTATAAATAAAAATAGTCTACTCCTCTTGTAATCATTCGAATTTGACATAGTGAATTATCTTCTCTTCTACCCGTGGTTTTTTCCCGAAAGGGTTTCCACGTAAAAATCTGTGTGTTCTTTATTTTTCTTTCTTTTTTGTTTGCGATTCATTGTCATTATCGACGTTCTATTTTTCACAGTATCAAATACTAGAGAAGATTTATAGTGAGATTTCAAATAATCTGGGTTTTTACTTTTAACATTATTTTTTTCAGTAGAAAAAGAACAACACAAAGCAAATACATCAACCGGCTAAAATTAATCCGGCATTGACACATTATGATCTACAAGCAACAAACCTTGCACCGAAGTCAGGAGTTCTTCAAACAACTATAAACTTGAATTTACAGTTACAACACACTTAACCATATGATCGGCAACCCCATTATGATTATTCTGTATACGACAAATTCTTACTTTTCACCTCATTCTCAAAAGCTAGTATAACAAACGTAGCTCCACCAAACTACTATTAGCGCCTTTACCAACCAAAAGCAATTCCACCATAAATGCACCATCATAATCTACTTCTACCTTTTTGAATCCCTTTTCCCAAGCTATGAAAAGACCTTCCAAAATTGCTCTTGCCTCAACTTTAAAAATAGAATCCTTACCAAATGCCAACGAGTAGCTATATAGCCAATTTGCATTGGAGTCTTTAAGTACACCTCCAATAGATATAGTAAGACTACTAGATGAAACTGCACCATCTGTGTTAAGCTTTATCCAACCTCTCTCCGAACGAGACCAATGCAACAACGTGCGCATGGGATTAGGTTGAATCAATTTCAATGTCGGCTCTACATAACTCCTCGCCCAAGTATAATCTGTATCCACAAGGCTTGAATACAACTATGGCGGTTAGAAAAAACAAAAAAAAATTAAATTTTCAAATAATTTGGATTTTTACTTTTAACATTATTTAATTTGTGATATTTAACTTCTTAATATAAATTATGAAGTCTTTGAATTGTAATTCACTGTGTAATTCAAATAATTACATTTGAAGTGTCATCATTTTAAAATGATGTTAACAAAAAAAAGTGACATTAAAATTTTCGGAAAAGTAGAAGAACTAGTTTTAATTAAATAAAAATAAAAAAATTAAATCCATACAGTACAAGGACCATTCTCACAATTTTACCTATCCTTAAATGTGAAATGTTTTTGGCAAATATTTTTTAATTTCTAAATTTATCTTCAAATTTTTAAATTTCCAAATTCAACTAAAAAAAATTTGCAATTATTCTGATTTCTGAGCAAACTGTCTGCCAAACTTCAATTCTATTAATGCGGGAGTGTATTGATATTTTAATTTAATAATTTTTCCTCTTCCATCATTTTCAAACGGAAAATGCATAGTTAAAATGTAAAAACCCTCAGACTTCCTCAGAATCCCAGGTCTCAGTCAGTCCTCCTCAGCCCTCGCTCTTTTCAAAAGGTATTATTCCATTCAACCCACAACAAGCTCGAACGCCACATTCTTTTTCCATAGTAATGTCTAGGGTTTTCAAAGGTTTGAGGGCCTTGTTAGCCTCCCCAGCATCGTCTTCTTCTTCTGCAGCAGCAGCAGCCAAGTTTTCTTCTTCTTCAGCTTTTACCGCTACTGCTGGCAAATCAGCTACGTCAAAAGCGGCTCAGAAAACTCCGAAAAAGCCGATCGCTTCAAAACCCAAGACTGAAAAACCACCTACTCCTCGAACTACCACTCGACCGTCTGGGATTTTTAAACTTACCCCTGTTTCTCCTGCTTTGGCTCGATTCCTTGGAGCCCCAGAGGCTTCCCGTTCCGATGCTGTTAAGCAGATCTGGAGCTATATCAAATCCCAGAACCTTCAGGTTCTCTCCATCTCTATTGCGTCCTATATAAAGTTATATTATTTGGTGTAAATAAATATGGGCTTGAGTAAATATCTGGTAAAATGTTGTTCAATTTTGGTAGTTAATGTGTACCATTTATTAATGGTTCTTGTTGCGAGTTGTTTGCTTGATGGCTTTATGAGGTTTCTTTACCCTTTCTACGGGCATTTTCCCCCTCTATAATATATTTATTCTATTTTTTATGTGCTTGTTAATGCTGGGGTTTGGACCTGTTTGGTGTTTATTGTTCAAGAGTAGTTAAGCTGGCAGCTGTAGTAGGATTAATTTTATGAATATTCATTTGCTACAGTTAGTTTCATTGATGGAGATTGGATTTTTATGGTTCATAATCTAAGTTTAGCCCTTTGTAAGAGTATTTGAAAATTGTTATGGTTCATAAATCTAAGTTTAGTCCTTTGTAAGAGTATTTGAAATCGATTCCTGGATTGCGAGTTTAAAAGGAGTTTTTTTTTTTCAGATGTTTCCTTTTATATTTTTTGAAGTGACATGTATAGGAGAAAACTAGTTATAACTGAGAGGAAGGGATGTGAGTAGAAGGCATATTAGTTTCTTCATGTAAGAAAGTGAAGTAAAGGTGAAAGGAAATGAGGGAGTGTTCCAAACGTGATTTTTAGAACTTTGGATTCTCTGCTTTAATTAAGCCATAGGTTATCCCACCATAGCCCTTCTTATTGCATTTCCTGATTTTCCACATTCTAAGGTCATGTTTGGATTTTGGGTTTGAGATTGGAACTCTGTAACGGATCTTCTTAGTTCCTGTTTCTGTTGGCAAATGGTGTATTCGTTTACCTTTCCACAGTTTTAAGAAGCTAACATTCTGGCTCGCCATTTCATTTTCCTACTGGTAGGTTATTTTTGGTGTTTGAGTTCTCTTCTTTCTAGATTTCTACCTCCTAAGCAACATTTTCACCCTCTGCTTCCTTTTTATCCTTTAATGCTTGCTTAAGAGTTCTCATTGGAGAATCCACATTTTCTGCATATCTCCATGCAGCATGTATTCTGTACACATTATTTAGAAATTAGACACTTGGATTTCTTTTAGGGTTTAATGATTGGTGCCATATAACAGACTAGCTATTGTCAGTAGAAAAGAGATCATGAGTGAATGAAAAAAAGTATGAGATAATGGTTGTGATAAGACTCTCTGCTGTCTATGGATCCTCTAACCTCATGCATGTGTTTCATATTATGTCTACGAAGTTGAGGAAGGGAAATTTACGTAAATGTACCTGAGAGGCCCCTCTATTATAGGGACCTGATCAAAGAATCAAATAAGGCAAAATTGAAATAGAGTTAACATTTACTATTTAAGAAAATATCATTTACTGTTTAACAGAGTTAATATTTTTAAAGTTTTTATGGTTCTGTTAATGAAATATTTTGTTTAGAATTGAATTGCAATTGAAAAAAATAATTTTCAAGACATTTTTTATACGGTAAATGTTTAACTCTCTTACAATTTGGACATATTTGATTCTTTTTAATAGTATAGGGACTAAAATGACCCATTTAATAATAGAGGGACTAATTTGATCCAGTTCTTATATTACAGGAACCTCCCAAGTCCTTTAACTGAGAAATTTATGTGGTATATGTTTGTCTTTACCATAGGCAGGAAATGATAATCATGTTTTTACCCCGAACAATAATTTTTCTGTGAACCATGATTCTTTTTATGCAAGATCATGTAAGCTGTTCTTGTCATTACTGCCTTGTATGCTGCTGGTTGTGATGTTAAAGTTGCTGACTTTTCTATTTTATTTTTAATAGAATCTGTGTAGATATCATATTTTGAGTGATGCTGACGTTGTGTGAGGAAACTTTTTCTAATAAAATGCACTGAAATATATACGGATACTTTTGCCTGCAGAATCCTGCTAACAAGAAGGAGATCTTTTGTGATGAGAAGCTTAAGACCATTTTTGATGGAAAAGAAAAAGTTGGTTTCCTAGAGATCGGGAAAATGCTATCCCGCCATTTTGTGAAGTCCAGCTGACCTCTATTTTCATGTTTAACCACTGGTTGCCCTACCAACATCAAGCTAGCTCTTGTTATTCTGAACTGAACTTTTTTTATGTATGTTCATGTTTTGCCTTTCATTTTGCGAGCTAAACTCTCTGGTAGCCTTGCAACTGAGGAAATGTTCCCAGCTGGACTTGTGTAAAAATTCTGTAGGGACTAGGGAGTGAAAAAGTAACATTTTCATTTGGTTTCCTGATTTTCATTTGTACTGTTTATGGTAACTGGATCTTTGATCAACTAGTAGTTTAATCATTCAATCATGAGAAAACCATTGTTCGTTTTGAATTTCAACTGCCTTCCAGTGCAGTGAACCTTGCTCTTGAATATATTACTTAATCTGAAGTTCAAACTAATGCAGGTTATTAGGTACGAGAAGTTCATCAACAAATCAAAGATTACATGAAGAGATAATATATATTTATGTGTATATTCTCTCAGACTTGATCAGTTGAGGAGATGATGAATCCATTGCTCTACAACTGCGGGAGAACCATACCATGGTCTTGATACATCATCTGAACCAACAGGTGAGTGGTACACTCCATCCAAGCTTATATTAAGGGCTCCCTCTAAGTGAGCCGATACTTCTGGCACAACTCCATCACCCCAAACATCTGCCTCCCCACAAACCTGATTTCATGGCTACAAGCTTACCATCAGATCTAGCTGACAAATATATAGAAACTTGATTGGAGAAAATGAGTCTAGATGGTTGGTTTTGGTGTTAACCTGTTTGTACCCTTGGCCAACAAACCGAGCTTGGAAGGTTGTGGAAACAGGGGTTGAATCTGTCTTATTTTTCACAACAGCAACATCTGATACTTGTTGGTCATCATCAATGGTGGCCATAGACTCAACTGCCACTTTTGAGTCGTTAACAAAACGAGCCCCCTGAAGATACCTGCACTTGAATGTGACAATTAAATAAGAACAATACCCCAGACAGCAATTTTCTGCTTCACTAATCCCTGTCTTATCCAAAGTTCTCATATTAAGCAACTGAGTAATGTGCAAGGTTTTATGTGAATCATCAACTTTAAGGGATCCAAATCCATAAAATGATGTCATATGTTTCAATTTAGATTCTGCACAAGTTTTGCAGAAGAATGATAGGTTGTCCCTTAAAATATGTTGGAAGAGTTGACTGTTCATGTATTTGGAAGGTTTTTTGAGTATCATCTTCCTATACGTTATTGTCCGCGTATGTGTCAGACAAGAAATTCAAGAAAAATTAGGAGTTGGAGCAACATGTGAACGAGTAGAATGAAAAAGGTATTTGGCAACTTGAATAGAGTGAAGTAGAACTAATGCAGAAACAGGAACAGGATCTGAGTTTGATTTTACCTCCCTGCAATGCATACATATTTCAACTCAGGAGTATAAACGGCTTTTTTGCAGTGTTGTTGAACATAATATAGTAGGCCCCTTGTTTGATCAATGACCCCTGGCAAACCTTTCGGAGGAGGCCTGCAAAATAGACCAAAATACATAGATAAGACTTTTAAGCACTCTTCTCCCCTTCACTCATTTGGAGGTTGAATGATTACAAAAGAAAGGAAAAGCCAGTGCTTGCAAATGGGATTACAGCAGTTGACCATCCAATCACCCTCTACTTCTCATTTTTCCAATACGATACAGATTTAAAGGGTTATGGTCCGCCAAATATCGAAAAGAAACTAAAAAAAATTACTAAAATCATTTGAACAAACAAAAGTTTCCGAGAGAAAAAATAGTTTAGTATTGAAATAAAAGACCTACAAGTGGGGAGTACCAAGAGTGAGAAGCAAGGAGATGTGGGAGAGTCCAAATTCTTCCATGTAAACACGAGCTAGCCACCCTCCAGCTGAGTGGCCAATCACTGACAATTTCCCACCTACAATCACATGCTTTTTTAGGTTTAGACGCATATTTGTATATAATATTTGCATTCGAGTCAGAGTAACATAACTGAAAGGTAATGGCAAAGATTGATACCTTGTGCCAATTCCTCTGCTTCTTGAACTGCATCATCAACCCTCTTCAAATACCTGCTTTCACACAATATCTAATCATTAACCAAATTTCTATGTTACAACTTGCATACGTTCTGCATTGTTTAAATTGAAAGGGATCTTGAGATAAATACCAGTCGAGAACAGGCCTAGGCTGCAAAGTGCCTTTCCAGTAGTTAGGGTCCACCAAGCCAGCTGCATTCCTCAGCCAATCAATTCTTGAAACCTTAGCAACAACGGTGGGCACTCCATACTCTTGCAAGGTGAACTCCAACTTCTTATAGTCACCTGTATTATTCCCTAACCCCTGAAATGAGAAAACCCAAAAAGAAAGTGGTCAAATGCAACAAAACATAAACATGTTTAAACATAAGAAGAAGGTAATAAACGCATGGAGAATTAACAGGAAGGATGACGGCAGGGCGGTAGTTGGTTGAAGAAGATGAGAAGGTGGAAGTGGAGGAACAATGGGGTTTGAAATTGAGTGGTGGCAAACCCAAAGCCATGCCTTCCACAAGTTATGGACTTGTTCTCCACTGGCTTGTACTGTTAACTGTGTTTGTGACATTTGCCGTTGTAACAAATACTATGAAGGTCTTCTTTTAACTGATACTTGGCAGGATATCCACCAAAGGTTCTGGATGGTTAAAATACGTAGAGCATTTTCCATTTGTTTTTCTGGGAGGATTATGGGGTTTGATAATGATATGTCTTTGTCAATTAATTTAAATGTTCTTTTTTCTATATAACATCAAAGAGGATACAGGCCTGTCTAAGGGGTTGAGCCCTTAAAACATAAGCCTACACCCAATCCAACAAACTTTGGAAGGAGGCCCGACCCTTTAGCACTGTTTGAGAAGCTGAAAATTAGGAGGAAATGCCAATGGAGGAAGGAATGTGATTTAGCCTGTAAAATAATAGAGGAAAAATGGCTTCTTCCCTTTGCTTAAACAGTTGTGCTGCTGTCCCAGGGGCTGCAAAACAATTCTTTCCTCACTAATACTACTACACAAATTCCCTTCTTCTCTTGGCCACAAATATTGCATTTCCAAAACTTCTGCTTCCCTTTCAGTTCCCATTACAGATAAAAAGGAGATTAGGAGTACTGACCTGGTGGCTCTCGAGTATGCCGACCTTAACCTGACTGACAATATTTCTCAGGTCCCCTCCATCCTCAACTTTTATCTTTTCGTCATAATGGGTCATCAAGTTTCTATTAATCATAATTTTTTCTTCTTTTTATGATAATGGTGGGTTCCCCCCCCCCCTCTTATTCGGTTGCAGGAGTTGGGTCATGTAAGAATTAGGCAACATGTCAACCCTCTCAGTTCATCTTTCTCCGTGAGTTATTAATGAACTTTTTGGTTTCTTCTTATTGCTTTCTTGCAATGCAGTAGCGAACAGGTTATTTTCATTATCTCTTGTGTTAGATAAAAGAAGTAATGCTTGTGTCTTACTGGCTTCTTTTTTTCATGCTTCTGGGTAGGTGCCAGCACCTGTACCTAATTGGGATGAAGTCTTCAAGGATCCAACATTGCCACTTATGGTGGATATTGGAAGTGGTAAGTGGTAACCTCTCTATCCATTCAAAATATCTGCTAACTGATGCTATGCTATCCTTTTAATAATTCTTTTAGATCATAGAGAACTATGAAGAAATATTCCATTTATTATCCAATTAATGATGAGAACCCTTTTATCCTATGTTACCCATGTTCTTTCAATGTGATTTAAGGGTCCTTTGAGGGTTATATCTCCATATCCATGTTCGGATATGCATCCGACATAGGTACTTAAAGAAAAATGATTTGTCAAAACAACATAAATTTTATCTATGCAGAGTTTGGGATAGGAAGTGGCTGTTTCTTTTAGCTCCTGATTTTAAATCCTTGAGAACCTAAACCATCACCAAGATACTGGGATCCTTGTATAATAGATGAGCTTTTGCATTTTAATCCTCAAATGTTGATTGACAACATTGAAAAGCTACAGGAATTTATAACCTGTAAATTGTTTACATTATCCAATAATGTATACCATTATGATATTGAGCAGGTAGGTTAAAGTTGGGGCAGAGTACCCAGTACCGTAGAGGCCTGGTGCCATGTTCCTTTAGCTATTTATTGTTTTCTGACTGGAGTTTTTTGAGCTTCAATATGGTGTCAATGGTTCAAACAGTTGACTTTCATTCACATTATTTTTTATCCAGTTGTCTCTGATAAGTATCTTTCTTTGATCGTCTTTGATAAGAATGTCAATGGTAACTTTTTTCATATCGTTCCTTATGTCTGTTGAAATTGGCTTCACAACTTAGTTATTAGCATTGTTGTCATAGGTATCTTACTTTTTGTTCACGGTAAAGCATGGACAAGTACTGATAAATCTAACAGCAGTAAAAAAACATTTCTCAGGAAGTGGCAGATTTCTCTTATGGCTTGCGAAACAAAACCCTGATTCACAAAATTATTTGGGACTGGAAATACGAGCAAAAGTATGAGATAGAACTCCTCGGACTAGTACTAATTTACTCTATAATTGTTTTGATTGAGTAAATTTACATTTACCTGCTCTTCTTTCAGTCTTGGAGTTATGATATATTGCCATATTGGTGGTTCATTTAATGTTAATAAAAAAAATTTGTTGGTCCTGCAGCTGGTTAAACGTGCCGAGTTTTGGGTAAAGGAGCTGGCTCTTAGTAACGTGTAAGGCTTTTTAAACTTGTTTTTATTAAAAAACCAGTATTATTGGAGATTTGATCATGTAAGCTTTTATTGCAGACATTTCATGTTCGCAAATGCTGCAGTTTCGTTCAAACAGTTAGTATCCACTTACCCTGGACCTTTGGCGCTTGTTTCAATATTGGTGAGTGTGCTTCTCCCCCTGGATCATTCCTTTTAATTTGGTAGGTTAAATGACAATACTTATGTGCCATATGCAGTGCCCGGATCCTCATTTCAAGAAACGACATCATAAAAGAAGGGTTGTACAGACGCCTTTAGTCAATTCCATCTTAACCAGATTGATGCCTGAAGGAAAGGTATGCTGTTCCATTCACTTAGAATGATAATCGACTTTTTCTTTGTGGCATGTAAATAGCATAGCCTGTTTTAGACACTGTAAATCTATTTCTCAAACTTTCCTGTTTTATGTTGGATCCTATGAATCTGATCTCAGGCTTTTTCAGTTAGCATTGTGAGGCTGCCAATTTTTGTTATGGTTACTGCTTATTCTAAATTATAAAGTAAATATCATGTGCAGTATGCCTTGATGGATCACCATTTGCTTGGACTATGGCATCGGAAATAGAACAAAAACGGATTGATGTATTTTATTGGGGCATTTAAGAATAGTCTTTGCTATATCAGTTCATAGAGATGTATACGGCTATATGCATGAATTGTTAGAAGGCACAGCCCAAAGAAATATATCAGCAAGTGGGTTGTGAGCTGCACAAGCACAAAAAGTTTCTGTTTCTCTGCATTTGCTTCCAAGTCTGCTAATTCTTATTACACAATTACATTTTAAAACTACACAAATCCACTAATCTCCTAAAAAGTCCATTTGGTAGCTTGGTGGGAGGGGTTTTGGCTACGTCTATCAAATAGAGCTTAAATCATCTATGTATATTCAAGCTCGAAAATGTTATAATATAAGATTTATCACAGTATTTGGACAGGTTTTTATACAATCTGATGTTGTAGAAGTTGCCGAAGACATGAGAAAGCAGTTTGATGAAGAGTCGGGTGTACTTCAACACATTGACACGGTTGACCCTAGCGTGTTATGTGACAATGAGGGATGGTTACTGAACAACCCAATGGGTATCAGGACGGAAAGAGAAATCCATGCTGAACTCGAAGGTGCGAAAATTTACCGGAGATTGTACCAGAAAAGAAAAGGGTACTAGACTGAGGCCGTATGAATCTCATAGTGTACATGTGAATATAGAGGCAACTTAAAAGGCTGAAAGAAGAATGGAGTGTGCATTGTAGGAATTTTGGTACTGGCTTGAGAGAATAAATTTTGGAAGGTTATGTTTTCATACTTAAATCCGTAAAATCTATAAAAAAGGAAGGTCTTTTATTGACACGTTGAAGTGGCATGCAGTTTTTCCATTTTTTTTTATTCCTTGACATTACAAGACAAGCGGAATTTTAAATTTGGTTTTTAGATTATGTTCTATATATTTTTTAAATTTTTTATATTATTTAATCTCTTTAACTTTTATAATGTTATTTGTTAGTTTAAATAATTCATATTATTTATCATTTCAATATAAATTTTGACGTCAATTCCTCTTAAGAGTATTATAACAATAGAAAAGAAATTTTTATTATGACGAGTTCGAACTAGTGTTTTTAAGAAAAATAATTTTCAATTTATATTTTTAATGTTATATGATTTTTTTGAAAAAATTTTGAAGATTCATACTAAAGAAGTTAATGATGGTAACGAATTGACCTAATATTTTTAAATTTAAAAAAAAAATTAAATTCTTAAAATTAAGAATGAATAGATAATGGAATATATAAAAACTTAAAATATATTTTAAATTTTAAATGTTTACTACATAAAATAAAATATGAATTGAAATGTGATGAAGTAAATAATAGTATGAAAATCAGGAGATGATGGCTTGAATTGACAATTTCAAACCCCTTCTCTAAGTTAACAATCCTTTTCTACTTGGACGTAAAATGGAGAGAAAATCTTATATATATATATTCCCCATTTCTAATTCAGTATTGAAACAGATTCTCAACAAACCACCTGCAACTATCTTTATTTCACAACATCCAATCTTCAATTATATGATAAACGAATCCAACCAAAGAAGAGAGAGAAAAGGCATGTGCCCACTATCAACCACCATCCGTCAATGTGCTTTGAGAAAATTATAAATTTTATATTAAACAGAACATTTCATTTAATAAATATTAACTCAGAAAATAATATTTTTTTAAAAATAATAAAAATTAACTCTATTTTAATTTAGTCTTATTTAATTTATATAATAGAGGGACGTGTAGGGTGCATTTGCCAAGAAGAAAGTGAATAATATGAAAAGAAAAGCAACCGCGTCTTATATATATATATTCACTTTTTTGCATAAAAGCAACCGCGTTGAAGAAACGCAAAGCCAATCACGTCACCATTCAACAATAAATGGTATTTTAAATTTTAAATGATAATATCTTCATCTTTTTCCTATAAATATTGGGTAGAAAAATTATGATAGGTAACTCATCCTCAAACATCCCCCGCCCCTAAAAAACTCTCACTCATATAATTTAAATTCGAAGAATCTGCTACATCAAAGGGAAATCACAAATCCCATTTCTCTTCCTTACATCTTTTCTTTCCTTTTCAACAATTGCATCTTTTGCTTTTGATCCCAAATTCTGGGTTTCCTCTTCTGTCCATCAAT
The DNA here is from genome assembly GCF_007990345.1 of Gossypium hirsutum. Classification (NCBI taxonomy): domain Eukaryota; kingdom Viridiplantae; phylum Streptophyta; class Magnoliopsida; order Malvales; family Malvaceae; genus Gossypium; species Gossypium hirsutum. The sequence continues at coordinate 49,019,067 of NC_053447.1, read as the reverse complement.
CAATTCATGTAAGCTTTCCTCTCTTATTTTTGGTGTTTCTTTGATCTTTAATTTCCATATTTTTTCCCGATTTTACTAATCTAACTTTTTTTAATCTTGTATTTTCTATGGATTTCTTTTTGTTTTAATTATTTTTTACATAAAATAACTTGAATTGGTTTTAAAAAAATATGCATGCGGTGTTTAATCACTTTCTTCTTGTTTGTTTGTATTGTAAGTATATTCATGTGGTATTCTAATGTCGTGTCAAATTTCATTTGGTAGTTTGCAACATGGTTCTTGATCTGATACTATTATACTTTCTAACTTCTTTTTTTTTACTGTATAGAATCTGATCAAGTTAATAACGTTAGTTAATATCAGACTGAGTAGCACAATTAGATCATTAATTCATTGTTAATGGAACTGAAAAACTAGTCTCTTTCTCATAAACGGTGCTTAAGTTTACAATACATTGTAGATTATGAAGCTTGAATGCTGTTGAACCTTATTGATATTCACAATAATAATAAAACATTAGGCAAGCTTTAATTAGTCTGCTAATTTTATAATGTCTATTAATGTTTTTCTTTTTCTTTTGTTTGAATTGTGTTTTAGCTGACAATTCTTTGTTTCTTTAACTCATAACAGACTAGTTACTCGAAATCGTTAATTTTAAGTTGAAGAAAAATGGGCGGTGGTAGGGAAGGTGAATCAAGTGACAAAGGGCTGTTTTCTCATCTTGCTGGCTATGCCGCCGGACATTATCCTCCGCCTGGATCCTACCCTCCACAAGGATATCCTCCTCAAGGATATCCCCCACAAGGATACCCACCGGCTGGATATCCTCCACCAGCGGGATATCCTCCTCATGGCGGATACCCACCTGCAGGATATCCTCCTCATGGAGGATACCCTCATCCACCTCATGGTGGATATCCACCAGCTGGTTATCCTGGTATGCTCCATCACCCTTCATTATGGGTCCTATGCCTGCTGTTTCATTTGCCTCGTATATCAATGAGTTGACATGAATGGTAAAATTTTACAGGACACGGTTCGCATGGACCTGGGATGGGAGGATTATTAGCCGGGGCTGGGGCTGCGGCTGCTGCTGTTTACGGGGCTCACCATTTGTCACATGGAGCTCATCATGTTGCACATGGGGGATACTATGGCCATGGTCACGGAAAATTCAAACATGGGAAATTTAAGCACGGGAAATTTGGGAAGCGGTGGAAGCATGGCATGTTTGGTAAACATAAGGGCAAGTTCTTTGGCAGGAAGTGGAAGTAAATAGTCCCGTCTCCCATGTCCCATACGAATCTTATCATACTAGTATGTTCTTTTAACAGTTACTGACTTGGTTGCCCTCTAATAAACATGGATTTGTTTCGCTTGTTATTTGTGCCTGGCATGCTAATATTATCACAGTGCTTATATATGTGCTGTTGGTTTTATATATATTGGAAATGGAGTTGCTATGGGTGTGTCATATATTGTATATATGATTATGTTCATTTTTTGATACTCGTGTGAAGAGTAACCGGTGATCACATTAACCCAATGTATTAACCAGTCCAGTTGATTGTCTGATTGATGAGAAATTGAAAATAACCAGGCCATTTGATGGGTGCAGCTGGACATTAGTAGCTAATATGAAAACCAATGTGTCTTTTTTCTTTTCTTTCTATTTTAGGTGCTAACTCGACTGTTATTCTTTGTCAATTGCTGCACTTGAAATTCTTTACTCTGAAATCAGATTTTCTTTTCTTTTTTCTTGTAAATTTGAAGAGTTAGTTTGCGGTGGATGGTAACTTTATCTTCACCTTCACTGATTTGAAATTTCTTTTAACACATAATATTTATTTGGAGTAGTTTTATGTATGGAGATGATTGTATTATATATAAAATTTAATAAAAAGATATAAAAATTGTTGGGTCTAAACCAACAGAGTTAACCACCTCTCTCGCGGAACTTTGTGAGGAAGGGTTAATCATAAGACCCTTCATGCATGAACATATGGGCTTTCGTTAACTAGTAATTATGTCGGGAATAAGGCTAACAACTTTTCTTTTTACTTGCTCAAATAAATAAAAAGGTTTTTTAATGAGTTTGTACAATATTATGGGTAATTTACCAATAAAAGTCCTTTTTTCAAAATTTATCGAAATGGGCCAACTAGTTAATTATTTACTGGAATGGTCCATTTTTCGCGAAATCGTGTCCACGTCAGCGCGATGTCAGGGTACGCGCCAGGAAACCGCGTCCACGTCAGCGCGACTTGCTAACGTGGACGGAAATCGCGCCCTAGAGGACGTGATTTGCTGACGTGGCATGAACAGTTTATGTTTTTTAGCTTGAAAAACTTTGATAGGCCTTAACTTTTGGCCCGGTTGTCCGATTGAGACTATTTTTTTGAGACTATTTTTTTTTGATTTCTTATAACTTTTCGAGATCTACGCGCTGACAAACTGCTTAGAGATGAATAGGGACTAATTTGTAAAGTATAATTTGTTAGTTACGAGTATAGGGACTAAAGTGTAATTATTTCAAAATTAGCATGAAATTTTTGTATTTAAGAATATTTGAATGTTATGGAAGGATGAAATTGAATTTGAATTGAAAAACGAAGCTTAGATTTGAAAATATGACTATTTAGGTTTTAGGGACTAAATTGAATAAAATGGAAAATTTTAGGCAACTTCTCAAAAGTAGAATGAGCTGACTTCTACCTACAACATGATGATATAAGACAATTCTGTAAAAAAAGATTCGGTGTTTACTTCAAATAAATAAGGAAAATAATGATTTGAATGTTTTAAAATTCAATTTTAAACCGAAAAAATCAAAATTTAGGGGCAAAAAATGATCTTTTTCAACGAAAAGTGCGGCAAACTGCCTTTGGCTGTTTTTCAGCGCGTAGATCTCAAAAATTTATTCGAAATAAAAAAAATCGTCTCAATCGGACAACTGAGCGAAAAGTTATGACCTTTCAAAGTTTTCCAAGCTTAAAAACATAAACTGTTCATCCACGTCAGTAAATCGCGTCCTCGTAGGAGCGATTTGTGTCCACGTAAGCAAATCGCGCTGACGTGGACGCGATGTCCTGACACGTACCCTGACATCGCGCTGACGTGGACGCGATTTCGCAGAAAATGGCCCATTCCGGTAAATAATCAAAAAATCACCCCATTTCGGTAAATTTTGAAAAAAAACAGCTTTTATTGGTAAATTACCCCAATATTATTTGCTCAATATTTATAAATACTTAATCTAATTAAGTAAATAACTCTTCTATTTCTTTTTATAATTATATATATATTCATTAAGTTGTTAAATGCAAACAATTAATAGAAGTTGGAGATTTTAAAAATTTTCATGTATTTACAAATGATGAAAAACAAGTAGAGAGGAAGAAGAGAGATCTTAGTTTATTTGAACTCTATCCTAACTCATACTTAAAACTATTCACAACAGAATTCTAAAGAAAAGGCTAACTCCTCTTCCAAAGTGGCATCGATTGAAGCTCCTCATATAAAAAAGAATAAAAAATTTGAGCATGTTGTCGTACTAGGTGCATATGAAGAGTACTGTGATAGTGATATGGATGATACAGAGATGGGTGCTACTACAGTTGGTCAATTTAATGCAGCAAAGCGAATGAATTCGACTTGCATACTTTTGTTAGATGAAGTTATGGTGAAAGGAGTTGCAAGTACAAAAAATTTGGAAATGTAAGCATTACAAGAATACTGCATACCCTCAAAAAACTATTATCTTTGTTGCAATGCTTACACTCCAAACTTTTCCTCCTCAATTTCTTACACTCCGAACATCTTTCATCTGCAACTCAAATTCATCTACTTTGCATCACCGATCTTTGAATCGCCTGCATCAAGATTTTTAACATCATGCTCATCACCCTCAAAGTACTCTTCATGTACTGGTATACAATAACATCTTCAGTTTCTTGAATCTTATTTTTGCCAAAAGCTATGGAAGTGTTTTGATATTTGATCTTTTTTTTTTGGCAGAAGAATTAAGCAAAAGATGATTGATTGTTTTGACAGTGAAAGAACTAAGCAAATATAAGACTTAATTAATGTTTAGATAATAATGTTTAAATTGTATAATTTAGATAATAAATTTCAATTTTAATATTTTAGATAATAAATTATAAATTAATTTAATATTTAAATTCTAAAGTTTTAGATGATAAAATTTTAATTTTAAAAATTTGGGTATAAATAATAATATTTAAATTAATTTAAGATTTGAAATTTAAAATAAAAAATATTTTTAGAGCATAATTATTTTATTTCTATTTTTTGAATATTTCATGTAAAGAGATAATTATTTTATCATTATATTTTTAAAACTTAATTATTTCATTTATAAATTTCTATAATTTATCTTTAATAAAACAAATTTAAAATTTTTAGAGCACAATTATTTTATTTGTATTTTTTTTAATATTTTATTTAAAATATTATAATTTTTATCATTACACTTATAAAAAAATTAATTCTTTTATCAATGCATTTATACAATTTAATTATTTTGTTTATAAATTAGATAAATTGTATAATATTAATTAAATAGATATACAATAAATTTTTAAAAATATATATATTATATTCTAATAAATCGTATTATATTCCTATTAAAGATCCGAAGATTACTATCCCTATTAAATTACGTTCCAAACAAATAGCAATTTGCATTCTCATTTTCGTTCCTCAAACCGCGTTTTAAGTTGTTGCAATTTTCTAGGGAGATGTTTCATCATAATAATTTCATTCAAATTCTGTCAACAATCATAATTTTTTATATTTGTGCTCTGAAAACATATTTTATTTTATGATCTTAGTTACATAATTCATTGTAAAAAAGTTATGTTTTTTTATGCAATAGTTAAATGAGTAATTTATTACTCTTTTTTACTAGATTTGTAGATTTTTTTATATTTAAAAGTCTTACTTTTTACTATTTTTTTATAAATTTCCATAACATTTTAGTTATTTTTTATTTTTTTAAATATTTGTTGACATTGTAGCACCCCTTACCTAGTTCAACGACAGACATAAATAAGTATGTTATGTTGACGGTTTTTTTGTTTATACAAATTTTCCTTTGTTTTTTTTTTTTTAAAGAAAATCAATTTTGCAACTTAATAAAATCCTTTAAAACTTTTATAACGATTTGAATACATTTAAAATAATTTTTAATCATTTTCTAGATGTTTGGACATGTCCAATACATAAAATGAGGTTTCAGGGACTTAAATTGACCAAAAAATACAATTTGCATAGGTGTAATAGAGCAAGTCCTAAGACTTGGCCTTCATACTGTACCTTTTTGGCTATTGACTTGCAAATCTCGATATGAGAAGGGTCTAGTCTTAAGACTTAATGTAGTTAACCTCAAAATTGATTCAAAAACCCTTCAAATCATCCCCAAACATAATCACATTAGACCAATAAGTTTCAAATCATTTTAAAACCATTTCAAAGCTCATTCAAACACAATTTCAATTCATACTCATGTTCAAATCACTTAAAGCATGGAAAATCAATTTTAAAATATCAATATTATTTCAATTAACATATGACAACACAAGCCAATGTATTTACAAACACATATACTAGCCTAAGCCTTTATGTACATGCCAATACACTATCATAAGCTAATATAATATCAAAGGCTTTACACTCTTTAGATCTTGTACAATGATGCAATTCTCACAAGATACGACCTTAAGCTTCTCGAAAAAGTCTTTGACCTACATGTGTTAAACAACAAATGCATAAAACTCAAAGAGCTTAGTAAGTATACTAAGATTTCCTATCTTACCTTATTCTATAACAACTCGTTTTTAATAGTACCAGAAATGGTGGTTTCGAAACCTCATTTTTCGATGATCGAGTCAGTAAATATTGTTATTTAACATTTAAGAGTCTAAATTAGTGTTATATTGAATTTTGGTACAATAATTTTATTGAACTGGTAATTAAATTTGGTACAAGGACTACATTGTAAAAATCGTAAAACTTAATTTTTTAGTTAAAAGGCTTTAAAAGTGAAAGTACGTTTAAGTGGAAATCAATCACTATTTAAGTATAGTGGATGATTTATGAATGATTTATTAATAAAGTATATGTTGTTTTAATATTAAAATTAAGTTAAAATGTATTAAAACATAAAAATAAGGTTAATGGCCACTTTCATTCATCATTTTCATCCCTTTACCATTGTTTCTCCATTTAAGAGAAAGTCAGAGCTTTTGGCCAAGATTTTCTTCAAAATTGGTAAGCCGTTTTTAATTAGTTTCTTGTAATTTTTAAGTTTTTGGAATCCCAATAGCTTGATTTAGCTAGCCTAGGGACTATTTTGTGAAATTGTTAAAGTTTTGAAATGTTTCCATTGATGATTTTTGAGGTTTTTAATGCTAAATGGTTGCATGTAAAGATTAGATGTTAAGTAGGACTAATTTGTAAGGTGGATTTTGTTAGTTTTGAGTTTAGGGACGAAATTGCAATTATATTAAATTTGACATCAAGTTTCAGTAATTTTCAGTTATAGAGGGTTATAAGAGGATAAAATTGAAATTGTATTGAAAAAATGAGGCTTTAATATAAAAGATATGATAGTTTTGATTTTAGGGATTAAATTGAATAAAATGTAAAAGTTTAGAAATTTTTAAAAAATATTAATTAAGGGGACATATGAATATATTTAGAAATTATAAGGTATTTGGAGTTGATAATTGAATTAAATTATTATATAGATCAAGAAACGGATCAACTGATTGATAAATGCGAAAAAGGAAAAACTGTAGAATAATCCTTGATGTCATGTTTGTTATCGTTTTTGGTTAGGTAAGTTTGTATAAGGTTTATTTCGATTAATATTTGTTTATGTTTGTATTATATATATGTTCTTGTGTGATTGAGTTGTAATAAATGAGGAGTTTGATATTGAAGGATTAAATTGTGAAATAAAGTTTAGTTGATAAATATAAGTGAATATGTGAACGCAAATGGTGATGTTATACGTATTTGAAGATGATAAAGGATTTAAATAGAACGAATATGAAATTAAAGCCCGTGTGAACTTGGTGAATGATTAGGATACAAATGACATGTCATTAGGGTTTAAAATGCAACAAGTACTTTGTACCAGTGTTTATATTGTATCAGGTGCTATGTACCAGTGTTGGATACCTTACCGATGATTGAGATCCTGAATGTGTTGTGAATTCTCCACAGCTCGTGTGAGCAGCATTGAGTAAAGGTTAATTGTAACACCTTAAGCTCGATCCAATCATCGGGTCGGGGTACTAAATGATACAAAGACCTGAATAACGGCTAACATGTTTAAATCAAATCTTATTTTATTCTCGATTGTTTAATATACACATTAAACCATACCACCATATACGTCTTTTAAATTTATTTCTTTACAACCTTATTTAAAATTTTGAATTTAAAACTTTAAAATTTCATGATCCAACTAAACCTCCGAGGCGTAGCCTCTAGGAGTGCCCCTCTTATGCAAGTTACGGCTACCACTCTATTTTTCCTCAATTGGCGGAGTCTGGCTCGATCCTCTTCCATAGCCTCTAATTTAATCATTAACCTTGCAGCCAAAACAATATAATCATAAGTTCCAATGAACTTATTCGATAAAATAGGGTAGCAATTATATTTCAAATTTCTAAAGGACAAAGATTTAAAGCAGAGAATTTAAACTCCCCGTATACTATTAGTCTTCCGTAGATTTCACCTATGAAATCAATGCCTCCCCCTTTTCCCCGCTGGTTACTGCTGCAGAATCATTCTCTGTTTGAGAAATACACGTATTCCTTTATTGTAGTAGTCTTCCAGTGGTACATGTTGGATTCCTAATCAACCCAACTTTCTCGTTTTCCTCACGACCTTGGATGTGAATTCCAATGCCTGTCATTGGTGTCTTCGGTGTCTTCGATTTACTTCCTAAAGTTTCAGGTTCTTAACCTCCAATGTTTATGGACGAACTACCCATCCTAGGTTAGTCATTGGCGACTTCCTTCTTCTATTAACCTGAGTGACTTAACCTCCGTGTGGGCTTCGGTGGACTTAACCCCTCTGGCTGACCTTTATCTGCGGACCCTTAGGTTCTACTCAATCATTTATTCATCCCCCGCTTCTAGGTTATTTTCCAAATATCTAGAAACTTGCACTTGCGTGTTCCCTATAACTTGACCCTCAAATCCTCTTTAAGAGGTTTATCTACCACCTCAGTCTTTTCTACCTGTTTCACCTTATTCTTACGTGTTGGGGAATCTTTGTTTTGCCCCATTTTACATGCTCTCTTCCGGCCAAGTTGTACCTCAATCTCTATTAACTTGTCCTGTTAGATTTTGAATTCATCCCTTTTAGGTAGCTCGTACATGATGCCATGGTCGAGCTACGATCTTACACTTGAAATCCCATATTTGGTGTCCTAGTGGACATCCCTGTGTTTATTGTCCCGATGGACTTCCCCGTGTTTACTATCCCAACGGACTATACTGGTTTCCATAGCCGAGCTATGGTCTTACATGTTAGACCTCTTTAGAGGTGTCGCCCCATAGGACCTTATCATTATTGCAGTGTCGCCCCATAGAGCCTATTGATCACTATCACGATGTTGCTCTATGGAACCTAATAACCGTCGTCATGGTGTCATCTCGAATGACCTAATTCTCATTTCACATTGTGTTTGCACTCAGCAACACCATATGGCAGTATCTTAACGAAATTATAATTTTCCTATTTCTCCGCCCATTCCTCCATTTTTCCATTTCTAACCTTAATGTTCGAACACTGTAGTGCCCCCTCCGCAAGCCCAGATCTTCGTACATCACAATTTGTACACAACAACACCGTATAACGGTATCTAACAAAATCACCTGCTTTTGGCTGTAGATTTTGCAGTATAACTCGCAGTTGGAATCTGCCTTTGGCTTTGGATACACAGCAGTACCCACAAATGGAATCTGCCTTTGGCCGTGGATACATAACGAAATAGATAAATGCAAATAAGCTACTAGACTTCATCCGATGACATAGTCCCATCCCATGCAATGCAATGCAACATATTTATACATATCACATATGATAGCAATTAATGTACTAACATAAGGAAAATCAGTAGCAAAAATCATGTTTTCCATGTATTCAGATTAACAATAACATAAGGCATGTCGTTCATACGATTGCAAGTGTATATATACAATAGTCATATATATTATTCATAATTCATGCAATGACATTTAAATATGATATCAATTTTATCAAGTAAGGCATGTTTTTTTATCAAGTTTTATATTATCAAGGACTTAATTGCACAAAATTAAACATTAAAACAGTTCCGAAACTAGGGACTAAACTACACAAATCTTAAAGATTATGGGTCAAAACTATAAATTTTGAGTTATAAGGGACACACGGCCGTGCGACTGGACCGTGTAGGAAGCCCTGGACCGTGTGGATGGTGTACATGACCGTATGACAGATTGTGGCCGTATGGCATTCGTAAAATCAACCTACAGGGGAGACACGACAGTGTGGCTAGGCCGTGTAGAGAGGTTTAGGCCATGCGCAATTCGAACTCCTAGGGTTTCAGGGTGGACATGGTCATGTGAGAGGGTTGTGTGGCCCACACGCTCGTGTGGTTAGCCATGTGGCCTTATTCTAGACTCGATTTTACCCTGATTTACTCGTAAAAGAACATACACTGTCATCGGGGTCTCGAATGATGATCCTCATGTCCAAATCTGATCCAGGATACTTGCAAAGAGTCTTTCAACAAACAAATACGCAAGAATTAATAATGGTTTTCAAGAAAAGTCGAGATTTCAGGACATAGCAACAAGATTCGTAAAAGATTGTTTAATCGTTTTGAAATTAACGTGAACAGAAATTCTACAGATATTTTGAGATCAAAATGTCAGAATTGAAATGTTCTTGTCGATTCTTAGAAACGTTAGAGACGAGATTTTACGGCGTTACACTAAATTGATAAGAAGAACAATTGAATGGAGATCGATTTCGAGTTCAAGATTAAAATAAAATTTTCAGGAATGAAAGAAAATTATTTGCAAAGGAGAAGATGAAAAAAAAAGGGAAAGAATTTGGGAAAAAGAAAGTAAAATTTTAGTTCAATTGGAAAAACAAAACTAGAGTTCTATTTTGATTTGGATAAGAGATTAAATACCTAGGGATTTCAAAATTTGAAATACTGAATGGAAAAATACCCTTTTGTCAAAAATAAAAAAATAAAAATGAGGGATGAGTTTGGTGTGATTTGAACCCAAGAAATAAGGGAATGAATGAAAGGGCTTAGCCATTTAGCTTGCTATCCACTCTTAATATGTTTTATTCCATTTAATATATATTTTAGGGGGGGTTTCATTCTAGTTTGCTGAAAAATTAAAACAAAGAAATGAGAGAGGAGTGAATTGAACCTTAAATCTTTAAGGAATACACTAAGTTCTTAACCATTAAGACTAAAACTCATTTTTTGGTTAATTATTACTTCTAACCCTATATATTTTGGTGTGTTACATGCTGAGAGTCTATTACTTAACTACTTTAAGTTTGAAATTCGTCACGTCGTCGTGATGTCCTAGGCTCTTCGTCACGCCATCGCCTCTGTTTTGCCTCTGTTTCAAACGTTGTCGAGTTGTTGTGTAACACCTCTTACCTGGCTCGGTCACTGGACCCGAGTAAAGAGATGCTACAATAATAGTCAACAATTGATAACTACTTACTAAACAATACTTACTTATTGATAATTGATATTCTATATAATCAAACATATTAAAATTTTAAACTCTAAAAGTATCTAATTGTAAAATCCAAGCATAGAATAAGATAGATTTACAAAATTTTTAATGAAAATATTGAAAATCCATAGTTGGTATCGATATTGAAACGATACCTTTCTGAAAATCGATACCAAAATTGTATATTGTTTTCTTTGTAAAAAAATGGTATCAATACTTATTTTAGGGTATCGATATTTTATGAAAAAGTATCGATACTCAAAAATCGTAACCATTTGGTATTCTACTTGTTTTAAAATTGTTCATATGGTCAAGTATCGATACTAATTGCCAAAGTATCGATACCTAAGTTGAAAATGATAAAAACTTGTCTTTAAAAGTTCATTTTATACCAAATTTTCCTATCACCCCAAAAGGCATTTTTATGCGTATTCAGTCATAAAAAAAATTCTAAAAAATGTACCCTCATTGACACCACGATTCAATAATCAAATTAATATCATAGAAGCCTAAAATTCTTACTAAGATCACATACAATTTCCTCATTCAAATGTACCATTCAAGCTTACTTGAACCATAAATCAACCATCCAAAAGTAGCACACAACCAAATAACTAAATATATATATTTACCTACTAATCAGTATAAGCCAAACATCAAAGCCATATATACATAAATGTCAAAATCTATGCAATACCAACAACATTCAAATATGGCAACTACCACAAGTAATTATTATCCAACATAACAACATTTCACCTATTACATGCTATATTACCAAAATGAATATTCAAAAACTACCAAAGATTTTTCGGATAATGTGATTCTTTTAGTTGATCTAATCGCCCCTTTCTTCAAAAGACATATTTACAGGAAAACAATAGAGAAGTCACAAGTAAGTTTACTTAAGCTTAGTAAGTTTTACAGATTAAAAACAATTAACTTACCGAATAAACTTATCTATAACATAATACATAAAAGTCATAAATCATAATCCTGTCATCCATAACCAAATCATGGGTGAGTTTTAAACTTAATTACAAATGGAACAATCCAATCAATTACATTATCCATTAAAAATAAACCTGGTGAACGTTATGACAGACCCGTATGCACAGTTAACCATCCAAACACACTAAAATGCTCAATGAGCTAACCATCCGAAAACACACTTGGGCACTAAGTGTCGAACCCGTAGGCTAACATCCCTCTAAAACACACCTCAGTACTGAGTGCCAAGCCCGAATGCTTTACATCCGCCCCCAAGACACACCTAAATCACTATAATATAACGCGATAGTTCGCAACAAATGTTGAACTTTGGTTTATTCAATAAACAATAATTAAACAAAATCATTATTTCAACATCAATCAATCTCATACAGAGCATGATATAACCTATTGGCATGCCAATCGTATCCTATCCTATGTTCATCGGTTCACTTATTTAATTCGTAAGAACATTCAATATGATTTCTATCTCAAATCAACCCACTTACTACTATTCATCATTTTTAAATCATTTAGCAATTCCAATTAGTAAATAATTAAATGTTTAAATTATACTAAAATAAAACCATACGAACTTACCAGGGTCAAACTGCAAAAACAACAAAAGTCCAAGGATTAATCAATAACCTTCCCTTTTCCTCGATTATCAACTTGATCTTGATCTGTAATATAATTTATTTCAATTATTAGCTTAAATTTCACATCCTATTCAACTTAATACATCTAATTTCTTATTTACATTATTTACATATTATCCCCAAACTTTACATTTTACTCAATTTGGTTCCAAAGACCAAAACATGATTATTTATAAAATTAACCTTTTTCCCATAAAACCAAATTTTAACCACTCCAAACCAGCTCCTACTCTCAAGAAAGCCTAATAATTTTAACATTTTATTTATTTAAACCCTAATCTTAAAAATCACTGAAACTTACTTTACAAAATAGCTAAAATTCATCATTTAACTTCAACCCAAAACATAGACATCAATAAACATCAAAAACATCAATGGACATTTTTCTAAACTTCATCAATTTCATAAATTAATCCCTATACCAGATAAATACCATTTCAACTAACTCAAAAATATACAAATCATGAAAAAATAAACTAAAACACACTTACATGCATCCAAGAATAGCACAAACCGAAGCTCCCAAGTCTTCCAACAATGGTGTTTCGGCAAAATAAAGAAAGAAGAAGACAATGACCACTTTCACTTTTCTTTTGTTTTATCTAATATATTTCATTACTTTAACATTATTTTTTAATAATGATTTCTTAAGAAAATCTTAGTTTATTAAACTATTACCGTCCACTAAAACTAAAATGACTTAATTGCTATTTAGAACCATTCAATCATTCCATAAAGACAATTTAAACCAAATCACTAATATCTTTTGACTTTTGCATATTTTACGGTTTAGTCTTTTTTAAATAATTAACTAACTAAACGATAAAATTTCTTAACTAAAATTTAATATGACATTAATGACTTCGTAAATATTAAATAATCAATATTTACGAGTTGACACGTCAAAGTTGTGGTCCCGAAACCAAAGTTTTCGACACCATTAGAAAATGGGTTATTGCACATTGTGATATCGTGTGATTCCTCGTTGCAACGTCTTCTCTACTTTAACTCTGATTTGATTGAAAAATGCGAAACACACCCCACACAAGAATTACAGTTATTTCATAAAGATTATAACTCCAATTCTTAACTCTTTTATTTTTATACCAATGAAATCTTAACATAAAACTCTTATTTGATAACCTTGTTATTATCATATTAATTCACATAAGTTCTACTTAACATATTTTATCCAAGTCACTTTAACATTAACTGTCATTGATACAATACTTTTTTGTATTTATATACCTTTTATTAATATTCATGTTTATAGTCCTTAGTAAACTTTAATAAAATAAGATCCAGACACTTAAAGATTTTCATCCAAACATATTCGTATACGTATTGCACTCAAAGCGTGTTCCCTCCAAAAACAATCAAGTTCCACCACATACATGCTATGCCTTAAAAGTATCATATCATATTTCCAACACACAACATGGACCCATATACAAGTGCACGACTAATCCTTATTGGCATATTAATGTATCCTAACTAGTGTACTATGTTTATTAGAGCAAATCCTTTATACACATCAAAATCTCCTAGCATATCTCATATATAATCAAAATCACATATTCATATTCATATTCATATACATAATCGCAAATTGATTTCCTTTCCAAATATCAAACTAATTCCAGACTATCATTCATCAAAATAATTACTAGTCATTGAAATGAAAATTTTATAACAATACAAGCATGATATATATGACAAAATATGTCACGTTATCAAGTGTCGATGTCAATTACCACATCATCATTTTTCTATATCAATCGTTACGCCCTCATTTATCAGACATTAGGGGATTCAATATAAAATGTAATTTTAAAAACTAGTTTTTGATTAAAAACCCAATTAGGTGCTCAATTAATTTTTCATTTTATGAGGACTTCTTTTACCATCTAAGTTCTTTTTGTGTATGTAATTTTAAGTTTTAGGTAAACGAAATGTTATAAAAAAAAATAAAATAAAATAAAATAAAAACAATGCAAAATTAAAAATGATATAAACACAAAATGAACATGCTATATATATAAAATAAATTATAACATTATGTATTTATACATAAAATATAATATTAAAATTAAAATATTCTCTTTTTTTCCTCTTGAATTTCCTTTCTCTTCTTTCCATCTTTCTTTTCTTTTTCCTTTTTTTTTAAATATATATATATATACAAGTGTGGCATGTCAACGGTGCCTAGTTGTTTTCTGATTTATAGATATGAAAAAAGAAATACAACCAAAACTTATTATTATTTTGGTGAAAGTGATATTAGAAGTAGAAAATGGATTTGTGATTTTCAATTTGATATTAGAAAATTGATTTCTTTTTTATCCACTATATTATGTAATTCGTTGTACTTCTTCTCACCTTATCCACTTTGAATAATATGGTATATTATTTTATTGAATTTCTTGTTGGACAAGCGAACAAGGGGCGTGGGTGACTTAAAGACACAAAATATTTGTTCTTATTTTAAATTTCCCTCGCATGATTTTGACTTTTACTTGGTTTCCCTTTGAATGGACAATATAGATTGCCTCAAACTCATATTTGATTATTGTTACAGTCACACCTCACATGTAATGTCAAATAGGTGACACAGATTTTTCTAATGTGTAGTAAAATAAGTACAGTATATAAATAATATAAATGTGTATATGAAACTTTAATTTTAACTTAATTGTATATATTTAAAAAATAAATGCAACGATATATTTTTATATTGGAAAGAATGATTGTTTGTATATATAATATGTTAGTAGTTTGTGAAATTTGAATCAAATTAAAATTCTTAAATATTTAATTTTGAGTTGTTTTATTTAAATTTTCCATGTAAATAGAAGAAGGCAAAAATATCATTATATTGATACTCAATTTTTTATTAAAATTTTTTTTAAACAATTTATTTGATTAAATTAATATCGAATTAACTTATAACTCCAACTCAATCAAATATTTTTGTTATGAGATAAAGAAGTAGAACTGCCACAATCTTGGTAGATAGAAAATACAGGGATCGGAAAAGATTTTAAAATTTTAAAATGGGAATCTTAAAAATTAAGAAATGAAAAACAACTAGAGTCAAAGTCCACAAAATCGATATATTACGAATTCTTAGGGTTTTCCAATTGGCCCTTTTCCCTTTTGATTAAATTTTCTAGGGTTGTATCTTTAAGAGTTATCAACAACAACAACAAACCACCTACTACATGTGAGAGTGGTTTGGGCCCCAATTCCCTCCTGTTTGCACATGCAATGGAGCTCTCCATTTTACTTGAGTTTTATTCCATAATTTTTGGACATAATTCTACAACACACTTATAAATATAATGGCTTAATCTACTATTTGGGGTTTGAATTTGGTACTTATTCTCATATTGAGATATATTTTCTTTTATTTAAGTTAATATCTGAACTTAACAATTGTTTTCACATTAAGATCTAAAATTTTTATTATACAAGTTAATCCTTAAACTTGAAAATTATTCTTATATTGGACCTGAATTTTATATTGATCTAACTTTTTTAAGCAAATATCAGGAACTGATATGGACAAAAAACAATTTAGGTCTCAATGTGAGAACAATCGTCAAATTGAGGAATTACCTTAGATAAAAAATAATAATTTAAGCTCTAATATGAGAACAATTGCTAAGTTTAAAAACTAACTTCGGTGGAAAAAAAAGTTTTAAGCTCTAATACCAAAACATTTACTAAGTTTAAAGACTAATTATGGCGAAAAAAAAATTAAACCCTAATATCATAACAATTACCAAATTCAAATCTCAAATAATGCATCAACCAAATAAAATTAAAACTCCATGAGATAAATATAAAAATAATATAAATATGATTTAAAATTTATAAAAATTAAAATCTTTAAAAATATATATATAAAATACACGTAAAAGTATACAAATATATCAACGTCAAAGTTAACAAAAATATTTGTTGTAACATGCATGCATGTTGGTTGACAACGCGATTGGAGACTTATGCAAAGCTATGTTTGAGATTCACCCTCCAAACTACCTTAAATTAGGGGATGTAAAAAGCAAACTTTAAACAATTTTTTTTGTTTTCACATGAAAGATTCTTTAATAATGGTTAAATTTGTGGAATTTACTATATCCTCCTCTTGCAATTGCGTCACACATGAGGTTATGCACATCTAAGCTTTTACATTTTGTTATTTACGTCATGTTATTTCACTTTTTTTTTTTTACATTTTATAAATTATATTTGTAGTCACTCAATTATATTTGTATTTTTTTATCATTTAATTATAAAGAAAAAAATTAAAATGGTTACTCAACTAATCAAGTTTATTTTTTTATCCTTTTCCGTCAAGTTCTGTTAATTTTTTTACGGGAGGATGATGTCGACAGTTAAAAAATTGGTATAATAATAAATTTAACCATAAACTTTTACATATTGTCTCAATATAGTCACAATTTTTAAAAAATTAACTCTCAAATTTACATATTTAAAACTTCAAAAAATATATAAATACATAAATATTTAAAAAAATAAAAAAATATTAAAAGCTGTAAATATAAAAAAATATTTTTTTTATAAAACTCAAAATTCAGAACTCGGTACTTGGTTCGAGATATAATCGAGCTGCTCGAGCTCTATTAAGCTTTTTTACTAATTTTAAACTCAAGCTTGACCCTATAATAAAGCTTAGGGTTAATAGCATATATTAAAGGCAATAACATAATTTAATAATATAAAAATATGTAAAGCTTGATAAGGCTTGCGAGCCGTTCAAGTAAAGTAATGCTAAGCTCAAATTTAGCTCAACCGATAGCTTGAGCTTGACTCAATAATTACCGAATCAAATTCGAATTCTTTTCGTCAAACTTGAATAGCTTGCAAATACCATTGTCTCAATTCTACCCCTAGGTGGATTAGAGAGAGAGAGTTGTGTAAGATTGTAAAGTGAGCTTTGATTTGCTAAAAGTGGTAATATGAGCTATGTGTGGCCTAAGGATTAGATTACTAATTTAGTCTAAGGGCTTATTTGGATGAGCGGTGCGTTTACCTGGAGTTAGTGTAAAAATAACGGTAGTGGTGAAATTAGATACTGTAGTGATATTGTAGCATGAGATAAAAAGAAAGCTAAACGCACCACAATAGAAGTAAACACCCATTCAAAGGGGCCCCAAGGCTTTTAGAATCCAAGTAGTGGTTGAACCGGTTAAGTTATTGGTTTGTTGATTCAACCAGTTTGATCGATTCGACCAGTTCATCTAATTTGATTAAATAAATTATTAAAAATAAATAAAAATATAATTTTGGTTTAATCGGTCTGTACCAATTCTCGGATCAACCAATCTAAGACTTTTCTCTAAATAAATACTTCAACCAATTTTCGATTCACCCGATCCACTATAATTCAAACTATCATTATTTAGTCTCTCCAATGTTTTTTGTATTTTAGAAATTTCTATAATTCCTTGTATTATAGATTGCCTTTTCTGGATTATATTTTCTTCCCAAAGAAACAAAACCTGGCACTTGATTTGGCTCCAAAGAAAAGAAGAATTGAATTACAACTTAAAAGAAGAAATTAGTTTGTGCCATTCCTCTTAAGTTTTTATAAAAAAATTTATTATAACTTTCTAACTTTTTTTTTAGATTTTCTAAATTTTTTTAAATATTTAAAAGTTTTAAAATATTAAAAAAATTATTTATTTTAATATACTTATTGACCTGACCTATATATTGGGGTTATGCCAAGTTTCATAAACTCATTGGTTGTTGAAAAGTCAAATCATTACATTGCTACATTGTAGCCAAAAACAAAAAAAAATATTGTAGGGTCTAGATTAAATTAATCTGAATAATTTAGTCTTTATATTATTTAAAAGCATTAAATAAGTTCAAATTATATAGAGAATTAATATTTATTATATAAAAAATATTTTGAAAATTGTTATTATTTTAATTGCAGTTCAATTTTAAACAAAAAAGATTTTATTTATAAAATCGTAAAAACTTTAAAGATATTAACTCTGTTAAACACTAATTGATTTTTCTTAAACAATAAATGTTAACTATATTCCAATTTGACCTTATCCAATTCTTTTTAATGGTACAATGACTAAATCGATCCATTTTGTAACACTCCGATACCCCATCAGATCGTCGGGTCTGAGTTACAAGGTACTACATTCGTTGTTGGAGCAACTATACAAACTTTGTAGAGTAAAAAATGGAGATCTGGATGTTGACTTCAATTCCCGGGGCTTCGACAAATACTTGCACCTGCGCATGGAACAAACAACTGTACGCTGAGCAATAAAACTCAGTGGTCCTTTCATGATTCAAGATAATACAACATAAAGTAACATTTATAACATGCTATGATACTTATAATATCAAGGCCTACTAATACATATTCTATATTGTAACATAAGTATATAATCAATTACATATGAAGGTATACAATTATCAAGGCAAATTAATTCAACTATTATGGAAAATGAATTATCAAATTCAATTACATATACCAAAACTTATCTTAAGGCCTTTAGATATCAATACAATTACAAATTTAAAATATTCATAATCCATTCATTATGGCATTCAATATCAAGTTCATTTCATATCAAAATCTGCTTAACATATCATCCGAACCTCTTTCTAGAGTCTATCGACTCATTCGTATTCATTTCATTACTATATTCTATTATTAATCTATTTCATTATTTTTTTAAAGTTTTACAATTTCAAATATAATGTTACGCCTGATAAAATCCTAGTAAAATGGACTTGGATACATGGGTAAACTACACGACACCAGATAGCTTGTAAGAGCTTTAACTACACCACACTAGAGCACCAAAGTGCAAAGCCCGTAAGCATCAAATGTATTCTCATATGCATATACATCCCTCTACCAAATCAAGGACTCCGTAGAGACATATAATACTTGATGATTCGCAACAAATGTTGGACCCTGATATAATCTATAATGATCTCTGTATAATCATATATCTCATACAAGTGCACATAAAACCCTGTTGGCATGCCAATCGTATCCTAACCTTTTACTATGTTTACACAGTCATCAATTATATATATATAAGCATTTGTAGACCTGTAATAATCTTACTCGCATATTCATACCTTGTATTTGGTCACATATGCATTTTCGCACCTTTTACACTGTTCTATAGCATAACAATTATTTTTTAATTTAGTATATATCATTTCTCGGTCAAATTCACAATCACAACCCCATTTCATCATCAAACACATATATTTCATATTATAAGATATATTTCGATATAATTTTCATATCACATATCATATTTAAGTATTTCATATAATTTCCCGTTTTATTCATTTTAGTCATCTATCTTGATGTTTCATATCATATTCAATCAAAATATTTCATATTATCATAATAGACTCACCTCAATGACTCAACAATCAATAAACATGCATATAAAATAAAATATTTCTATCCTAAATCATAAAAGTAAAAACTAAGGTTTTGTCTATTCCTCGTTGACGATTTTTGCTATTCCTTTCCGTCTCGGATGTTTCATGTTGTCATTAGCTACGAATAATTCTTGAAACATACTATACAATCAATTTGCAACCAAATCAGATTCAAATACCAAATTATACAGATTTTGCAAATTATTCAATTTAGTCACTAAACTGGGACAAGCATAACTTTCAATTTAGGGCCTCAAATTAGAATCTGGTTTCACCATGAATAATTAGGGACTTATTTTCTATCCCTACCAACAATTTATGACAATTTTGTATTTTATTCAATTTGGTCCTTAATGTACGAAACTAACAATAAGCTTTACGATTTAGTCTTTTTTATATACTAAGCTTAATTTCTAATAATTTCACACCAATTTGATTTTTCTTAGTTAGTATTTGATTTTTCCTACTGACTATAGATTTTTCGTAGTTAGTTTTTGAACTATTGATTTTATATCTTTGGTCTCTTTTGAGCAGTATTACTAGGCACTTCGCCAAGCTATTTAATACGACAATAGTTATCCAAGGATGAATTTTGGATTTTTGAATGAGGGTTAGCATATTTTATTTTCTATTTATAATCAGGGATTAAAGGGCTTCCGCCAATGTTTGTTTTGAAATTGTTTATTTGTATGAAACTTATTTCCGCATAGAGTGTGCTTTTAAAGCTTATGTGTCGTTTAATATTACAAGTTAACCCCACAGTTTGTTGAGAAGTCCATCGAACTTAAGGTGTTGGAATTTTTAAATTTTTCGTCAGTCCGATTTGTTTTAAATTATGATGTTTTATACTCGGATTCGACGATCGGGTGGGGTGTAGGGTGTTATAATTCCTTCAAAATCAGCTTTTTACAAGATAGGTGACTTGAAAACACATATATATTTAGTCTTATGCAACCAAAACATCAACTTACAAAATGATACCAAGTGAAAATGTGCCAAAATGGTAGACTCCAAACATTACCTATCAAAACTAATCCCAATCATTTATACTCCAAAAACCAACCAAAAACTCATTAAAATGCATAATCTTTAACCTTAAGACTGCAAACCAACTATATGAACATATCTAAACATAATTTCTAAACATTTGCATAAGATCATGTCATGTCCAACTTAACCATGTGAAACATTTAACTAAAAGTCCTTAGGTACATGCCACAAAGCAAAAACGAACCAACTATACAAACTTGGTTGAGTTGAAAACGGTGGTCTGGATGCTAACTTCAATTTCTAGGGTTTCGAGAAATACATGCACCTGTACATGGAACAAACAATCGTACTTTGACCGATAAAGCTTTGTGGTACTTTCATGATTCAAGATAATACAAAATAAAGTAACATTTATAACATGTTATGATACTTATAATCTCAATGCCTACTAATACATATTATATATTGTAACATAAGTATATAATCAATTACATATGAAGGTATACAATTATCAAGGTAAACTAATTCAACTATTATGGTAAAAGAATGATCAAATCCAATTACATATACCAAAACCTATCTTAAAGCCTTTAGCTATCAATACCAATTCACAATTTTAAACATTCATAATCAATTCATTATGACATTCAATATCAAGTTCATTTCATATCGAAATTTTTTTAACATATCATCCGAACCTATTTCTAGAGTTTAGTGACTCATTCGTATTCATTTTAGTCCTATATCTATTATTAATCTATTTCATTTTTTTTAATTTTTACAATTTCGAATATATTGTTATGCTTGATGAAACCCTAGTAAAATAGACTCGGATACATGGATAAACTACACCACACTAGATATCATTTAAGAGCTTTAACTACAACACACTAGAGCACCGAAGTGCAAAACTCGTCGGCCTCAAATGCATTCTCATATGCATATACACCCCTCCACTACACCAAGGTCTCTGTAGAGACATATAATACTCGATGATTCGCAACAAATGCTAGATCCTGATATAGCCTGTAATGATCTCTGTATAATCACATATCTTGTACAAGTGCATATAAAACCCTATTGGCAAGATGGTCGTATTCTAACATTTTACTATGTTTACACATGCATCTACTATATATATAAGCATTTCCACACTTGATATCATCTTACTCACATATTCATACATTGTATTACATATACCAAAACCTATCTTAAGGCCTTTAGCTATCAATACCAATTCACAATTTAAAATATTTATAATCTATTCATTATGACATTCAATATCAAGTTTATTTCGTATCAAAATCCATTTAACATAACATTCAATATCAACTATATTATATTATTAATCTATTTCATTATCTTTTTTAAGTTTTCCAATTTCAAATATAATGTTATGCTCGATAAAACCCTAGTAAAATGGACTTGGATACATGGGTAAACTACATGACACTAGATAACTTGTAAGAGCTTTAACTACACCACACTAGAGCACTAAAGTGCAAAGCCCGTAGGCATCAAATGCATTCTCATATGCATATACATCCCTCCACTACACCAAGATCTTTGTAGAGACATATAATACTCGATGATTCACAAAAAAATTTTAGATCTCGATATAATTTGTAACAATCTTCGTATAATCACATCTCCAGTACAAGTGCACATAAAGCCCCATTGGCATTCCGATTGTATCTTAACCTTTTACTATTTTTAAACAGACATCAATTATATATATAAGAATTTCCTTACTTGATATCATCTTACTCGTATATACATACCCTGTATTTGGTCACATATGCATTTTCGCACCTTGTACACTATTCTATAGCATAACAATTATTTTTCAATTTAGTACATATATCATTTCTCGTTCAAATTCACAACCACAACAACATTTCATCATCAAACACACATATTTCATATTATAAGATATATTTCGATTTAATTTTCATATCACATATCATAAATTAAGTATTTCATATCATTTCTCATTTTATTCATTTTAGTCCTCTATCTTGATGTTTCATATCAAATTCAATCAAAACATTTCATATTATCATAATAGACTCACCTCAATGATTCAACAATCAATAAAAATGCATATAAAATCAAATATTTTTGTAACACCCCAAACCCGACCTAGACGTTATAGCCGAATCTGAGAGTGTCACAAAGAAGGGTTTTGAAACCGACGATACTTCGCTAAAATGTCCAAGTTCAATAAAATGTATTCATTTATATATTTATTACTGACCGTTACATGTTATCCTTTAAGGTTAACCAAATCATTTCATAGCGGAAGTTGAAAAACCATTTAAAACAAAACCATGCTCTTGTTTTCAAAAACAACATTTGTTCGCATAAAATTGATATTTTTTCGAATCGTTGCAGTTTAGAAATCATAACACAACCAGACCAAATATTTAAACTAAATAGTCCAAAAAAAAGTCCGGAGATTCCAAAAATTACAAAACTCTCACGAAAGTAAAAATTTTTAGTAAAAACCATTAAATAATAAAAATGGAAACAGTTTCCCGTCAAGTGGCCACTGCTAAGCCTCCGTCGCATCGACCGCCTATGTCTGTAGATTACCTAAACATAATAGACAAACAAATGTGAGTTTTCTTAAACTCAATGTGTAACCCAACAGAAATAGTCATGCAACATACACAGAATTTCATATACAATCAAATAAGGATTAGGACCTAAGTCTATGACAGATACAGATAGCAGAATCAGATAAGCAGAGTAGATATAAAGAATCCTACCCCCATCTTCTACACACTATCTCCGACCATCCCATCACACCATGTGGGTTAATAAATCTCACCCATCCCAACACACCATATAGTGTTGATGCGACACATGACAGAATAATATGCAGTCAAGTTGCCAAAATATAAGAAAAATGTCACTGTACAGATCACTTCCTCCGCATATATAAATCCCCCTAAACAGAAATACAAAATACCGATACAAAATTAATAGATTTAACATGCTTAACATGCTCGTATACATATAACATACACACTTAAACAGTACAATCAGACATACATATCAAATTTCTACTCATATCAGACCATCAGAATATAAGATCACATAAATTAGGGTTTGGTTACCCCTTACCGACCCTATGGTAGGCCCACGGTCGATCGGAACAACCCGTGTGACCCTAGGAAAAATTTTAGAATTTTGGGCCCACATGCTTATGTGGTCCACATGCCCAGATTGGCCTTGCCCGTGTGCCCCACACGGCCTGACCCAAAACCCACACCCCAATGTAGCCTACATGCCCAACCTAGCTTAGCCCTTGTGGCCTATACAGCCACACTCACACCACCACACGGCCGTGTTATACGCACGGTCACACCTTTGCTAGTCACATGGTCGCTCGCACACTGCCAACCACACGCCCTGTGGTGTCGATAGACCCCATTTTTGGCTTTCGACGAATCTTATTTTCTCGCGTTAGAGGTACACATCTAGTTCGATTTTAACGTGAAACCACTCTCGAGACCACCAGGACCTAAAAATCGACATAATAAGCTCCCACAATCAATCTTACTCTTCAATTAAATCGAACCAATAAAACCGAAAAAAATGAAGTTCAAATGTTCCACACTTACCTAATTCCTTAAGCTATTCCGACTACAATTCTGCAAGAGGTGAGTTACGTTCCTCCCGATTAACTACTTCCAAAACCTAGAAACAAAATCAACGAAAAGAACAACAAGTTAAGAAACACTTGAAAAATCCTAAACTATACCCCCTACACTTACCAAGCCACACGCCAACACTGAAGAAGCAAAATACCGAAATTGAATAACAAAATTGTGACAAAAAACAAAGAGCGAAGAAATAAGAATTTCTTAATTGATAGGAAATATGTAGAGGGAGGAAACAAACGTCAGATTTCTTGAGAAGAGAGAGAAAAAAAAAAGAAAAAAATTATCACCCATGCTCACGCAAGGATTCGAAGACAAGATCTCGAGCAAGCTAACTCCTTACCACTCGAACTAGCCAACTCATTCTGATATGAGTTTACAAACGAGACTATATAAGCTCACCCAATAGGGATAAGGCTTGGATAAAAAATAACAAAATTTTCCAAATTTGGGACTTGAAGCCAAGACCTCATACACACACCCAGTACACTTAACCAATGAAGTAGATACACATTTATATTAGATTTCACAAAAACAACAATAAATTAATCGAGGCGTTACAGCTCTACCCCCTAAAAGAAATTTTGGCCTTGAAATTTACCTGATCCAAACAAATGAGGGTTTTATTGGCGCATCGAGTCCTCAGGTTCCCACGTGGCTTCCTCAGTGCCATGATTACGCCACAGAACCTTAACCAACGGTATGGACTTCCTCTTCAGAACCTTAATATCTCGATCCAAAATTTGAACTAGCTCCTCCTCAAACGTCAAGTCCGGTCTAACCTTGATCTCCTCAATAAAGACAATGTGAGATGGATCAGACCAATACCACTTTAACAGCGAGACCTAAAACACATTATGGATAAGGCCCAACTCTAAGGCTCAACTTTAGAATCCAATACCACTTTAACCGGTTCGACACACTTTAGAATCCGATACGACCCAATGAACCTAAGGCTCAACTTACTCTTACGTCCAAACCGTAAAACTTTCTTCGATAGGGATACCTTAAGAAACATGAAATCACCCACAAAGTACTTAATATCCCGCCTTGCCAAATCTACATATGACTTCTGTCTATCAGAAGCCACCTTCAGACGATCCCGAATCAGTCTAACCTTATATTCAGTCTCGAAAACCAACTCAGGACCCAAAATTTATCACTAACCCAACTCAGCTCAACATAGCAGAGTTCGACACTTACGATCATACAAAGCCTTGTAAGGTGCTATATGGATTGTAACACCCCTAATCCGCATCCGTCGTCAGAATAGGGTTTTGAAGCATTACCGAGTAATCGTAATCTAATACATTACAAAAATAATAAAATGATTTATCATTAATATGCATAGAGTCCCTTATTAAACCTTTGAGAGTTTGAAAATACTTTAGAAACGATTTAAGACTAAATTGGGAACATTTGAAAATTTTAGGAAGAAGTTAAAAAACTTTTAACTGCAGTGTTCACACGGCCATGTGGTCAGGTCATGTGACTCACACGGCCAAGTCATACGGGCGTGTGACTTGGCCGTGTGGGAAATCAAAGTAAGGACACACAACCATGCCCCAGCCCGTGTCTTTGCCCGTGTAACTCTCTAACTAGGACCACTCGGCCAAGCCACATACCCGTGTGCCAAGCCGTGTACCCTTTGAAATGGCCTCGCACGCCAGTCTGCTAGCCGTGTGTGTCACACGGCCAAGTCACACACCCGTGTGTATGGCCATGTGGACCTACAATGTGCCTTAAACAATAATTTACCATTCCCTACAAGCTTGGACATTAAACGACTCAAAAATCATTCGTTTAACCGAATCAAAACACGATCAAATGCAATCAAAACATGCCAAAACAATCATCTTAGGTGCCTAACCAAAGTATCCTCATTGGTACCACATTTATATCCTCAATTCATATCATCAAAGCATCATTCAAATCCAAGTTATAAGCATACCAAATTCAATCCATTTTGCCTAGTTCATGAGCACTTAAACATCAACTTAAATTCACATGCACCTGTCTAGATTTTGGTTCAATTTACCATGCCATAATATGGCTTCAAACACAAACACATGTTTATACGTATATAGCAAACTAACATTACACTTATAACCTTATTTACAATCCATCCATAAAATAATTATCATTTAGACATCCTAGGTACATGCCGCCACAAAAGGTAAACATCACCATATTTGAGTTCGGGATCGTTGTTGGATGTTGAATCGACAATCAAAAGAGAAGTACCTAATCTGCACACGAAAAAACAAAACCATACACGGAGTAAAACTTAGTGGTATTTCTATAATCGAATATTTAAAGACAAGGTTTTACAAATGTATAAATTAAATATAAACACATATTAATATTTAAAAACCACAACTACCATATACCAACCCTTTTGAATTCATACATAATAGCATATCATTTCATGCTATATTCAACTTACACATGCTATCATATTTCATTTGTTTAACAAATATCCCAATTCTCATACTTGCTATATAAATAGCTTTTCACAATTTGATTCACATTTCGTTTAAGCAATGGCGTATCCATTCCATATCCACTTCATGAGTACATAACTCATGTATCTCATTTTCAATTCTCATACAATATCACCCAATATCAATCATAGTACTGTTTTATTTAATTACCCTTATTAACACGACTCGAACTCGGACGGATACACAGATCCAACCAACACACCAGTTTTTGCACCAAATGCCTCATCAGATAAATCTGAAGTAATAACTGCGCCTAGCGCTATATAAATTTGACACCTAGTGTCTCATCGGTTAAACCGAAATAAATTGGCACCCAGTGCCTCATTGACTCAAAGTCGAAGAAATCCTTGAACTCTTCCTATCCTATGTCATGCCATCTATATCCGACTTAGCCTGATACAGTTAATTGGGTTCCAATTCACTTTCCAAATACAACCAATATCTAATTATCATATTTGCACATATGTATTTATTTCAATTCAAATAATCAATACATTCATAATATATATACCAATTCAATCTATTTAAATCAACTTTAAGTCAATTCAATATCAAAGTGCAAAATACTCACCTCAACCACTTATAATATGCATTAAATCAAATACAACAATTAGTAACTAGGTTCGGATTATAGAAATACAGACCGTGAATTACCGAGCTATTCCACGTCGATTTTATCTTTCCCCTTTTAGTCGAGGATTACTGTACGACATTAGCTATGGAATTAAAACAATTAAAATTCATCAAGACAATAAAATTTCAATTTCATATTGAATATTGAATATTTCAATTTTTACTCAATATTTTTCTAAATTCCAATTTACTCCCTAAACCAAGACTAATTTTTATTCTTCACACTTAATTCTATAATTTCATACAAATTCCACTTGAAACTAAATTTAACTCCCTATTTTCACTTAAACCCCTAAATTTTAAAATTTTCATAATTTAGTCCTTATTACTCAAAATTTACAATTTATTCTACAATTTAATCCGTTTTCATTTCTAGCTTAAAAATCTATCAATTTAATCCCTAATACTAAAATTATTCAATATTAACAATATTTAAAAACTCAATCAATGCTAAAATTTCAATATGGGTCAGGTAATACTTAAAACCGGGATTCCAAAAATATACAAATTACAAGAAAAATGGACTAAATTGACTAACCAATTAAACTTTGAAATTTTGGAGCCCTTGGCCTTGTGTGACTTCTTCTTTCTCTCTTTTTTTCTTTCTAATTTTGTTTAGCTTTATCTTTCTTTATTTCTTTTCTTTATTTTTTTATTATTTTATAATATATATTTACTTAATAATTAAGATAACATATTATAATATATTTTAACTTTAATTATTATAATATATATAATAAATTTACACATAATTTACCTATTACTGACCCACTAAAGAAACAATGGTAAAATTACTTCGTTAGTCCCTTTAATTATTTTTAATCTATAATTTTACTTTCACCCTATATGCAATTTAGTCCTTATACCTAATTACTTCTAATTCAAGTAAGTTTACTTAACCAAAACCTAATTAACTACAAAAATAGCTTGAGTCTAATTTACGGGACTAGAGTTCTGGGAATGAACTTTTCGAGACCCATGACTATCGGGTCGTTACAATTCTCCCCCTAATTAAGTTTCGTCCCCAAAATTTACCTGAAAAGAGGTGAGGGTACTGAAATCTCATCGTCTCTTCCGGTTCCCAAGTCGCTTCCTCGACACTATGACTACGCCATGGTACTTTCACTAATGAAACTCACTTATTATGCAACTCTTTCACCTCACGAGCAAAATCTCAATCGTTTCTTCTTCGTACGATAAATCAAGTTGAATCTCAATATCTTCTGTCGAAATAACATGAGATAGTCCGATCGATATCTTTTAAGCATTGAAACGTGAAAAATGTCATGCATTTTTTGCAGTTCTGCAGGCAAAGCTAAACGATACGCAATTGGTCCCACTCTTTTCGTGATCTCATGCGGTCCAATAAAATGAGGGCTCAACTTCCCTTTTTGACCAAATCTTAAAATTTTTTCCCTTTTTGACCAAATCTCAAAATTTTCTTCCAAGGCTAAACTTTAAGAAATACTTTATCGCCAACAGAATATTCGATATCTCGATGTTTCAAATTTGCATACGATTTTTGTCTATTGAAAGCTGTCTTCAATCTATCTCGAATTATCTTAATAATGTCTTTCGTTTGTTTAATTAATTCTGGCCCGATCATTCTTCTTTCACTCAATTTCATCCAACAAATAGGTGTTCAACACCTACGACTGTATAAGGCTTCATGCGGAGCCATTTGAATACTCGATTGAAAACTATTGTTGTATGCAATTTTGGCCAAAGGTAAGTAACGCTCACATCCGGATTCAAAATCAATAACACAAGTACGAAGCATGTATTCCAAAATCTGAATAACACGCTCAGATTGTCCATCAGTCTGCAGGTGAAAAGTTGTGCTAAAATTAAGTTGCGTACCAAGAGATTCGTGCAACTATTTCCAGAATCTCGAAGTGAACCGTGGATCTAGATAAGAGATTATCGACATAGGGACACCGTGCAACCTCACGATTTCTTGAATATAAACTTCACCAAGCTTTTGAAGTGACCAATTAGTCCTGACCGCAATGAAGTGAGCCGATTTCGTAAGTTGATCAACAATCACCCATACAACATTTTTCTTACTTACCAGTAAAGGTAACCCCGTTACAAAATCCATCGTGATACGATCCCATTTCCACTCAGGAATAGAAAGAGGCTGAATTAATCCGGTGGGAACCTGATGTTCTGCCTTAACTCGCTGACAAGTTAAACATTCAGCCACATACTCGACCACGTCTCTTTTCATTATTGGTCACCAATAAGATTTTCGTAGATCGCGATACATTTTCGTTCCTCTAGGATGTAAAGCAAAAGGACTATCATGAGCTTTGTGAAGTATCAACTCTTTCAATTTTGATACATCTGGAATGCAGATTCGGTTATAAAACCTCAAGCAACCACAATCATCAATGTGAAATTTTCTAATATACCATTTTGAACCATTTATCTTTTCTTCGTCAACTTGTCATCATCTAACTGCGCTGACTTGATCCGATCAAACATCACCAGTTTGATCTTTAATTTAGCCAAAAGGCTTCTATCGTCATTGATACTGAGATAAGCAAACATTGCTCGTAATTAAATTACTTCTTTTCTACTCAACACATCAGCTACAACGTTAGCTGTACCAGGGTGGTAATCAATAACACAATCAAAATCTTTCAGAAGCTCTACCCAACGACGCTGTCTCAAATTCAACTCCTTTTGAGATAAGAGATATTTGAGACTCTTATGATCGGTATGAATATGACACTTTTAGCCGTACAGGAAATGTCTCCAGATCTTTAGAGAAAAAATCACAGCAACTAGTTCTAAATCATGCGTCGAATAATTACTTTCATGCAATTTTAGCTGATGAGATGTATAAGCAATTACTTTCCCGTCTTCCATCAAAACACAACCGAGACCGCTCAATGAAGCATCACTATAAATGAAAAAATCCTTTCCCAATTCTGGTAAAGTCAAAACCGGCGCTTTAGTCAACATCTGCTTCAATTTCTCAAAACTTTCTTGACACTAATTGTCCCAGACGAATTGAACTTTCTTATGCAACAAATTTGTCATCGACAAAGCTATCTTCGAAAATCCATTTACAAATCTTCGATAATAACTAGTTAGTCCAAGAAAACTTTGAACCTCTAACACATTCCTCGATGCTTTCCACTGAACAATTGCCTTGATCTTTTTAGAATCAACTCTAATTCTGTCTGCCGAGATAACATGACCCAAAAATACAACCTCTGGTAACTAGAATTCACACTTACTAAGCTTTTTGCATAACTATTTTTCTCGTAACACTTGCAAAACAATTCCGAGGTGTTGCTCATGCTCGAATTTAGATTTCGAATAGATCAAAATATCATCAATAAAAACTACCACAAATTGATCCAAATACGGTTGGAAAATACAATTCATGAGATCCATAAATACTGTCGGAGCGTTTGTCAACCCAAAAGGCATCACTAAGAATTCATAATGGCCATAACGTGTACTAAATGACGTCTTCGGTACATTAATATCTTTCACTTTCAACTGATAATAACCCGTTCTCTGAAAAGATAGAAGCTCATTTTAGTTGATCGAATAAGTCATTAATACGAGGTAGAGGATATTGATTCTTAATCGTCAACTTATTCAATTACCGATAGTCAATACAAAGCCGTATCGAACCATTTTTCTTTTTGAAAAAAAGGATTGAAGCTCCTCAAGGCAATATACTAGGGCGTATAAAGCCTTCTTACAATTGTACTTTTAATTCCTTCAACACTATGGGTGACATACGATAGGTGGACATTGACACCGGAGCCGTATCAGGAAACACTTCAATTACAAACTTATCCTCCCAATCTGGTGGTAATCTTGGTAATTCCTCAGGAAACACATTAGGGAATTCGCAAACAATTCGAATTTTACTACACTAACTATCACCAGAATTCGAATTGATAACATAGGCTAGAAAAACTTTACAACCCTAACTATGAAGTTTATCAACTCGAATTACTGAAATGATACGAGTTGAACCACTCGTTCGAACACCATTCAGCTCAATCATATCATCGCTTTCACTCTGAACTACAAACTTCTTTTTACAACAATCTAGAATCACCCCGTGCTCTGCACGTCAATCCGTACCCAAAATCATATCAAAATCGCCAAACGACATTATCAACAAATCAACAGGGAAGGTTATATTCTGTATCACTATCGAACATCTCCTACACACTTGATCCACTAATACAGATTGTCCCAATGGACTAGACACCACTATTGATACTCTAGACGTTTTAGATTTTAAACTTCCCTACTTAACCAATTTAGTATTAACATATGAATGCGAAGATCCCGGATCTATTAAAGCATAAATAGGTTCTGAATGTAATAAAAAGATACATGTCACAACGTCATTAGCATCACCATCCTTATGAGTCCGTACAACATAAGCTCGAACTGGCATTTTGGCCTTCGACTGATGAGTAATAGCATCATTTCGCTTTTTGGCACCCTCTCTTGAAAATGAACCACTTCGACTCAACTCGCGACCTCTAGAAGTAGGCATAGATCTTTGAGAAGTAACAGACGTAGCTTTCTCATTCTTCGGGCTCTCTAGCAAAATGTTTTGTAGATACACAATGAAGACAACCTCGAGTTAATTTCCAGCATTCACCATGGTGTTTTTTCCCGCAATTCTTACAATTCAGAATATTAGTATCCTTGGATGGACCTTGCACACTACCCGTAGACATAGTCGGTTGTTATCACGATTTCTATAAACTCTATCTGATTTAAAATTTGATCTCCAGCTACCACGAAATTCTCTTGATCTCTTCGGTTGTGGATTTGAACTCGCAGTTCTAGGACGCTTTCCAATAGTACGTGTAAAAATTTTGTGCGATGCTAATTGTACTCACAACTCATCGCATAAACCACATAGAAATCGCTTGCAACTATCAATTTCAGTCGATACAAACTTAACAGCATACTTACTAAGTTACGAAAACTCTCATTCATAATCAACCATAGACATCCCACCTTGTTTTAGCATTAAAAACTCTTGTCTTCTATCTTCGATATACAATTCGCCAACATATTTATTTTGGAATTCCTTTTGGAAGAACTCCCAATTTGCCTGATCTGTGGATACGTGGCATATCACTGACTGCTACCAGGTATATGCTTCTCCTTGCAGTAGAGAAACAACACATATTACACTTTCACGTGGGTTGCTTCAAGTTGTTGCAAGATGCATTTAGTGGACTAAATCCAAACTTTAGCTGCAGAAAGATTAACTCTTTTTAATCCTAAGAATTCTGTTGCACCGTATCTACGCAACTCTTTAATCGAAACTCGATGAACAGTAGGTGCAGATGCCATAGCAGATGTGGTTCCTGCCACACGCTGAAGAGCGTTAGCTATAGCTCTAAGTAACTGTGAATCATCTTTTTCCTCAATATTACCTCACTCAACGTTAGGTTGTTGAGTACTAACTAGATTAACACTTGGTGTTACCGATTCGGTTCCATCTAACTCATTGGAGACATCATCTCCGGTATACATCTTTTGATCAACATCGTCATTATAATCATCTAACATTTTCAACTATAAAACAAAAACAAATATCTCAGCATCCAAATCCTGACTCAAATCGACTTAATTATGGCATGTACCTCTAGACTCAATTTTGAGCTCGATTTAGTCTAAGAATAGGTTAAACCTATAAAGCTCTGATACCATTAAATGTAACACTCTTAACTCATATCCATCATCAGAATAGGGCTTCAAAGCATTATCGAGTACTCGTAATCTAATAATTCATTTTAAACACTACAAAAATAATAAAATGATTCACCATTAACATGCATAGAGTCCCTTATTAAGCCTTTGAGAGTTTCAAAACACTTTAGAAATGATTTAAGACTAAATCGAGAACATTTGAAAATTTTAGGAAAAGTTAGAAAAATTTTAACTGCAGTGTTTACATGGCCGTGTGGTCGGGATGTGTGAGACGTGACTGTCTTTTTGGCCGTGTGGACCTAAAATGTGCCTTAAACAATAATTTACCATTTCCTGGAAGCTTGGACATTAAACAACTCAAAAACCATTAGTTTAACCGATTCAAAACATGATCAAATGCAGTCAAAACATGCCAAAACAATCATCCTAGGTGCCTAACCAATGTATCCTCATTGATACCACATTTATATCCTCAATTCATATCATCAAAGCATCATTCAAATCCAAGTTATAAACATACCGAATTCAATCCATTTTGCCTAGCTCATGAGCACTTAAACATCAACTTAAATTCACAAGCACCTATCTAGATTTTGGTTCAATTTACCATGCCATCATTTGGCTTCAAACACAAACACATGTTTATATGTATATACCAAACTAACATTACACTTAAAACCTTATTTACAATCCATCCACAAAATAATTATCATTTAGACATCCTAGGTACATGTCAACACAAAAGGTAAACATCACCACATTTGAGTTTGGGATCGTTGTTGGATGCTGAATCGGCAATCAAAAGAGAAGTACCTAATCTGTGCACGAAAAACAAAATCGTACGCTGAGTAAAACTCATTGGAATTTCTATAATCCGAATATTTAAAGACAAAGGATTAGAAATGTATAATTGAAATATAAACACATATTAATATTGAAAAATCACAACTACCGTAAGCCAACCCTTTTAAATTCATACATAATAGCATATCATTTCATATTATATTCAACTTACACAGGCTATCATATTTCATTTGTTTAACAAATATCCCAATTCTCATACTTGCTATATAAACAACTTTTCACAATTTGATTCACATTTCATTTAAGCAATGGCATTATCCATTCCATATCCACTTCATGAGTACATAACTCATGTATCTCATTTTCAATTCTCATACAATATCATCCAATATCAATCATAGTACCATTTTATTTAATTACCCCTATTAACACAACTCGAACTCGGGCAGATACACAGATCCAACCAACACACTAGTTTTGGCACCCAATGCCTCATCAGAAAAATCCGAAGTAATAACTGCGCCCATCGTTTTATAAATTTGACACCTAGTGTCTCATCGGTTAAACCGAAATAAATTAGCACCTAGTGCCTCATCGACTCGAAGTTGAAGAAATCCCTGAACTCTTCCTATCCTATGGCATGCCATCTATATCCGACTCAGCCCGATACATTTAATAGGGTTCCAATTCACTTTTCAAAAACAACCAATATCCAATTATCATATTTGTACATATTTTCATTTCAATTCAAATAATCAATACATTCATAATATATATACCAATTCAATCCATTTAAATCAAATTTAATTCAATTCAATATCAAAGTGCCAAATACTCACCTCAACCACTTGTTATATGCATTAAATCAAAATACAACAATTATTAACTTGGTTCGGATTATAAAAAATACAAACCATGAATTTTGAGTAATTTCACGTCGATTTTATCTTTCCCCTTTTTAGTCAAGGATTCCGATACGACGTTAGCTACAGAATTAAAACAATTAAAATTCATCAAGACAATAAAATTTCAATTTCAATTTCATATTGAATATTTCAATTTTTACTCAATATTTGCCTAAATTCCAATTTAGTCACTAAACTGAGACTAATTTTTATTCTTCACACTTAATTCTATAATTTCATACAAATTCCACTTTAAACTAAATTTAACTCTCTATTTTTAGTTAAACCCCTAAATTTCAAAATTTTCACAATTTAGTCCCTATTACTCAAAATTTACAATTTATTCTGCAATTTAATTTTTTTCATTTGTCGCTTAAAAATCTATCAATTTAATCTCTAATACTAAAATTATTCAACATTAGCAACATTTAAAAACTCAATCAATGCTAAAATTTCAACATGGGTCGGGTAATACTTAACACTAGGATTCCAAAAATATACAAATTACAAGAAAAAGGGACTAAATTGACTAACCAATTAAACTTTGAAATTTTGGAGCCCTTGGCCTTGCGTGACTTCTTCTGTCTCTTTTTCTTTTTCTTTTTAATTTTGTTTAGCTTTATCTTTCTTTATTTCTTTTACTTATTTGTTTTATTATTATATAATATATATTTACTTAATTATTAAAATAACATATTTTAATATATTTTAACTTTAATTATTATAATATATATAATAAATTTACACATAATTTACCTAATGTCGTCCCAACTAAGAAAGAATGGTAAAATTACTTTTTTAGTCCCTTTAAATATTCTTTAATCTATAATTCAACTTTCACCCTATATGCAATTTAGTCCTTATACCTAATTACCTCTAATTCAAGTAAATTCACTTAATCAAAATCTAATTAACTACACAACTACAAGTCTGATTTACGGGAACGAAGTTTCAGGAATGCACTTTCTAACACCCTTGACTATTGGGTCGTTACATGGATGCTAGACTGGAAACTGTTATTGTAGGCGAACTCAGCTAATGGTAGAAAATCCTCCCAACTACCTTGGAAATCAATCACACATCTCCGAAGCATATCCTCCAATATCTGAATCACCCTTTCAGACTGACCATCGGTTTGAGGATAGAACGCAGTACTGAAGTCCAATCTCAAACCCAGAGCTTCGTGAAGTTTCTTCCAGAATTGAGAAGTAAAGTGAGGATCTCTATAAAAAATTATTGAAACCGGAACCCCATGCAGTCTTACAATCTCCGAGATGTAGAGCTTCGCTAACTTCTATAGAGAATAGTTTATTCCGACCTAAATAAAATGGGTAGACTTGGTCAGTCGATCCACAATGACCCAAATAAAATCCTTCTTAGCAAGTGTTAAAGGAAACCCACTAACAAAGAATGAACTGCCTCAGATCAGAATCATTCTGTACACAAACTCATCCTCGAAAACAAATAACTCCATCCTTAGTCAATCCAAAATCAAATGCATTGTCGCTCTCAACCTGACGGAATTACAGAACCAGAGAATCATCCCCTAATTGCTTTTCTCGAATCTGCCCAATCCAAGTCGACTTAACTTACAACTCGGCTAATAGACCCCGATCATCAAACAGACTAAGACGAGCGAACATCACTCTCAAATCAGTCATCGCTCTATAACTGAGAGCATCAGCCACCACATTGCCCTTACTGGGATGATACTCTATCGTACAATCATAATTGTTGAGTAGCTCAATCTATAGACGTTGCCTAAGATTCAACTTCTTTTGAGTGGGGAGGTACTTGAGGCTCTTGTGAGATGATACACCTCTCACCATATAGATAATGCCTCTAAATTTTCAAAGCAAACACCACGGTAGCTAACTCGAGATCCCGCGTTAGATAATCTCCCTCGTGGGACTTAAGCTGACGCATAAGCTACAACCTTACCATCTTGCATCAGTACACATCCCAAACTGATGTGTGACACATCGCTGTAAACCACAAACTCTTTACTAGATTCAGATTGTATTAGAACAGGAGCCTAAGTCAGAACAGACTTGAGCTTCTCAAACCTCGATTGTTGCACATCAGACCAGACGAAGGGAACATTCTTGCATAGAAGCTTAGTCAGAAGAGTTACAACCAGTGAAAACCCCTCAACAAACCGCCCATAATAACCAGTAAGACCTAGAAAATTACAGATATTAGAAACGTTCTTAAGCTGTTTCTAATCAAGCACAACCTCAGTTTTTCTAGGATCAACTCAGATCCCCTCAACAGAAACCACGTGCCCCAGAAAATTTACCTCTCGCAACTAGAACTCACACTTGCTCAACTTAGCGTAGAGTTGTTTCTCTCGAAGTATCTAAAACACTACTCTAAGATGCTCATCATGCTCATCCTTAGTCTTAGAGTACACTAGAATATCATCGATGAAGACTACGATGAACTGATCCATATACGACTGAAAAACTCGGTTCATCAGATCCATGAATGCAATCGGAGCATTCATCAAACCAAGGGGCATAACTAGGAACTCATAGTGCCCATAACGAGTCCTAAATGTTGTCTTATGAATATCAGCTTCCTTTACCCTAAGCTGATGATACCCAGAACGAATATCTATTTTCGAGAATAACGCAGCCCCACAAAACTGATCAAATAGGTCATCGATCCTTAGAAGTAGGTACCTATTATTCATAGTCAGTTTATTCAACTACCGATAATCGATGAATATCCTCATGGAACCACCCTTTTTCTTCACAAATAGAATCGATGCCCCCCACGGAGACACACTAGGACGAATGAAAACACGATCCAGAAGGTCTTGAAGTTAAGCCTTAAGCTCTGTAAGCTCTTTCAGTGCTATACAGTACGGAGCGATTGACATCGAAGCTGTATCCAGTAGAAGCTCTATGCCAATATCAACTTCTCGATTCAGGGGTAAACTCAGTAACTCCTCTGGGAAAACATCTAAAAATTCTCATTGTTTTGATATCCCCAACAGAAGAGTCTCCAAAATTGAAACACTGACGTAAGCCAAATACGCCTCACACCCTTTTCAAATAAATTTCTCAATCACTAGAGCAGATATTACATTAGACATGTAATCTCGACGCTCGCTAATCACAACCACCTCATTATCATCCACGGACCTCAGAATGACCTTCTTACTTGTATAGTCCAGACTAATCCGGTGCTCAACTAACCAGTCCATACCCAAAATTAAGTCAAACTCCCCAAACGGTAGCTCCATCAGATTTGTCAGAAACACAACCCCTTGTACTTTCAATGGAACATTCCTATATAGTCTACTAACCCGAACAGATTGCCCTAACGGACTCAATACAATAATCTCACCAGAAGTACACTCAACTGAAATCCCCAAGTTCTCAAAAACAGTACTAGCTATATAAGAGTGTAT
The DNA here is from genome assembly GCF_007990345.1 of Gossypium hirsutum. Taxonomy (NCBI): domain Eukaryota; kingdom Viridiplantae; phylum Streptophyta; class Magnoliopsida; order Malvales; family Malvaceae; genus Gossypium; species Gossypium hirsutum. The sequence continues at coordinate 48,980,521 of NC_053447.1, read as the reverse complement.
AGAACTTATGTCTATCAAAGCAGTATATAGAGCATCAAAAATAAAAAATGTACCCGTGATCAAATTAAAGGTGTCTTTGTCCTCTCGGCGTCGAGCAGCATAAACCAATGTAGGTTGCCTCGCCTCAGTCTGGTTAGCACCTCTGCCTGGTGCTCTCTATCCTCAACCTATACCATTACCACCCCTAGCTGATCTACGACCACTAAGTGGTTGTTGTACTGCTCTTTGAGGTTGAACAAAACCCAGTCTCGAAGCTTGCATCTGATTAGAACAATACAAACAATCTCTAATCCGGTGCTCTAAAGACCCACACCACAGACAAGCCCTTAATCTCCTCCAACACTCACCCGAATGCCGCCAACCACAATCACCACAAGGTTGAATCTCAGCAGAAGCAGCAGGAACTCCCACTCTAGTAGACCCATCACGTTTGGCTCATTTTTTAGGCCTCTAAGCAAAACTAGAGGGCTCCAAATCTCTCTTATTCTTGCCTCTCTTTCAATCTTTGTTCTTGCGCTCCATGCGCTTAACCTCCTCGGTGATCTTCTCCTTATCTACAAGAACAGAGCAATTAGAACCCTTAGACTATCCTTCAAACCGTCCTCAAAACAGACACATTTCGCATACTCAGATGCCACCATACCTCGAACATAGCAGCTCAATCTTAGAAACTCGGCCTCATACTCGACCACAGACTTATCACCTTGGGTGAGATTCATAAACTCACGCCTACGAGCATCCACATAGCTCACACCCATGTACATTTCCTAGAAGGCAGTCTTGAAGTACCCTCCTCAACCGACAACCACCATTGATAAGCTTCGTCATGAAGCAAAGAGACTGCACCCATCAGTTTCTGCTCAGAAGTGTAGTTAATGTCATTCATAATCCTCTCGGTGGCCTCCTACCAATACTCGACCATAGTAGGGGCGACTCTAGTGATTCCCCTAAAAAACTCAGCTCTGTTGGACCGAAGTCGTTCAGTTATCGACCCACGGCCCCCAGATCTAAAATGGGGTCCAACGACCCTCTACAACACTCTCAACATGGCTTGGGACAGTGCGTCGTCCCCAGCTGAGCGGCTTTAAGACCTAGTCTCAGTAGCAGGTGAAACTGGTGTCTCACTTGTGTATAAATTTAGTATACTGCCTAGAGAGAAAGACTCAGCTCGAGCCCTTTACGGTACCCGCCGCGCCCACGAATACCACGACCGTAAATTCCACGAGTGCTCATCGTATTTTTAGTTTTATCTACATTAAAAATTTTATGCATCAGTTCCAATGTTTATTAACAGATATTTTATGCTTAAACTATCAGAAATTTAGAAGTATTTCAGAGGTTGTAGTCTCTAACTAACTCAGTATAGTTTCAAAAAGTACTAACTACAATGTTTTCTAAATTCAGAGATACTTACTGGATCAACAATGGAGACTCGGTGTACCACATACTTATTCAAAATAATCTAAATTATTTGAAAACCAGTTCTTTTTCAAAACACAATTTGGAAACCCAAAATTCACAGCCCGAGTTTTGTAACCTAGCTCTGATACCACTAAATGTAACACCTCAAACCCAGCCTAAATGTTATGACCGAATCCTTGAGTGTCACAAAGAAGGATTTTGAAACTGATGCTATTTTGCTAAAACGTCCAAGTTTAATAAAACGTATTAATTTATATATTTATTACTGACTATTACATGTTATCCTTTAAGGTTAACCAAATCATTTTGTAGTGGAAGTTGAAAACCATTTAAAACAAAACCACGCTCGTGTTTTCAAAAATAACCTTTGTTTCTGTAAAATTGATATTTTGTCGAATCATTGCAGTTTAGAAATCATAACGCAACTAGACCAAAAATGTAAACCAAATAGTCTAAAAAAAGTCTGGAGAGTCCAAAAATTATAAAACCCTCACGAAAGCTAGAAATTTCAGTAAAAACTATTAAATAATAAAAATAGAAATAGTTTCCCGTCAAGTGGTCACCGTTGAGCCTTTATCGCACCGACCCACTTATGTTTGTGGATTACCTGGGTAGAACAGACAAACAGATGTGAGTTTTTGTAAACTCAGTGTATAACCCAACAGAAATAGTCATGCAACATACATAGAATTTTACATACAAATAGATACAAATTAGGACCTAAGTCCATGACAGATACAAATAGTAGAATCAGATAAGCAGAACAAATATACAGAACCCTTCCTCCATCCTCTATATACCATCTCCGACCATCCCATCACACGATGTGGGGTTAAAAAAGCCCACCCATCCCAACACACCATATAGTGTCGATGCGACACATGATAGAATAATATGCAGTCAAGCTGCCAGAATATAGGCGAAAGATCGCCGTACAGATCACTTCCCCCTCATATACAAATCCCTCCAAACACAAATACAAAATATAGACACAGAATTAACAGATTTAATATGCTTAACATGCTCGTATACAGATAGCATACATACTTAAATAGTACGATCAAACATACATATCAATTTTCTACTCAGACCAGACCATCAAAATATAAGATCACATGAATTAGGGTTTGGTTAGCCCTTACTGACCCGACAGTAAGCCCACAGTCGATCGTAACGACCCGTGTGAACCTAGGGAAAATTTCAAAATTTTGGGTCTAATACTCGTGTGGGCCCACATGCCCAGATTGGCCTTGCCCATGTGGCCCACACAGCCTGGCCCAAAACCCGCACGCCCGTGTGGACCCACTCACCCAACCTGGCCTAGCTCGTGTGGACCGTCACACGATCGTGTCTCGCACATAGTTGGGTACACGCCCATGTGGCGTCGATAGACCTTATTTTTTACTTTCATCGAATCTCGTTTCTCACGTTCGAGGTACACACCTTGTTCGGTTTTGATACGAAACCACTCCCGAGACCACCAGAACCTAAAAATTGACATTACAAGTTCCCACAATTAGTCTTACTCCTTAATTAAACTGAACCAACAAAACCGAAAATAGTAAAGTTCAAGTGTTCCAAACTTACAAAACCCAATTTCTCAAGTGATTTCGACTACGATTCCTCAAGAGGCGAGTTACGTTCTTCCCGATTAGCTACTGCCAAACCCCAAAAACAACATCAACGAAAAGAACAACAAGTTAAGAAACACTTGCAAAATCTTAAACTATACCCCCTACACTTACCAAGCCACATGCCAACATCGAAAAACCAGAAAACCTAAATTGAATAACAAAATTGTGATAGAAAACAGAGAGCGAAGAAATAAGAATTTGTCAATTGACAGGGAATATGCAGAGGAAGGAAACTAACGTTAGATTTCTTGAGAAGAGAGAGAAAAAGGAAACAAAAAAATTACAAAAAGAATTAAAACTACAAATAAATTCCTATCCTACTAAATCTCAACCCCCCATTATCCTACTAACTAATCCACTAACTCTCAACCACCTCCGAATTCTAACTCCACCCAAACTCTCTCAGACAACCGGAGTAAAAATTTATCACCCACGCTCACGTAGGGATTCAAACACAAGACCTTCAGCAAGCTAACTCCTTACCACTCATAGTAAGCTCATTCTAATATGAGTTTACAAACAATACTATATAAGCCCACCCAACAAAGATAAGGTTTGGATAAAAAATAAGAAAAATTTTCAAATGTGGGACTTAAACCCAAGACTTCATACACACACCCAGAACACTTAACCATTGAAGCAGATACACATTTGTGTCAAATTTCACAAAATAAACAATAAATTAATCGGGGCGTTACAATTTTTATCCTGAATCATAAAAGTACAAATTGAGGTTTTGAGCGTCACTCGTTAACAAGTTTCATTTTTCCTTTCCTTCTTGATTATTCGGTGTTGTCGTTAGCTACGAATAATCATAAAACATATCATGCAATCAATTTCCAGCAAAATCATAATTAAATACCAAATTACACAGATTTTTTAATTTATTCAATTTAGTCCCTAAAATCGAGATAAGCATAACTTTCAATTTAGCACTTTAGATTAGAAATCGATTTCACCATGACTTATTAGGGACCTTCTATTTTCTATCCCTACCAACAATTCGTGACAATTTTTTATTTTATTCAATTTGGTCTCTAATGTATGAAACTAACATAAAGCTTTACAACTAAGTCTTTTTTATACACTAAGCTTAATTTGTAACAATTTCACACCAGTTTGATTCAATTCTCAATAATGAAAACTTTTAAAAAATTTAACATTTTTACAAATTAGTACATGGGCTAGCTAAATCAAGCTCTCACTATAACACCCGAAACTTGGCCTAGACATTATGACTAGATCTGGAGATGTTACGTAAATTCAATTGAAAATTCAAGATTCGCTTATTTTGAAAATACGTCGTATGCTCCTATTACCCAAAAATCTGGTTATTCAAAAACATATCTTAGATGTTTTATAGTAAACATTGTTGGTTTTCATTTTCTAAAACGTATAGCTTTACAGTGGAAATTCTTAGAAAGTCAAATTTTGGTAAAACACAGTTTGTTGTTTTGAAATCGGTTGTTTTGCAGGAAAATGAACATTGTCATTAAAATGTTTTAAATTGATCATGCAGAAATCAAAAATAAAGTCCAAAACCAAAACAGTCTAAAATGTTCAAAACAATCCAAAATTTATAAAACTCTCAAACCCAAATTTAGATAAATTAAATTTACAAAAATATTTTTATGGCCGAGTTCCTGTCGCACCAACCTGCCTAAGTCTGAGAGTTACCTGAAAGTGATAGACAAATAGAATATGAGTTTTTGAACTCAGTGTGCAACATATTATATAGAAATCAAACAAATGTATTTATAGGTGTATAGTTCAAAAACAAAATTTATCAGAGCATAATAGATGCAGATACAAATAATCTTACCCCTATCTGCCACACACCATCTTTAACTATCACAACACACCACATAGGGTATTATAATCCCATCCAACCCTACACACCACTTAGTGTCAGTATGACACTTTTTAGATTACTTGCAGCTGAGCTGCCAATATATTAGGCGATTCATTGCCATTTACAAAAACATATATATGTGGCTGAGCCACCAAATACAACAGGTTATTACACTACCTACACTTCCTTCATATATCAAATCCCATCCCAGATGCAAATGCAGTACTAACAGATATTAGATATATTTACGATGTACATGCTTACAATGACAAATACTGAACATATATAACGTTTTTCAAATTAAACATGGCATATTATAGGTTTTACACATCTCATATTACTTCAAACATAAGTATTTATATCCAATTTACACTAACAGATGATCAGAATTCATGTTTTAAAGCTTATTTATTAGCAAAATGACCCTACGGAAAACCTACAATTGATCTAAATGATGTTTATGGCCCAAGGGAAAATTTCAAAAATTTTGGGCCCACACACTCATGTGGCCCATAGGCCTAAATAGCTAACACGTGTGGCCTACACAGTCTCACACACGCCCGTGTGGCCCACACGACCCAAATAGCCAGATCGTGTGTCTCACACGGTCCAGTACACAGCCGTGTGGCATCGATTGTGTAATTTTTCAGTTTTCGTTGTTCGTTTTTATTTGTTAACACCTTGATTGATTTTGACGTAATCCAATCTAATTAACATGTTCCTTAACCCAATCTAACCACGAAATCACAACCATAAAGGCCAACATATGCCAATTGAAGTTCCCAACATAACATTAAGAGAATTACCCCCAACGGAATAGCCAAACACCACAGAACTAAATTTGCCGAAGGATCCATCATCTCGGGAATATCACCTAGAAGACCTCAAGCGATTAATACGAAATAAGGCATCACACATGTACTCTATCATGAACAAAAGAAAAACAAAACACACCCTCAAAACAAGAAGAAAGAATTACCAAATAATAAAAAAACATGTTACTTACTCAAAATAGTGTAGCAAATGAATTACTCACAACCACCACCAAAATCAAAGATCACATGAGACCACAAAACAAGAAAACAAAGGAAATTTTGAGTAGAAAGCGAAAGAAATGAATGAACCAAAGAAACAAATTGCAATTCTTTTGCTGGAAACAAACAAAAACGTAAAGAAAAACTAAATGGAAATAATGGGAAAATGCTGGGAATTGGGAATTTTGGCAAATAAAAAAGAAAAATAAATTAAATTAAATTAAAATAATAAAAATAATATCAAAATAAAAATATCTTTAATTAACTAACACAATCCCAACCAACTTGATATTGTGATAACTTATCATATTTTCCTATTATAGAGTTCAATTAAACCACAACCAGTACATGGTCGGTTCAATCGAGAATAGTAAAAAATATTTTCAATTCGCTCACGTAGGGATCCAAAACATGAGCTAACACCTTACCACTGAACCAACAAGCTCATTCTAATACAAGTTGAACGAAAATAATATTTAAGCCCAACGAACAGAAATAAGACTAGGAGTAAAAATAATTGAATTTCCCAAAACATAAGATTTAAACCCAAGACCCCAAACACATAATCAAGGCTCCTAGCCACTAAAGTAGATACTTAATTAATGACAAAAATTAACAAAATAGAAATTCATATTTTTAGGACGTTACACCCACGGTCTCAAATATATAAAAAGTAATGAAAAATAGCTTGGGACTTACCTAAAAAAGGTGGCCAAATGTGTAAAGCTTTTCAAAAGCTTTCTCCCATGGCTTTCAGGGTGGATGATGGTGAAAAGATGAAGAAGATGATGTTTTATAATCTTTTTGCACTATCTTAGGTATATAGTGAGTTTAGTTTTAATTGATCACTAATCATTAATTACTTTAATCTAATGGTAATTAACATTACATCCCATTATCATCCACTTAAAATTGGTCTATTAGCCATTTTAGTCCTTCGATTAATTGCTATTTAAGTCCCTAAGCCTTAATCTAATTAAAAATCTATAGAGATTAAACTTTTATGATTTAGTCCTTGAGCCATAATTACTCACAATTTCGGGTAAATTGCATAACCAAATTGCAATTCATTAATACCCTAACTCTATAAATATCCGTATTTAATATTTACAGGCTCGACTTATGAAAATAGGGTCCCAAAACTATATTTTTTGGCATCATTAACAATCGAGTTCTTACACATTTAATGATAAATGAACTAATTTGATCAAGTCCCTATAATAAAATGATCTCTCAAGTACATTCACCATAAAAAATGTTATGAAAGTGTTTAAGGTTTTCAAATTTAGATACTAACTAGATACAACTTATCAAATTCTCAGGTATATATATATATCTTTTTTTAAAAAAATAAGACATGTCAAATCTAGGTCTTGCAATTGCCATTAAGCTAAGGCCTTGTGTGATGGTATACAATGGATTACTAACACTCATATATATAGAGAGAGAGAGAGAATATTCAAGACACATAAATGGTGTTCTTGGTTGAGCGAAAAAATAGAAGAATGGAAGGAGAGAGTGGAAAGAAAATAAAGAGTATGCTTGGTATGGAAGAAAAGTGAGAGGAATGAAAACACGAGAGATAATAAATTTTCATTTTAATGCATAAAAACCAATCATTTCAAATTGAAACGATAAGAGCAAAGAAAATGAGAGAAGAGTGTGTGTTAGTTCAAAATTATGTAATTTTCAAAATTTTTATTTTCTTTCCTTTTCATTTTTAAACCCTACCAAACAATGGATAAAAAAATAATTTTTCTTTTAGTTTTTTCATATTTCATACTAAGCAAGCTTATAGAAAGAAAATTTATACTTTCTATCTTTCTATTTTTCTACCCTTAAATTTCTAACCTTTTCAATTTTCTTTCCACATTATGAAGTGGGATAAATATCAAAACTATACATAAACTTTGGCCTAATGTGTAATTTAATATATGAACTTTGATTTGATGCAATTATCCATATAAAACATAGATTATGGTTCAAATGTATACATAAAACTTAAATTTTGATTCAATTATGCACATTTAAAAAAATATATATCAACTTATTTTAATATTAGATAAGTATTATTATGTGTGTATGCAATGCATAGATATAAAATAATGTTATATTGATATTAGTGGCTTATAAAAATTAAATTAAATCAATATGTTATATATAAAATCAAATTTTACATATCGATATGTATCCCCTCTATAAAATAAAGCCAAAATATTTAGACTTTATATCCCCTTGCCTTTGAAACTTAATATTAAATAATTTGAAGAACACCAATCTAATCCAAGGTATATATAGACACTCACAGACAATATTTCAAAGTTGATAAAAGATAAAGAAATCTGAAATATCCATTCCCATACTAACCACTGAATAATTGGCCTCCAACCAACCCACTCTGTTTGTAGTTTTGACTCATTGCTGCATCAAATCAGTGCTGGAATAGGAAATTATTCCTACTAGAAATCGCGTTAATATATATAGTAAATAATTAAATATTAAAATAAAATTTTGATTGAATTATAATTTTAATTTTTTGCTAATTTAATTGAGATGATTTCAAATCACATTAAATACATATATTTTTTTGAATAAAAAATTAAAATACTCTCAAATTAGTATGATTTACTTTAATTATGAAGAGATAGTAAAGTAAATTTTTTGACTGGTTTGGAATCTAATTGATATGTAACACCAACTTAATAAAGAGTTTTATCAATAATATAGATAAATTATAATTTGGTATACGAGTTTTCTTAATTTTATAATTAAAATTACAAATTTATCACCTATGTTGTTTATTTAGTTTTTAATTTTTTAAATATATACATGATATTTTTTAAAAAAAATTTACGTGCGGATTTTTTTTTAAAATCCGTCAGTGTTAAATAAATATTTTTTTTATTTTTTATTTTTATTTATTCAAAATTGTGTTTAATTTTAATATAATAATATAATTTTCTATAAAAGAGGAAAAATCATGACACCTAGGCAATCATCACTATAAAAAAAATAATTTTAATCACACTTATAATTCAAAATGAGTATAAAGCATAATTTAATATTTATAGGATTTTATTTTCAAAATTTTAGTTTTAATATAATGATAAAAATATTTCTTTATATTTATCTATAAAGTGTAATTCAAGATCAACATAAACATATAATTTAATATTATGATTTTAATGGTCGATTGAGTCTTAACTTGATTGGTATGTGTATTGTTACCAAAACAGGAGGACATGGGTTCAGTGCCCTGAAACACATTAACCTCCTATTTATGAGTTGGAGAGGGGCTCTGGGTAGTTTTGAGTATTGTGTGAAAAAAGAGAAGATATAATCAGAAACTATAATGAGCTTATTCAAAAAAACTATATTGCTAGTGGAGTTTTTAGACTCTGTAAACAAGGTCAAGGGGTTGACAAGTGTCTTATATGGGTGTAGTAAATATTTAAAAAATAAATATTTTAAAAAAAGAGACTCATGTCAATTTTTAGGACTGTTTGTGGAATAAAAAAAAGTACACTGCCAGTGTATAAAATATTCACCCTTAAATATAGATATTCAAATGTTTTAAATCTTCTTCTTCCATTTATCCTCCTTATTGTCATCTTTGATCTTGATCTTTTCTTCAATCTATCACCCATATCATCATCTTTGGTCAACATTGGTTCTTATTTGTCAACTTGTTTAAGATCTTTGAATTTTGTCACTAAGGTTGTAACTGAATAGCATGTTTAATGAACTGTTCATGAACAATTTGGTTATTAATTATTTGTATATGCTCATGTATTAAGTCAAATGAATGAATAGAATAAGATTATGAGGTTCATTTACTAAATGAATGGAACATAAAAAAAATTGTTCAATTTATTTGTGTTAATGAACAAGCTCGCTTATGTTCTTTTAAATTTTTTTCGTAAATCATTTAAACCTCATTAAAAATTCGTTTATTGTTAAATTATTATAGAATTAACAATATTATTATTGTTTGTGTCCTTATTTGATTTATTTATAATATAGTTATTAGTATTTATATTTTATTATTTTATATCCAGAAAGTAGATATCTATTATTAATTTGTTTATTTTTCATGAACCTTAGTTGTGAATGTTTAATTATATATTTATGAATAAGTTTACGTGTACTTCATGAGCATATATATTTAATGTTTACAAATAAGTTCATTTAACTTAAATGAACGAGAATGAGCACATATATGTTGAAATTCTTAACAAACGTAAATAGAGTATGAACTAGCTTAAAAGCAAATAAACAACCATGAATAGAAGTTCGTTCATTCAAGATTGGTTCATTTACTACCCTATTCGTCACAATATCATTGAACATCATAGTTTTAATTTTGGTTACCTGAAATTTAAAACTTAAAATATTAAAAAAAAGTTTTGAATAAAAATTAATATAAAATATTAATATCATAAATTTACTTCATATTCGATTAAATTGACATTCCATCTCTTTTTTATGTCATTTTTATTCAAATATGAAACAATATTTCCTCTTTGAAGAATAAGAATTTAATACTCCATTCTTATTTAGATACTTCTAATTTATTAATGTTAACAATGAAACCTAATAAATAATGCTAAAAACCTTTCCCCCTTAATTTTCTTTAGATGCTATTTGAAAAAGTAGGATGCTAATTCATCTATAACTGCAACATTAATGAAGTGATAATTAATTTAAACAATAATTTTAATTTATCACTAGTAAAAATGGTTAATATATATGTAATAGTCTGATTTTTGGGTCTAGTCGGAACAGTAGTTTCGGGACCACAAATCCGACGAGGAAAAAATTATTTTACAATTATGACATGGGTTGCATTATGATAGGAAGGTTGCATGAAAATACTGATATGAAAATTTTATCGTTTTAGTGATTAATTAAGGAAAGGACCTATTTGTATAAAATGTAGAAATTGAATTCTAAAAGCTAGAAGGGTTAAATAGTTATGAAATTCAAAACTAGAGGTCCTTATATGGTAAATAGACTATCAATCAAAAGATAGTAGATTTTTATGGATGAATCATCCATGGAATTTGAGAAAAAAAAGGACTAAATTGGAATTTAGGGAAATTAAAATATGATAATTAATTACATGGACATATAATCTTTTTCTACATCTTCTTCCCCAAATTTACATGGAAATCCTAGGAGAGAGAGGAGACTTTCTTGGCATAAATTGGTAAGTAATCATGTCCCGTTTTTAATAATTTTTATATTTTTGAGATTGAGATAACATGTTCTCTTTATTTTGAGGATTTATTTGAAAAGTTGTCAAGGTATGGAAATTGTGTCATGGATAAACATGCTGAAAATTAAAAATTTATGGTAGAAAATGAAAGGTTGTTAGTAAATAAACAACTTTTACAAAGTGATTTTGGGTGAAATTGAGATTTAGGGACTAAATGGTAAACTTCTAAAATTCAAAGGAAAAATTCTAATTTTTGTGAAATCTATGAACTCTTCGTTTAGGCTTGAAAAAGGGATTAAATTCCATGAATTTCATTTTTCGAGCCTAGGGATGAAATAGGAATTAATGAAAATTTTAGGGGCAAAAATGTAATTTTTCCAAATAGTGATTTTTGAACTAAATTGAATAATGTGAGTGTTAAATAAGTTAAATGTATTGTTATAAATCAAGAAGGAAGAGAAATTGACCTTGATCGATAAAAAGAAAAGTGAGAAAAAGTGAAATTATGAAAGAGTACATTTAGCAACAAAACAGTTTAGACAGCAACAGCTATACGATTTTGAAAATTCACCAAAAATGGTGGAAATTGAATTAAAGGCTGAATAATATATGAAATTTAATATGAATGAGTCTATTTTCACATAAAAGAAACAGAGCAAGCAAAAGAGTTATATATTTTGAGATATTTGAAGTTTAGTTAGAAAGAGTTAGAATGAGTTCGAAATCCCCTATTCTGACTTTGGAAAATTTTAAAAAATTGTAAAAAAATAATTATGGGATAAAGTTTATATGTTTAGAATCCTTAGTGAATCTATTTTCAAGAGAAACAAACGGAAATAATATCTGAAATCTGTACAATGAGACAATTAATTTTTAGTGAAGAGAGGTCAGAACTGTCAAGCAATGAAATAGGGGAAACTTTAAAGAATAAACTATACTATTTGGCTAAACCAAAAATTATTAAAATTTTATGGTAAGAATATATAGGAATCTAGTTTCAGGGAAAATTAATGGATCTTAATTTGAAGCTCTGTAGCTCGAGATATAAATAAATTAGTGACTTTGACTCAGATAGACAGCTTGAATTTACATACAGGAAAATAGTGATAGTATGAAAAATGTTGTTTAAATGTGTTATACACATTAAGGATGTGGAATGGAGAGGAGGAGAAGGAAAATTGGGAAAATATATGAATGATATGTGTATAATTGGTCTTATGCTTGATTATAATTGATAAACGATGAAATAGAAATTATGCTTATAATTGTGCATTATTGGTCATAGTTTAAGCTCATGTGTGAAAATAAAGTTTCATAGTATGTATGTATGTATGGTATATTCGGTATATGATTTGACATGAAGTAATGTCATGAATGATTTATGAATTAACACATGTCGATAAGCGTGATACATGAATAAATGTTGTGCTCATCCATGCTTATAATGCTTATGCTATATGTGTATTTGGCCAACATATTTAGTGTACATGCTTAGGCTTTAGCCAAGTAGTGGTTGGATTATGCCACGTTAAATATACAAGTTATGCATTGAAATGGTAAGTGCCTAATTGGAAATATGCTTGTGATCATAAAAAAAGGGTGGTAAGGTTTAAATTATGTAATCTCTAGTGAAATGGTTTATCATGTGGTTAGTTCCAAAAAGAGTTATGTTTAAATACACTAGCTTGCGACTATGGTCGAATGATATGTTTATATCTTGTGTGATATGCATAGGAAACGAGTGTAGAAAGGTAATAAAATATTAAGTTTATATGGTTGAAATTTAATGATTACATGTTAATTTCATGAATTATATATTGTATGATGAGATATATTTATTGATGAATTGAGAATAAAATAACAATGCGAAAACCGAATAAATGATCAAATTGAGCGGAACGTCGGATTTGAGTACTTTTGATCAGTGACAAGTGATAAGTGGTAGTTTAGCTACATTTATCTAATCAGTGATAAGTGACAAGTGATAAATGGTAGCTTTAGATACACTTATGTGATCAGTGATAAGTGGTAGTTTAGCTACACTTATGTGATCAGTGATAAGTGACTAGTGATAAGTGGTAGCTTTAGCTACACTTATCTGATTAGTGATAAGTGACAAGTGATAAGTGATAGCTTTAGTTGTACATATCTGATCAGTGATAAGTGACAAGTGATAAGTGGTAGCTTTAGCTACACTTATCTGATCAGTGACAAGTGACAAGTGATAAATGTGATCCGTGTAAGACCATGGCAGGGCTATGGCTTCGAAAAGTTCTAAATGATCATACGCAAGAACATAGGTATACTATGGCAAAGTGGAAGTGAAGTACTCAATTTTCTGTAACAGTTCCCTACTTTGATTAAGGATGGTAAGTGACAAATGGGTCCAAAAGAATTATAGTAAATGGATAAGTGGTAGTGAATTTATACTAGGATGATGAGTTGAATTGATGTTGTTATTTAAGCTAAATTGATATTTTCATTGCAAAATTGATAATTTCAGAAATGTGTAAATGAATGGTACAATCGATAAAGGTTGAGTTAAATGGTAAATACGTATTAAAATTGAACTTAATAATTTGAATTGTGAACATGAAAAATTTGTGAATTGAATGAAATGGAAATAAAGCATTGAATTATTAAGACTTGTAAACTGCATGAATATGTATCGGGTCTTATAGGTCCTATTTATTATGAATATAATATTTTGAGGATATATTATGAAGAATTTTAAAAGCATGTTAATAATTTGAAAGTTTTAATTTAGATGAAGTTTTATAACTCGGTTAAATACGTTTACAAGTGTATGTGTTCTAGTAATGCCTCGTATCCTATTCCGGTGTTGAATATGAGTAAGGGGTGTTACATTTATTGGTATCAGAGCTATGGTTTATTCGGTTCTCAGGCCGAACGTAGCATATGTGAATTTTGGAAATACATGCCATTATATAACCTGTGATAGTGTGATATCTCTCGACTCTGGTGAGATTTGTTTTATTCATAAACAAGAATGCTTTCTCAATCTAGCTAATTCTGATAATGTTGAAAATGATACTCAAGTATATGAATAAAAGAAAGAAAGAGAAAAAGAAGAACTAAAAGGTCAAATTGAGTAGAATGCAGGAATGAGTACTTTCGTTTAGTGATATGTGATGAATTGACAGAAAAGACCATGGTTTGACCATGGCAACATGTGAAAATGTTATTATTGCTTCCGTGTAAGACCATAGCTGGGCTATGGCTTCGGTGTGTGATATGTGATGATGTGCAAGACCATAGTTATATTATGACAATGTGAAAACGAAGTACTCAATTCCATAAGACGTTCTCTAATTTGACAAGTTGTGGTAAGTGTTAAGCAAATTTTATGTGATAAACCATATTGAACAGTGAAATTGAGCTCAATTATATGATCTCATCATTCAGAGATTGTGTTTGACAGGTTATGTTAATAAATTATGTGTATGTGAATTTAAGTGACAGAAATTAAACAGTTAATGAGTTTGATCTCATTTACATGAATCTGTCATTTGAAATTGTGATTGACAGGAAGAATAGTGAACTGTATGCTTATGTATGGATATATGTATTTATGAAAGTAAGTTAGAGGCCTTATGGCCTCACTATCACCCCCTTATCAGTATTGCTTTATAATGAAATTTTTACGAGAATCATGTTGAATAAGCTCATAAATGTGAACTAAAGAGTTCAGTGGTCAAATAATTAGTAATGCAAACAGAGTTGAGTATAGTGTAACAAATGAACTCAGTTTTAAAAGAAATATCAGATTTTTTTAAAGATTATACTGATTACGTAATGTCATGGTTAAAGAATAAGTTAAATTCGATGAGACAAAATATTCAGGTATGTTATCTAAAGAATGTATGTATTAACTGGAAGTTCTTCTGAATTGAATTTTGTTAGTGAATAGAATAATGTGAGTTTTGTGATAACAGAATTAATCAGAAAAATGATAATTAAAATGGTAAAAATGCCTATGTGTGACGATTACAATCGAAATGAACACGATGATCTTTTCTGGATATTCTATATATTCTTTTATCCTTAGAGATATGTGTATAACTGTTCAGTTCTAATAGAGTTTTTATGTTGTGCGAATGTTAGCTAACTATGATGTTAGACGAAAGCCCTGTTGGTTTGGTTGGTTTATGACCGGTTATTGTTCAGTTTTAAAAAATTTAAAAGTAAAGTTAAAAAAGAGAGAGTATATTTCTTACACTTGGAATGAACTTGAATAAATTAGTGTCAAGATTAATAACATATATTTTAGAAATGTCTTTTTAGTATTTTTATATATTTTATTTTTTAATAACATATAAGGTATTTTATATTATTATGAAATTAAAAACATATATGAAAATCCAAAACTATTTAAAATCACATAAATTTTTTAAAAAATATAAATATTATTTCACATTGGAATTAAGCTGAATTTTCCAGATTCCAAACATGTTTTTTTAATAGTTTTATATATTGTTGATTTTTTCTTTAAATATCATATGTTTATATTATTTTTTTTAAATTAAAAATATATAAATTATGAACTCAAGTTTTAATGTTGGATGTTACTTATTCTAAGAATAACTTAGACTGGAATCGTCGATGTATTAAAAAAAAGTATATAAATTATAAAAACTAAAGTTCTTTAACTTAAAAGATAAATTTTTCATCATCTAAAAAATAAAAAGAATATTATTCACCTTAGTGTGCAAATGGTTTTAATTTAAATGACTTTTTACCTTTTAAAATTATCTTATTTCAATGGTCTTAATTTATATATATTTATTTAATAAATTTATATGTTTTAAAATTATCTTTAAACAATATCTTACTCAACTTATCTTTAATATAAATGGTTTTATTTTTATAAATTTATATATATTTAAATTTTTTTTAGATTTTTAATTTGAAAACAATAATAATATAAAAACATGATATGCTATAAAGAACTAAAAATATATAAAATTATTAAAAATACATGTCTAGTGTAACGCCCAAAAAAATAAAATAATTCCTAACTTGTTAAATTTTATCATGATTGAGTGTTTGCTTTAGTGACTAAGTACTTTGGGTGTATGTTTGAGGTTGTAGGTTTAAATTTTAACCTCGAAAATTTTTGTTTTTTTTTGTCCCTATTCCTATCTTGGTCTTTATGATTTAAATTATATTTTTGTTAAATTTATGTTAGAACGAGTTTGTTGATTCAGTGATAAGGTGTTAGTTTACTCTTGAGTCATGTATTCGAATTCTTATGTGAACAAAATGAAATATTTTTATGTCATTTTCAGTGTCACTTTGGTGGATGAGTTTGGATTAAAATTAAACTCCTAAAACTCTATTAAGTTAGTAGTGGGGTAGGATTTGATTTCTTTTTGAAAATAAATAAGTTTTAATTAATTAATTTTGTTTTTCCAAAACCTGATTCCACGTTTCCTTTATTTTTAGCACGTCTGTTCCTTTTGTTTTTCTTGTTTCTTGATTATTTTTGTTTTTATTTTTTTACTTTCTTTTGCTGGCCATTCTTCCTTTCGTTTCTATTGTTCTTTGTCCTCTACTTTTCTTTCTTTGTTTATTCTGTTGCCACTCAAACTTCTGCTCCCAATTCACGCTTTTGTTTCTCCTGTTTCCTCTCTTTAGATTCTTAACTAGTGTGGTGATTGTGTGCAATTCTATCATCAGGTAAGATTGGGAAATCTTGTAGGACTAGGGTATTTTTTGTGGAAACAGGTGTTAAGTAATTGAGTTTTTAATTTATTTTGATGCGTTTCTAGGAGAAGAACAAGAAGGAAGAGGCGATTCTCTAGTGATTTAAGTTTGTGTGTTGCTGTTGTGTGCTTGGGTAAGCGTTTGGTTCTATTTTGAGGCTATGTGGTTATTCGATTGTGGGTTCGTTTAGTAGTTTTAGGAAAATAGAGATTTATGTTCTCAAAAATCTTGTCGTTTTTGTTATTAATTTTAGTTATCTAATTGACATTTTTAGGGTTTGGAATCCTCATGGGTGGATTTGCATAAAAAACAATCAAGGTGTGTAACAAAAACCTAAGAAAGCAGCGAGCGGCGAAAACTAAAAATCTGAATTATCGATGCCACACAAATGTGTGCCAGGCCGTGTGTGACACACGATCATGTGCTAGACCATGTGAGACACACGACCATATGCTAGACCGTGTGAGACACACAACTATGTGTTGGACCGTATCAGACACATGGTCTGGGATATTTAGGTCGTGTAGGGCACACGGGCTAGCCATTTAGCCATGTAAGCCACACGGGTGTACGAGCCCAAAATCTGAAAAATTTCTTTAGGGCTGTGTTCGTCTCACGAGTCGAACGTAAGCTTTCTATAGGGTCTATAAGATACGAATTACCTTATAAATCTTGATATTTGATGTGTTAAGTACGATTAAAGTATGCATGCAAATTATGTTATACACTCAATATGCTCTAAATGTGATATGTATAAATCTGTTATTTGCTAGCATTGTATGTATCTGTTATGTAAATATGTATGACATGTGCTTCTAACATTCGATAATTTTACATGTGCGTTGGGGTGGGATTTGTATTATGGAGGAAATGTGTGCAATTTAATTATTTGCCATATTTGGTGGCATATCCACACAAATTTCTGTAAATGGCAACTAAGCTGCAAGTATTCTGAAAAGTGTCATGCTGACACTAAGTGATGTGTAGGGTTGGATGGGTATTTAATACCCTATATGGTGTGTTGGGATGGTTGGATATAGTGTGTAGCGGATGGGGGTAGGAATGTAAATTTGCATCTGGTTTATTCTAATTTTGTTTATGTATATGATATATAGATATATGTTTGACTTCTGAAAGCATGATTAAAGATTATATTTGATATTTTTACTTATGTAACTTACATACTGAGATTGTAAGCTCATTCTCAGGTAACCTACAAACTTAGGACAGGTTGGTGCAACGAGAGCTCAGTTAAACTTTACTATTAATTTTGCTAATTTTTTTAAAAAAATTACTGTTTCGGTTTTGTTGGACTGTTTGGAGGTTTTTGGGACTGTTTTAACTTTTTGATTGATATTTTTTTATTTTAGCTGGATAAATGTTTTGGTGGGTTTAAATTTGATTTGCAAAACGTTGAATTGTTCGATAACAAACCGCATTTTCAAAACTGGACTCAACTAAGTATTTTCGCTGTAACATAAGTGTTTTACAAGTAATTAATCGACAAACTTATCAAAATATTTAAGAAAGGTATTTTCTTTAAACAAACTCGAATATATCTTAACAAGAGCTAAAAACATTTTACAAATAAAATGAATGTTGGATTTTTAATTAAATTACAGTAACGTCTCCAGATCTGATCATAACGTCTAGGCCAGGTTTGGGCTGTTACATTTGGTGGTATCAGAGCTAGGTTCAAAAATTGGGTTGTGATTTTTGGTTCAAAATTTTGTGAAAACTGATTTAAAACAAAATTTCTTTCTGTGTAAATCTGAAAAGTAAGTTTATAGATTTTTGAGTTTGAGGCGCTGATACTGTAAGTACTTTTGACTTAGCTAAACTTTTAGTTTAGAAAAACTCTAAAATGTTAGAACTACTTTGCGATAGTTAGAGATTGTAACAACTCCGTAAATTCTCTTGATAAATTTCTGTGTATAAAATATCTGTTAATAAACATCAAAATTGATACATAAAACTTTGTAATGTAGATAACATACAATGAGTGTGCGTGGAACTCGTGAATGTAGTAATCGTGGGCACGGTGGGCGTCGAACAGGGGCTCGAGTTGAGCCATCCTCGATGGGTAGTATGCCTACTGCTCAGTCTGGGTCTTAGTCTTAGACGAATAGAGACGATGCATTGTCCCAAGCCATGTTGAGAATTTAGGAGAGGGTCGCTGGGATCTATGCTAGATCTGGGAGCCATGGATCGGTAACTAAACGACTTCGGTCTAACAGTGCTGAGTTATTTTGGGGTGTCATTAGAGTCACCCCGATTGTGGCCAAATATTGGTTGGAGGCTACAAAGAGGATTGTGAATGACATCGACTGCATTCCTGAGCAGAAGTTGAAGGGTGCAGCGTCGTTGCTTTGCGATGAAGCTTATCACTAGTGACTAACCATTGAGAAGGGTACTTAGCCTTATCATATTTCTTGGGAGTTTTAAAGAGCGCCTTCCAAAGAAATATGTGGGAGCGAGTTATGTGGAGGTTCATAGACGCGAGTTTATGGGTCTTACTCAATGAGATAGGATTGTGGCCGAGTATAAGGCTGAATTTCTGAGCTTGAGAATATATGCTCACAGGCTTGTATCGACCGACTATAACAAGAGCATTCAGTTTAAGGAAGGGTTGAGGTATGACCATAAAGTTCTGATAGCTCTACAGAGGGAACGAGTTTTTGTTGTATTGGTAGACAATGCGAAGATTGTCGAGAAGGTTAAGCACATTAATCGTAAAAAGAGGGACAAAGAGAAAGGTAAGACAAAGAGGGATTCAGAGCCCTCTAGCTCTATTCAGTGGCCTAAGAAATGAGCCATATTTGATGGGCCTCTAAGGGTTGAGGCACCAGTTACTGTTACTGAGACTCGTGCTTGTGGGGATTGTGGCAGACGACATCCAAGTGAATGTTGGAGGAGGCTGGGAGCTTGTTTGCGATGTGGGTTGATAGAGCACCGCATTAGGGATTGTCCACTCCGCTCTAATCAAGTGCAAGCTCCAGCTCTGAGTTTAGTTCAGCCTTAGAGGGCAGTATAGCAGCCACCTAGGGGTCACGGTCCGACCGGGGGTGGTAATGGTAAGGGTAGAGGTCAGAAAGTACCAAGAAGAGGTACAAATCAAGCAGAGGCTAGACATCCTGCTTTGGTTTATGCGGCAAGGCGTCACGAGGATAGAGACGCCACAAGTGTTATCATCAGTACGTTCTTTATTAATATTGTACCGTACTTTGCATTGATAGATTTAAGCTCAACACATTCCTATGTAGCTAATTTTGTTTTTGTGAATTTGGGTATTCCGGTTGAGAGTACTTCTAGTGAGGTTTCTGTGATCAGTCCACTAGGTCAGTTAGTTCTGGTTGATAGGGTTTTTAAGATAGTACCATTGGAGGTACAAAGTGTTTTGTTTTCGGCTAATCTAATGGGGTTATCGTTCGGAGAATGTGATTTGATACTGGGAATAGACTGGCTCGTGGAGCATCGAGTCAGCTTAGATTGTGCGATTAAGAGGGTAAATCTGAGCTCTAAATATGATTTGGAGGTCATTTTGATCAGCAAGTGTCGAGATTACCTCTCCAATATGTTGATCTAGTGGGAAAAAAGTTAGTTTAGAAAGGGTGTGAGGCATTTCTAGCCTTTGTGCATAATTCAACTTCTATGGGTTTATTTGTTGGGGATATTTGACTGTTAGGGAATTTCTAGATGTTTTTCCCGAAGATTTGTTAGGGTTGCCTCCAAATAGAGAGGTCGAGTTTGGTATCGAGATTCTACCAGGTACAACTCTAGTGTATATTGCTCCCTACCGCATGGCACCGAAGAAGCTTATGGAATTAAAAGCTCAGCTTCAGGAATTTCTCAACCGAGGGTTCATTTGGCCTAGTGTATCTCTGTGGAGAGCACCAATTTTGTTTATATAGTAGAAAGATGGTACTATAAGAATGTATATGGATTATTGTTAGCTGAATAAATTGAGAGTAAAGAATAGGTACCAAATTTCGAGGATAGACGACTTGTTCAATCAGTTTCGTGAGGATCCATATTTTTAAAAGTAGATCTCTGTTATAGTACCATCAACTTAAGGTTAAAGAGGCTGATGTGCATAAGACTACTTTTAGGACTCATTATAGGCACTATGAGTTCTTAGTCAAGCACTTCGGTTTGACAAATGCTCCACCTACATTCACGGACCTTATGAACCGAGTGTTCCAGTCGTATTTGGATTAGTACATCATGGTATTCGTCGATGACATTCTGGTATACTCTAAGACTAAGGATGATTATGATAAGCATCTCAGAGTAGTTCTACAAATACTCCGTGAGAAAAAGCTTTAACTAAATTGAGCAAATGTGAGTTATGGTTAAGGGAAGTCACTTTTCTGGGGCATGTGGTGTTTGTTGAGGGGATCTGAGTCGATCCTAATAAGATTGAGGCTATGCTTGAGTGGAAACAACCTAGGAATGTGTCTGAGATCTGCAGCTTACTCAATTTAGTGGGTTATTGTCAAAGGTTTGTTGAGGGTTTTTCATTTATTAAAACTCCTTTAAATAAGTTGTTAAGTAAGCACACACTGTTTGTTTGAACTGATGAGCAACAATCGAGATTTGAGAAGCTCAAATTAGTTTTGACTCAGGCTCCCGTTTTGATATAGCCTGAGTCTGGAAAGGAATTTGTGGTTTATAGTGATGTATCACATGTTGGATTGGGTTGTGTTCTGATGCAAGATGGTAAGTTAGTGGTTTATGCATCTCGACAACTTAAGTCAGACGAAGGCAACTATCCCACGCATGATCTTAAGTTGGTTGCGATTGTCTTTGCCTTGAAAATTTAGAGACACCATCTGTATGGTGAGAGGTGGATCATTTACACTGATCACAAGAGCCTCGAGTATTTTCTTACTCAGAAAGAGTTGAACCTTAGGAAACGTAGATGGATTAAGTTACTTAAAGACTATGACTGCATTATTGAGTACCATCCCGATAAGGCCAATGTTGTGGCTGATGCTCTTATTCGTAGAGCGATGACCAATTTGAGGACAATGTTTGCTTGCATAAGTATATTTGATGATTGGATTATGTTAGCGGAGTTGCAAGTTAATCCGACTTGGATTGATCAAATTTGAGTTAAACAATTGAAGGATAATTCTTTGATTCCACGGTTTCGTCAATTTGAGGAATGTGGTACTTTTGATTTTAGACTAAACAGTGATGGGGTTCTGTGTTTTTTATGACAGGTTTGTGTGCATAGTGACTTTGAGTTGAGGCAATCTATTTTGTGGGAAGCGCATAATATCCCTTATGCTATGCATCCCAGTGAAAATAAGATGTATTAGGATCTTTGAGAGTTATATTAGTGGCTCAGTTTGAAATAGGAGGTAAAAAATTTCGTCTCTCACTGTCTGACGTGCCAGCAAGTTAAGGCTAAGCAACAACTACCTTCGGGTTTGCTTCAACCCGTTAGTATTCCTCTTTTGAAATGGGAATGGGTGACCATGGACTTCGTTAGTGGGTTTCCCTTAACACCTACTAATAAGTATTCTTTTTGTGTCAACGTGGATCGTATGATCAATTTTACTCATTTTCTTCTTGTTAGGACAGATTGTCCCTTCAGAAATTGGCTAAACTAAATATTTTCAATATTGTTAGACTGCATGGGGTTCCAGTCTCAATTATTTCTAATAGAGATCCTTGTTTTACTTTTTAGTTCTAGAAGTAACTTCATTAAGCTCTGGGTACTCGATTGGACTTCAGTACTGTGTTCCATCCTTAGACAGATGGACAATATGAAATGGTGATTTAGATGCTGGAGGATATGGTATGGAGTTGTGTGATTGATTTTTGAGATAGTTGGGAGGAGTTTCTATCGTTGGCTGAGTTCGTGTATAATAACAGCTTCCAATCCAATATTCAGATGGTGCCTTACGAGGGTCTGCATGGTAGTAAGTGTCGTATCTCGTTGTGTTGGATTGAGTTGGGCGAGAGACGAGTTTTGGATCTTGAGTTGGATTTTGCGACTGAAGATAAGGTTAGACTAATTCAGGATCATCTTAAGGTAGCTTCTAGTAGACACAAGTCTTATTTGGATCTAAAAAAGAGAGATATCGAGTATGCTGTAGGTGACCAAGTCTTTCTTAAGGTATCTCCATGGAAGAAGGTCCTTCGATTTGGACGTAAGGTTAAGTTGAGCCATAGGTTTATTTGGCCGAATCAGATTTTGAAACGAGTTGGACCAGTTGCATACCAGTTAGAGCTACCTCCGGAGTTAGATTGTATTCACAATGTATTCCACGTCTCTGTGTTGAGGCGGTGTCAGTTGGAATCATCTCACATTGTATATGTTAAGCAGATTGAGGTAAGACCAAATTTGACTTTCAAGGATGAGCCAATTCAAATTCTAGATCGAGACGTTAAGGTCTTGTGGAGGAAAACTATTCCTTTGGTTAAGGTTATGTAGTGAAATCATGGCACTGAAGAAGCCGCTTTGGAACCTGAGGACTTGATTCAACAATAGCATCCACATCTATTTGAATAAGGTAAAATTTCGAGGCCAAAATTTCTTTTATGGGGAGAGTTGTAATGCCCCCCCAAAAAAAATTCCTGACTTGTTAAATTCTGTCATGATTGAGTGCCTACTTCAGTGGTTAAGTGCTTTGGGTGTGTGCTTGAGGTCGTGGGTTCAAATCTCAATCTTGGGAAATTTTGTTTTTTTTTCCTTATTCCAACTTGGTCATTATGATTTTTACGTTTTCGTTAAATTTGTGTCAGAATGAGCCTACTGGTTCAGTGGTAAGGTGTTAGCTTATCCTTGGGCCTTGTGTTTGAATCCCTGCGTGAGCAAAATGAAATATTTTTACGTCATTTTCTGTGTCACTTTGGTGGATGAGTTTGGATTAAAATTAAAATCCTAAAAATATGATTAGTTAGAAGTGAGATAGGATTCGATTTCTCTTTTAAAATAAATAAGTTTTAATTAATTAATTCTATTTTTCCAAAACTTGAATCCCACGTTTCCTTTATTTTTGGCATGTTTGTTTCTTTTATTTTTCTTGTTGCTTGATTATTTTTCTTTTTATTTTTTACTTTCTTTTGCTGGCCATTCATTCTTTCGTTTCTATTGTTCTTTATCCTCTACTTTTCTTTCTTTGTTTATTTTGTTGCCACTCAGACTTATTTCTCTCAATTCACATTTTCGTTTCCTCTGTTTCCTCTCTTTGGATTCCAAACTAGTGTGGTGATTGTGTGCAATTGTATCGTTAGGTAAGGTTGGGAAATCTTGTAGGATTGGGGTATTTGTTGTGTAAAGATTTTTCTTATGGAAACAGGTGTTAAGTAATTGGGTTTTTAATTTATTCTGATGCATTTCTAGGAGAAGAACAAGAGGGAAGAGGCAATTCTCCAACTATTGAAGTTCGCATGTTGATGTTGCGTGCTTTGGTAAGCATTTAGTTCTATTTTGAGGATGTGTGGTTATTCAATTGTGGGTTTGTTTAGTAGTTTAAGGAAAATCGATATCTATGTTGTCAAAATCGTATCGTCTTTGTTACTGATTTAAGTGATCTAATTGATGTTTTTAGGGTTTGAAAGCCTCGTTGGTGGATTGGCATAAAAAATAGTCAAAGTATGTAATGAGAACTCGATAAAATAGTGAGTCTGAATTTTCAACGCCACACGTACGTGTGCTAGCCTGTATGGTAGGTCGTGTGTGATACACGACTGTGTGCTGGACCGTGTGAGACACACGATCTGGGTTATTTGGATCATGTGGGCCACACGGACGTGTGGACTCAAAATTTGAAAATTTTCCCTAAAGCTATATTGGTCGTACGAGTCAAATATAAGCCTTCTGTAGGGTTTGTAAAATACAAATTACTTTATAAATCATAATATTTGATGTGCTAAGTATGATTAAAGTATGCATGCAAATTATGTTATACACTCAGTATGCTCTAAATATGATATGCATAAATATGTTATATGCTAGCATAATCTATATCTATTATGTGAATGTGTATGACATGTGCCTGACATCCGATAATTTTGTATGTGCATTGGGGTGAGATTTGTATTATTGAGGAAGTGTGGGCAGTTTAATTATCTGTCGTATTTGGTGGCAGAGCCACACATATTTCTGTAAATGGCTGCTAAGCTGCAAGTATTTTGAAAAGTGTCACAGCGACACTAAGCGGTGCGTAGGACTGGATGGGTATTTAATACCATATATGGTGTGTTAGAATTGTCAGAGATGGTGTGTAGCGGATGGGAGTAGGAATGTAAATCTACATCTAGTCTGTTATAATTTTGTTTCTGTATATGATATATATATGTATGTTTGACTTCTGAAAGCATGATTAAAGATTATATCTTATATTTCTGCTTATATAAGTTACATGCTGAGCTTGTAAGCTCACTCTTGGTTTGTTTGTTTCTCAGGTAACTCACAGACTTAGGACGGGTCAGTATGACGGGAGCTCAGTTAAATTGTTCTGTTAATTTTTCTATTATTTTTTTTAAATTTACCTTTTCGATTTTTGTTGGACTGTTTGGACATTTTTTTAGACTATTTTAACTTTTGGATTGATATTTTTTTATTTTAGCTAGATAAATGTTTTGGTAGGTTTAAATCTGATTTGCAAAATGTTAAATTGTTAAATAACAAACCGCGTTTTCAAAACTGGACTCAACTAAGTATTTTTGTTGCAACGTAAGTGTTTTAGAAGTAATTAATCGACAAACTTATCAGATATTTAAGAAAGGTATTTTCCTCAAACAAACTTGAATATATCTTAACAAGAGCTAAAAATGTTTTACATATCAAATGAATCCTGGATTTTTAAATAAATTGCAGTAACGTCTCCAGATCTGGTCATAACGTCCTGGCTGAGTTTGGGTTGTTTCATCTAGAATAAACCTATACAAATTGATGTTCAGATTCATTCGAAGTGAGAATTTTTTTATAAATTTCTAAATATTTTTATACTTTTTCCACATGTCACCGTTTGATTGGTTGTAAGCATCACATCAGCACAAACAAACAATGTTTGTGCAGAGATACCAAAGTGTGTAACAAAATACGAGCTTAAGTACTAGCTAAGTGAAAAAAGAATCAGTTGCCAACTAGATACAAGTGAACAAGTTCAAAGGATAAAGGATAAACTATATATTAACCCAATAAAAAATAAAAAAACTAATTTTTTTATAATAAACGGGATGCCTCGTTAGAAAGCTACCTATCAGATTGATAAGTGGAAAAAGAAAGCATCCCACTAGTCATTCATTAAAAATACTGTCATTATAAATCCATTGACTAATACATAAAATCTGTAAAGCAAAATCTTTAGAGCTGGAAGGAACCAATATGATGGATTTGTGGAGTAAACTTGTAGAAGCAATAGAGTTAGAACTTCTCATAATGTAACACAAAGGAAACAAGAAAATTGCACCTTAAACCCTACACTAAACACAAAAAAGGAGAAATCAAACCTAATGTGTGTGATCTATCATCGCATTCACTTCAAGGTACACCATAGACCATGTGTCATGCTCTTTCAAACACAAAACTGAATCTAAAAAGTAAAATTGTAAAAGCTGTAGTGCAAGACCTTTAAAGTAGATCTATAGAATCTATAAAGCAAAATATTTAAAGTTAGAAGGAGCCAATAGGATGAATTTGCAGAATAAATTTGTAGAAACTATAGAGCTAAAGCTCTTCATAATGTAACTAATAGACAACATGAAATTTGCACCAAAAAACGTCATGAAGACAACTAAAGCTCTACATAAATAACACCTAACACAAATGGGAGAAATCAAAACCAACGTATGTGCATTGTTAATGACATAACATATGGATGGAGAAATAAAACGATGTTGTAGAGATAAAATATATAACAGAAATGAAGCTTCAAAATCACAGAAATGATTTTGAGTTTCCACAAAGATAAAACCTACAAATAGTCACTAGAGTTGCACTGAAAAATGACATTAAGGAAGTTGGAGCTTTACAGGAACAAAATATGCAAAAAAAAAAAAACATGATGGAGAGACAAAGCTCTACAAAAACTAAATTTGAAACATCATGAGAGTTATTCATATGAAGATCTAATCAGAATGTTCTTTCTTGTAACTATAGAATCCCCTAATGCGCCTAAGCTTTAGGCACCAAATAACACAATTGTTACATATGATTCTCTTGAAGAAGAGGCTTCATATAGTCTTTATTTGAAACACTCTTCTTCTTGGGTAATATACAATGATGGTTCATTGGCTAAAGATAAAACAATAGCAGGGATCTTACTTATAAATCTTAGGGGACAAAAATGATAATATTGTTGAACTTTATCTTTCCTGCTTCAAACAGTGCTACAGAATATGAAGTCTTTATAGAAAAATTGAAATTAGCAAAGTCTCTACATGTTGGAGAACTAAAGGTGTTTATGTACTTTCAATTGGTGGCAAATAAACTCTGCCATCGATATAAAGTCAAAGAGTAGAAATTGGTAAAATAATTAGATTATCCCTAAGAACCTAAATACACATTTTGAAGATGTACCATTGAGAGAATCACATGATTAGACAATAGAAATGTAGTTTGTTTATCCAAGAGTTTGAGCTTACACAAAGATAATGTTGGAAAAATTCGGTTTCGAAAATAGTCTTGCTACAAAGCAAAAATTTAAATTTTTCTAAAACCAAGCAGTTGTGTTATTTATAACAATGAAATTTTTACCAAGTTCATACATGTGTTTTGGAATATATGGTATAAGATGTTTCCCGGCTTTCAGCCTACATGATTTTCTCTATTATTCTTGAACCTTAACTTGCTTAGAGTGTAGGCTCTAATTCATGAATTGATCAATACCACCAAAATTTTCTATTGATATTCACTAAAGATATCAATAACTATCAAAATGATAAAAATTGAAAAGCAAGCTCACTCAAAATTAGAATTTATTTAGAATAATATATCTCATTGAATTTTGACAAAGTGTTGACACATAATATGGTGTGTGTTTTTACCTAGTCCATAGTCTCTCTATATATAGAAAATTACAAGACTAAGACTAGAAAAAGGATAAATAAAATAGTAAATTTCTAATAGAAAACATTTAGCCCCATTTAGATTACAAGGGGTGGGCGGCGTACACCTCCTTAGGGATTCCTATGTTCCGCCCATTCCATTATAAATAGGCCTATTGGGTCTTTTCCTATCTTGGGTAGAATTATATGTTTCTCCTTGGTCCTTTAAACGTACTCATATGATTTTACCAACCCAACAACTTGTTCTCTATTTTCCAAAATATTATTTATGTATTTTTCCTAATTAAGTTTGTAACAGCTTAATATTTAGTGGTGTCAGAAACAATAGTTCTGAAACTCCATTTCTGTAGTATAAGTTCGTAAATATTTATGAGGCTAGTATTAAATTTTATTAAAGTTTAGTCCTTTATTCTTTTTGAATTGATAATTAATTACGATACAAAGACTAAATTGTAAAAGTCATCATTATAAATTTTTATATTGCAAAGGGATAAAAATGGTAACTAAACCATTTTATTTTATTCAATAGTGGAAATGGATGTTGTCATCCACTAATTTTGGTTAATCTTGATTAAGGTTAATTAAACAAAGTTTAATTAATTAATTAAGCTTTAATTAACACCTAATTAAACTATATAAGTTAAAAAATGATAAAAAAAATGTTATTTTCTCTCCATCTTCTTCTTCATGCCATATAGAAGAAACAAAAAAAATCCTATTTTGAAGTTCAACTTTCAGTATATAATTTGTAAGTTCAATTAAGTCATTTTATTTGTAATTTTTATGTTTTTGAGGTCATGGGAGCTTGATTTAGCTAACCCATCTACCAATTTGTAAAGATGTTAAAGTTTCTAAAAGTTTCCATTGATGAGTTCTGAAATAAATTGGTGTTAAATTGATAGATTTTAAGTTTAAATATGAAAAATGACTAGATTGTAATGTTTAATTATTAGTTTTGTCCAAAAAGACCAAAGCGTAAAAATTTAATATTTGATGTGAAATTTCTATAATTATTGATAGTAGAGGGTCATAAAAGGATGTAATTGAGATCAGTTTTAGAATGAAGCTCAAAATTGAAAGTTATAGTAATTTCAATTTTAAGGACTAAATTGAATAAAATAAAAAACTTTAGGAATATTAAAAAAATAAATTGGACTGATTCGTGCATATAGTAGGATGTTACGAAATATTTGGAATTGATAAATTGAACCGAATTATTTTATTGATCAGCAATTGAACCAAATCGAATATAATCGAGAAAAAGGAAAATTTTATTGATTAGTCCTTAAAGACTTGTTCGTTTGTTTTTTTTCCAAGTAAGTTCATATGCATCTTACTATTTTGTTTCATTTTATAATTTAATTTTAATTATTTTTCTTATTAGTTTATATAAATGCGAATTTGGTGATTTTGCCGTCAATTGGACTAAATTGCGAAGTATGAAAAATATGGTATTTATGAATAGGTACAGGGTACCAAAATGGAAATGGAATGTTTATAAGATTGGTATGACATAGAGGTGCTCATGGGCCGGGCGGGCCGGCCCGGCCCGACGGCCCGCTCGAAATATGGGAGGGTTTGGGTAAAAACATAGGCCCGAAATATGGGCTTGGGCAAAAAAATGAGGCCCGATTAAAAAACGGGCCGAGCCTCGGGCACCACTTTTTTGGCCCGGGCCCGGACCGGCCCAGCCCGAATATAATAAATATTTTTATTTTTTTATTTTTTTAATTTTAAAATACTTTTAAAATACTTTTTTTAAATTTTTTTTAATTTTAAAATATTTTTAAAATATTTTTAAAATATTTTTTTTAATTTTTTTAATTTTAAAATAATTTTTTTAATTTTTAAAATAAATTTTTGGTATTTATTTAAAAAACGGGCCGGGCCGGGCCCGGGCTTATGAATTTTTTCTCGGGCCGGGCTTGGGCAAAATTCTAGGCCCATATTTCGGGCCGGGCCTGGGCCTAGGACCTGGGCCGAAAATTTTTTCTGGGCCCGGCCCGAACCCGACCTAGCCCGGCCCATGAGCAGCTCAAGTATGACATGTATATGTTGTTACAGGGATTCAAATGATATGATTACAATAATAATGCCTGTGTGAACTTAGTAAAGGATTAGATACATATAACATGCCATTAGCTCAAATATGGAAATGATCAGGGATTTACATGGTTGTATGAGATCCAACATTTTTTGCGAATTCTTGGCTTATATGTATCATTGGTTTATCTTGGATTGGTAACCTCGATATGTTGTTAGCTTGTGTGAGTAACATGATCACTGTTAGCCTGTGTGATCAATATAGTCTTGTGTATCCAAGTTCATTTTACTAAGGTTCTTTCGCGGGAAAATGTAATTTAATGAAAATGAAATTATTGAAATTGATTGAATATGAATTGAATTATATAAATTGAATATGATTTGTGTTATACATGGTTTCAAATTACCTTTTTTAAAACAATTTCTTGTTTCATGATCGTGATATGCAAAGTTCTAGACTAACGTATTTGTTGTATATGTTGATAAGCATATGATAGTTTAAAGTATGCCAAAGGATGCCTTATTGATTTCCAAAGTGTATAAATGTTTAGTTTGTTGTAATGTTAAGGTAAGTTAAGTAAATTTAATATGAGCTTATTAAGCATTCAACATGCTTACTTTGTTGTCTCCCTTTTCTTGTAGATTGTCAACTTGCAAAACGTGTCTAGTGGATCACCTAAAAGCTCGCACTATTTCATTTTCAAATTGGTAAATTTCTTATTGTTTAAGTTTGTTTTTTTTATCTGTATATAGATGTTATGTATCTGTTAAGCTTGAATGTTGGTATAGTTTTGAAAATTATCAATTGCATAATTTTGGCAAAGTTAATGCCTAAATGAATGTGTATGCTTTGGTAAACATGTTTGAGATATCTTGGTGACCATTGAAATGATATAATTGGATATAAATAGGTATGTGTCAAGAAGTTTTGAGATAAGTAAATGTTTGGCAATTAGAAAATGATTTGGATTGTATGTCATGGTATTGAAATGATATGTCTAATGATTGAATAGGTGATATACATTGATATGAGATTGAATATAGTTATCTGCATTTTTTTGTATGAATTTGTGATGTTTTGGTGCTGATGAAATTGGTCATTTATTCACAAAATGATAGGTTTGGTGGAAATTTGAAATAGATACCAAAGTTGTATCTTTTTGTCGAAAAAAAGGGAATTAATGGATTGTTTCTAGTATCACAATAGCACACCTTGGATATCATGATAACCACTTATTATATTTTGAAAGTTTTACAATTTGGCCTTCAGGTTGGTAAATTTGGCTACTATATTTGATATCGCGATACCCACCTTGTTTAAGCTGAAGTTTAGCTACAGTCTATGGAAGCATGACACCAAGCCTTGGATATTGCGATATTCAGTTGGCACATTTTGAAAATTTTCAGTTTAGTCCTAGTTCAACCTCGAGTTGGCAAAGAGCTTTCGTAAGCTCAATTAAGGCTCAAATTTAATTTCTTTATCATAATGTAAATGTGTTTATGATATGATTGAATGTTTGAATGATTTATTTAGGTTGAATTTGACGATAGTTGCTTTGGCAACAAATGTGGTATACTATAGCTCAGACCCAGTGATCGGGTCAGGCAAGGGGTGTTACAAAATTATTTTCTCAATCCAATTCTATTTTTGTTAAAGTCACGATGACTTTACTATACTAGAGTATATGAGTAAATAAATTTAATTTACCTTGTTCGCCCATACTGTGATGACTAATTAATTGAATTTTCAGTCCAAAATTTAATTATTTAATTACAATTAATTAAATAATAATTCAAAGAAATTAATTTAATCTCCAAGTCATCTTTTACTTGTAGAAATAAAACACATTCGTTGTGGATCATGATAGATGCAATCAATTTCTCTAATTCTGTCACACCCCAAAATTGGGCCTAGGAGTTTGGGGGTATGTTAGGGATTTTAGCTTTAGTGTGCTCGAGAATTTTGTAAGCATGGTAACCGAAAATGTTTTTGTGTATTCCTTTTAGAAAATTAAATCAATTTTTGAAAATGGTGTTTAAGAGATCATTAATTTTGAAAGAATGACTGATTTGTAAATGGGGCTAAATTTTGAGTGTTTATAAGGCAGTTAAACCAAAACTTTAAAATCAACCTAATATCTTCCCCCCCCCACCTACATATTTCATGATAGTTTTCTTCCTTTTCTTTTGTTTGTCATCTCTTGCTCTCTCAAGCTCTTATCATTCAAATTTTCATTCCCAAACTCCATTCCCTTGATTTCTTTCATTCTCTCAACATTAAACCTTCATAGAATTTTAAGAAAAACACTTAAGACACCATTGAATTTGTCATCTCTCAAACTTGTGGGATTTCTAGATTTTCAACTAAACATCTATTTTTCTTCCATCGAAGGTAACAGATGATTTTGTAACACCTTAAAATTTGGGGTTAAAAGTTTTGAGGTTTCTAGATAGGGTCATGAGTAGGTTGAACAGTTGAGTTTATTTTCGCATTTTAATGTTAGAATGAGCTTGCTGGTTCGGTGGTGGTGTGTGTTGTTAGTTTGCCTGGGTCTTGTGTTCAAATCACAATGTGAGAAAAGAGAGCATTTTGTTTTAATTTTTTGTCTTTTTGGTATTAATTTAACTTTATTTATTTTTTTTAGATTTTTAATTAACGAATTAAATAGAAAAGGGAAAATAATTTCAATTTTCCTTCACGTTATTTCCCCACTTTACTTCACGTTCTTTCTTTTTTCTTTCTTTTCTTTTCCCTAATTTTTATATTGTTGATTTCTGTTTGCTTCTTCTGTTTCTCAGTTCTCCTCTTCTTCTTTTTAGTTTCTACTTTTTGTTAATTGGTGTTGGTCAAAGATTGATTGTCTTCGTGTGATTCGTCTAATTGGAACTTGAATCGGGTGGGCTTTGTTTATTGGGGTTAATAAAAGTTTTGTTTCTACTTCTTTTATGATTGTTTAATTAAAATTCTAATAGCTTAATTTGTATGTGAAATTGAGTTCTTAGATTGGTAGAATAGAGGCGAATCAGCTAATTTTAGTACTTTGGAAACGATCATCAAGTGTGTTTCTGAAACTACTTAATTTAGGTTTGAATTGTTGTTGGATTGAATGAAATTCTACAAATTTTGGTGTGTTTCTAAACTATTAGTGATTAGTGATTGCTTTGCTATCGCGAAATTATGACTTTTAGCATGTTCCGATGTGGTTTCGTGACCACACAGGTGGCCACCCGGGCGTGTGCCACACATGGGCGGTCCATACGACCGTGTGATGCTGAAAAATTAGGGATTTTGACTTTTTCCAGTGCCACATAGCCATGTGGCTACTGTTTGGATTTTTTTTTCATTTTTCACACGACCGTGTTCTTCAGCCACATGGGCGTGTGCATTACTTAAATTTAGCACTTTTGCACAGTGAGTTACATGAGCTAATCACACGGCCATGCAACTCGATCACACGAAAGTGTCTCCCTGACACATGAGCGTGTGCCTTTTTCACACGGGCGTGTCACTCTACACATGATCGTGTAGACCCCCACACGACCTGAATTCTTTCATATGGCCATGTGGCTCTGTTTTGTAGATTTTTGTTCTGTGTTGTAAATTGACTCTTTTCACGTTTCTGTGTAACTCGACCCTCGGGTAAGCCTTGGTAATTGTGTTTGGGACTTCGCTGCGACTTAGGTTCAAGTATGAAAGGGTGTTCGAATGAGTAAATTTTAGATAATCAGGAACTACATTTATGTAATATGATGGATGAGCTTGAGATTCTTTCGTGTTATCATACTTATTAAAGGTGTATAAGCATTATTGATTTTGAAATTGTTCGATTGAGTATGAATCACTATGTCTGTGAGTCTGTTAGCGAACTGTGGGTATTCCTGCATTTGCATATAAATCTGGGATTTTGGTTGTGAAGAGAAGGAAGACTGAATTGGCAGTTTAACTACAATGTTTCTATACAACGGTTTGCTGCATTATATTGTACATATGCCAGCTCAATTGCATATTATTAATTGAGTGGCTTAGTTCCCCATTTGTGGTGTGTAGGGTGGATAGACCTATTATGGT
The DNA here is from genome assembly GCF_007990345.1 of Gossypium hirsutum. NCBI lineage: Eukaryota > Viridiplantae > Streptophyta > Magnoliopsida > Malvales > Malvaceae > Gossypium > Gossypium hirsutum. The sequence continues at coordinate 48,946,494 of NC_053447.1, read as the reverse complement.
CCTATGTGGTGTGCAGGGTGGTTGGGTCTTTCATGGCTCTATTGTGGTGTGCAGGGTGGTCGAAGTGGTGTTCGGTTGGTTAGGGTGGGTTTTTGACTTGTTACATTCTGTTCGTGTTTCAGTTTATGTGTCTGATTATGTAATTTTCAAATTGTTTACGAATTGAATAATAATTTCATATGTTTAGTACTTATGTGTGTATGGAGTAACGTATGTGTTTCTTTGAATGGCTTATGGAAATGTGTTTGTACTTTTGATTATCAGTTCAAGATTTTCATACACTGACTGTGTGCTCTTATTTTGGATATTTGTTTTTGAAACCTCATCTTTTACCATTTGTTTATGTTTCAGACTTACACTGAGCTCACGTAGCTCACCCTCTCTTAGTTTCCTTTCTTTCAGGTACTTTTCCTGTTCTGAAGCTAGACTCAACATACTGGTGATCTCGAATTCTTAGAGAGTTTGGTTTGTTTTAACAATAACTTTCAAAATTATTCTATTATTTTTAGTTGGTTTGTAAAGTATTTTAAGTACGGTGGTATGAGTATTTGCTTTTAGACAACTAGTACGTGTTGAGTTTATGGTTTTCAAACTTTGAATTTGTAAGGTCGCGCATGAGTTTAGAATTAAAAGTGAATTTCTGGCAAAGATGACAACATAGTTCTTTTGACGTAAATTTTTTACTTAAGGTCGTTGGTTTTAACTCAGTAATTGCCAATTTAGATTCATGTGGAGTTTTAAACAGAAATAATTGCAACGGTTGCAAAACGTTTGGCAAAACATGTTTCAATTTTCGGTAAGTAACAAGAGAAATAGATTTTCAACCCATGATTAGGTTACTGCCATCTTGGTGGCCAATGTGACCCTCTGAGATTCGGTCAAAACTTCTAGGCCGGGTTTTGGGGTGTTACATGTTTTTTTATTAGTTTTAGATGTTATCTAGTCTTTTAAACGGAGTTTTAAACATTAAATCGCATGTTTTGAAAAAATGTCAAAAAGTGGGTCGTTAATGGTGAATTTCGGGATTTTGAGTAAAAACATGATTTTAGAGTGTTTTTCAATTAGTTTTGATATAAATAGAAGGTTTCTAAACTGATTTTGAATTTTCGTTAAAGGTTTCTTGAGTTTTAATGAATTTTAGTGACAATTTCCATAACATGTCAAAAAATTTTGATACCATGAATTGGGTTGTTTTGCATAGTTTAAAGGTTGAGAATCAGTCGTAGGTGAGTAATTAGATTAATGGAATTAGATTTAGGCAAAAAGATTAAGTATAGACCGAACTAGTTGGATTTCAAGTTTGTTATGTTGAAAGTTTCAGTTATAAGAGAATTTAGCTTAAATTTAGGAAAGTGTTTGGCTGAATGTTGATTGTGTTGTTGTGTGATTTACTTTATTGAAGCTTTGGATTTGTCAGGACCTTCTACGAGTAAAACAAAAGGCAAGAAAAAGTTAGTTCGAGCTTTCGATGACTAGGCGAAAGCATGAACGGTGCGTGTTTGGAATCGCTGCTTGTAGACACAATTCATTGCGTGAATTTGGAAATTAGAAATAGCCTAAACCCATACTCTAAATTTTGAGTGTAAGATTTCTCATACTCTTGATCTAATATGTGATTTTGGGTTGTGAAATTGTGGATTAAAATGTGATACTTTGACATGTGAAATAAGCTTATGATGGTTGGTGTGGAAGAAACGATTTTGGGCATGTTATATGTGCCAAATGAAAGTGATTATGTTGTGCTTATAATGTGAACTTGCAGAGAAAAAGTGTAGAAAAAAGTAAGTAATATGTGTCTTTAATACCATATATTTTGGCCTTGTGATCTTTGAAACTGTTGGATATAGTTGGCATGCCATAGGTTTATGAGTACTCACTTTTGTGGTGTTTTGGGGGCATTGAGGCCTGAGACAAATTTGGAGAGACAAGGGAATGTGAGCTAAGCTCCATTCACCGGGGCATGTTTGGTGTGTTGGAGAGTGCTAGCTATATGCTACACTTTTGGGATATGTTCAACTCTACAAGTCATTTGGTGTGTTGGAGATCCGTGTATCTAATGAGTGTGATAGGGCTCAGTTTTATGTTTTATTGCCTCAAGTGCCAAATTATCATTAAATTTGTTTATGAGTAATATGATATATGCTTAAATGAGTACGTGATTATTACGTAAATGAATCTATGAATAATGTATAAATAAGTAGAATGACTCCAAAGTTTGAAATGCAATAATTGTGTTATATGGTTGATTCGATAGCGCATGATGACATGTTTACGTGGTAGTTATTATGATCATTCACTGAGCTTCTAAAGCTTACCCACTCCTATTTAAACCTTTACAAACTGCTAGCGTTGCGGTGTGAGTGGTGTGAGCGGTGCGGAATACTTTCCAAGGTACTGATCCAAGTATTTTGGAATTGTGGGAATAAGGCAATGTGGTGAAACTGTTGCATGAATGTTGCCATGATGTTTTGGATATTTTCATAACTTATTTGTTCTCAAGATTTAAGAATTTGGACTTTGACATGTTGATTCTTGATCGGACATATTTTTAATGTTTAGAACTATTATTTTAGTCGTTTTGACAATTGTTTGAGGTGATAAAAGATGCATGTTGAATAGACTTAATTTAGATTGGACTAATTGCTTTAATTGTTGTATTTTTGTTGTCTGGAACAGAGGTATCGATATTCGGGTTTTAAAAATGATACTTCCATGATTTTCAAAAGTGCAAAAAGTCATAATGGTAATTGGGTATCGAAACCATATCACAAGTATCGATATTTGGGGTAATAAAACTGATACTTTTTGAAATGTACTGATATTTTCTTGTGTTTTAATTTAAAGCGAGAAACAAAATGTTCTTTTGGTACCAATTTTTCAAGCAGTATCGATACCATATAAGAAAATTGTCGATACCATAGTTCCAGAATCAATACCTACGTTAATTGTATTGAAATTTTGTTGAGTGGTTTATATGCATGTTGCAATTGCATAATAAGCTCGATCGATGTTTGTATGGCTTAATTTAATGTTACTTTGAGTATTCGTGGCTTAGGAACTCTATATATACATTTAAGATGAATAATGTGACATTAATCACATGTTTGATAAAATGTTGACTATGATTGTTGATGAGACAGTAGTGTGGCATCCTAATATTCGGGCTCGACGACCCGGCCGAGTATAGGGTGTTACAAATTCATCATTTTCATATATTCATCTCATCGATTAAATGTAAGCCAAAAAGGTTGTATCAAGCTAGCGTAGGGATTGATTGGACATATATAATTAAGGCTCAAATAATTTGTAGTTAAGTTCTAACTCATCGTTTATTAATTACAACATTATTTAGTCAAAGAGTCATTCCACTAAAGTAACATGATTGAACTCTTCCTATTATATATCATTATAAAAGCTATTTATCATGTGCTTGTCTGATGACCTTTCCATAAATGTGTTACCCTTATAGGATATCCTTAATCTCTTTGGGTTAAATCTGTCCATCCAATATGATCTTATTATGTCTCATGGAAATCATTACATCTTCTTTTATGAAAAAGTCAATCACTAACATATAGTAATTAAATCATTCGTCCTAGACAAATGACCTATGGCCACATTACTTTTCCATCTATCATATAATGCTAATGAGAGTTTATCATTTACCCTATATCGAGTTATGCATTCCATTATTATAAGTGAAGCTATGTCATGCAGAAGTTGTATACTCAACGTATAAGCTTTCAACTCTATTACCAATTGAACTCTAGCTTTCAATATATTAAAGCATACAAGTGATGCACACATAGTTCATCACTTACATAGCTCATCACTTACTCAGGATTGAGGTAAGTCACACTATGAATGTCACAAATAGAATAAATCCATGGGTCCTGTCTAATATACTTTCAGTCTAGACAACCATATCCATGACCATGTTTTCTAGGAGTCATCTGCTCTGACACCCAAGACAATGTATCTCCCACTTGGACTTGATAGACGACATAATAGTCTTTTAATTAATTTGCTCAATTTTGATTAGGCTATGGGACTTTTAGATTACTTACTAATATAAGTTTTTTTCTCACATTATGATCCAACCACATTATGCAACTTAATATTAGTTAAGCATTAGGTAATTAGTAAGCCAATATTTTCTTATTCATTTTGCTTTGCATGCAACAACCATTGAAGACAAATACAAATGATATTAAAGTGAATGATGGAATTTTATTAAACCAAACTCTTCAAAAAATTAAAATTATGCCAACAAGAGTTGCACCCTAAAAATGACATTAAGGAAGTCAAAGTTCCACAGGAACAAAATCTAAAAAAATCAATGGAGTAGAGGCAAAGCTCCAAAAATACTAATTCTAAAGAAACATGAAAGTTGTACCCACAAAATTCTAGGTTGAGGACTTAATCTTGCAAGCAACTACAAAATCCCCTAAAGCACATAAGTATCAAGCTCTAGATAACCCAACGGCTACATGTAATTCTTCTGAAGCAAAGGCATATGGTCGTTTTTTGAAGCAATTCTCTTCTTGGTTAATATACATTGATGGTTCATCGACTAAAGATAAAGCAAGAGCAGGACTTCTATTTATAAATCCAAAGGGACAAGAATGACAATACTACTAAAATCTAATTTCCCCCGCTTTGAAAAACAATATAGGATATAAAGTGCTCATAGTAGAATTGGAATTAGCTAAGTCTTTAAACATTGGAATACTGAAGGTTTTTATAAACTCTCAATTGGTAGAAAATCAATTCAACAATCAACATAAAGTTAAAGAGCGGACATTGGTAAAATACTTAGACGTCCTCAAGAACATGATTACAAATTTTCTAGATCTCACCATTAAGAGAATCACATGGCCAAACAATACAAAGGCAGTGATTACCTCAATTGCCGAGGTTGAGAATCAACACAAATACAATCAATCTACGTGCGGTGTATTGCAAGTGTGACAAGTCAATTGTAATATTTTTAGTGTTACAATGGAACACACAAGTATTCTAAAGATCGAACCCAAGAGAGTTTCGTGCTCAAGTGATTCTAAACTATAGCATGCAATTTGGAAGTCTAGCTAACTATTCACTAAGTGTTGTATTACGACAAATCATAATTGAAGGCGAATTAAACTAACTAATTATCTAAAAAATGGAAAAGACTAAATTGTAAATCACGCAAACTATGAAACTAACAAATTCGATAATAGACAGCGATTGGTTAATTTCCATGTTGTTGGTTAACCTTTGAATTAGGGATCTAAATCGCTAATACTACTAAATTGGTTCAATTTTACCTCTCGGTCTCAGTTTTACCAAACTAGACAAATTAGTCTGGTATATCTCTTGACCTCACCACACTAACTCAGGATAATTGAATTGGTGCTTGATAAGATCTTTTCTTTGTCTCACTTATCTAAATTTTCCCTTATGGGGGTCAATCCTAAGTTTGGAATTCTATTCGATTTAGTCCATATTTTACGATTTTGTCCTTGGACCTAAAAATCACTTTCCCAACATTTCCATCAACCAACCACTTAGAATTTAGCTACTCATGATTATATCTAAACACCCTAACAAAAAATAATCTGTTAAAAATTGCATCAACTTAAACGTAAAGCAAAGCAATAAAAACCCAAGATTTCTTGCAAAAGCTTGGAGAACATAACAATGGTAGCATAGATGAATAAACACTAAACAAATGATTTTTAACATGTAAAATAAAACAAAGTTGAATAATATTAAACCAAAGGATTAAAGTGTAACTATAAGGAAAATTGAAGTATTTAAAACTAATTAACACCCAGCTATAGTAAACTTAACTAACTAACTAACTTAACATAGAACCAGAAAAGAAAGAGCTTGAATACTAAATAGATGAAAAAAGCAACTAAACCGTAAGCTAAAAAAGATGAGAAAGAAAAATAGTCTAAAGGTCTCCCCTTTTTTCAGCCAAAAGAAGACTTCTTTTATCTTATTATAATCCAAAAAATATGCCCAAAATGCCCCTCTGCATGTATTTTTTGTTAGTGTTGAAATTGGACAAGGACTACCATTACAGTCAATTTTTGTCTCCTCTCATCAAGGGTATCACGATACCCATGGTTCGATAATGCGATATCCACGACAGTCTTGAAATAATAGGGGTCTTTAGGAGGTTGGGTATCATGATACCCAAGGCTGGTATCGCAATACCATGGTATATGGCCTCAATTCTTCTTGTTTCAACACTGTTAGAGGTATCACGACTTCCATATTTCAATATCACGATACCCCCTTCTAGGTGATGTTTTCATTCATGTTCGGGTCACTGTTGACTCCCTACAATACTCAATCAACCGTTACGGTCCCTATGGTGCATTTGACCTATTCAGGTCTCCAAAGTAACATAAAATGCATTAATTCACTTATTAACACAAAAAACTAAAACTAAGTAAAAATAGAGAAAAAACATTCAAATTGCTCGATAATAAGCTCATTAAGTGAATGGGGAGCCTAATTTGATGTATCAAATTACGACAGATAAGGCAAATTGATTATCTAAGAGTTTAAAGTTCCATAAAGATAAAACCTACAAATAATAACGAGAGTTGCATCCAAAAATGACATCAAGGAAGTCGAAGCTCCAAAGGAACAAAATCTACAAGAAAACATGGAAGACAGTCGAAACACCACAAAAACTAATTCTAAAACAAAGAGTTACACCCACGAACAACTTGGAAAAGAAAAAAAAACCCCATGGAAAGAAAGCCAACAAACAATGTGGAATAAGAAAAACATGGGAATTGCACCCACAATAACATGAAAAGAGTTGAAGTTTTGCAAAAACAAAACTAACAAACAACATAATAGTTGTACCAAAAAATAAAATGAAAGAAGTTGAAACTTCACAAAAATAAACCAATAAATATCACAATAGTTGTACCTAAAAAACCAGATAAAGAGAGTTGGGGCTTCACTGAAATAAAATAAGAATTTAATAGAAAACAAGAATGGCAGTTTAAACTTGAATTTATTCTAGTTGCAACGATCTCAAAATTTTTCATGACTTCAAAGTCATTACATCAAAATCATTGTTTCATAGTAACCTTAGAATTGTAACCTCAAAGTGCCCTTAAAATCATAACTTTAGAGTGGCCTTAGAATATGGACTACAAAATCATGGTCGAAGAATTTAGACTATAGATGTTATTGCAGACTATGTACGTGATTGCAAAAACTAGACAATAGATATGATTATAGATACATGAAATAAAATTGTGATCGTAGAATTATGATTGCAGAATTTAGGCTACAAATGTGATTATAGATTATGTTGGGAAAACATCATGAAACAAAAATATGATGGGAGCTTTAAGAAACCCAAAAATGGAATATGCTTTAAGAAAATCATAAATGGACATTGAATGTGATTAGGAGACTTTATGAAACCCAAAGATGAAAAATTTACGAAACAAAAAAATGGAGGAAGCTCTAATAAACCCAAAAATAGAGATTAAATATACTTGGGAAGTTATATAAAACCAAAAGATGCTTTAAGAAACCCAAAAATAGAGAAACTTCTAAGAAATCCAAACATGTAGATTAAAAATAGAAGCTTTATCAAACTCAAAAATTCTAGGAGCTATAAAAAACCAAAAACTGGGGATAAGCTTTAAGAAACCCAAGATGAACAAGAAACCAATAACACCAAAAAATGTAAGAGAGTTAAAGAAATTAGAAATAGAAAAGGGTTTAAGAAAACCAAAAATTTGGAGGAACCTGTAAAGATAGAATCCCAAATATAACATGAAAAAGCCAAGAATCTATCTCAAGCTAGAGCTTGATGGAAATACACAAAAAAAAACTGAAACTTGATGGTGCCAAAAGTTAGAGTTGACACTAAGGGGTGTTAGATTTAGCACTCTAATCGTTCTATGATTCTTAAGACAGTCAATGTGTCACACCCCAAAATAAGGCCTAGAAGTTTCGAGGGTAAAATGAGAATTTTAGCTCTAGTGTGCTCAAAAATTTCGTAGCATGGTAAATAGAAAATGTTTTCAACTATGACTTTTAGAAAATCAAATAAATTTTTGAAAAGAATGTTGAAAAGACCTCTAATTTTGAAATAGGGATTGATTGGTAAAAGGGTCTAAATTTTGAGTGTCTAAGAGGCAGTTAAACTAAATTTTAAAATTCAACCTAATATCATCCCCCACGTACAGGTTTCACATTAGTTTCTTCCCTTTTTGTTTTATGTTGCCGTCCCTTGCTTCTCAAATCACTTTCCACTCAATTTTGATTTCCAACCTTCACTCTTTTTATCTTTATCATTCATCAAGTCATAAAACTCCATAGAATTGTAAGAAAAACACCTAAAGCACCATTCATTTTTGTCATCTCTCAAGTTGTGGGTTTTTCAAATTTTTGACTAAACCTTCGATTTTATTCTATCAAAGGTAATGATTCTATTACTTATTAGTTTTTTTATGTTATTTGACCTTCTAAACTGAGTTTCTAACCATTAAATTATATGTTTTAAATAAAAGCTAAAAATTAGGTCGTTAATGGTAGATTTCAGGACTTTGGGTAAAAATGTGGTTTCAAAGTATTTTTCAATTAGTTTTGATGAGATTAGAAGGTTTCTAAACTTACTTTGAATTTTGGGTAAAGATTTACAAGGATTTAATGAATTTTCGTGAAAATTGCCATAACATACCAAAAAATATCAATACCATGAATTGAGTAGTTTTGCATAGTTTAAAGGTTGAGAATCAGTCGTAGGTGAAAAATTAGATGAATAGAATTAGCTAAAAGATTAAGTGTAGACCGAGATAATTGAAATTCAAGTTTGCTATGTCGAATGTTTAGATTTCAAGAGAATTTAGCTTAGGCTCATATTTTTGGTTGATTTAGGAGAGTCTTTGGCTAAATGTCGATTGTGTTGTGTGATTTATTAGGTTGAAGCTTTGGATTGATTAGGACCTTTTATGAGTTAAGCAAAGGCTAGTTTGAGCTTTTGGCATCTTGTCGAAAGCGTGACTAGTGAGTATTTAGAATCGTTGCTTGTAGACACGATTAATTGCGTTAATTGGGAATTTAGAAATAGCCTAAAATCTTACCCTAAATTCTGAGTTTAATCTTTCTCATACTTTTGATTTAATATGTGATTGTGTGTTGTAAAATTGTGCATTAAAATGAGATATTGTGACATGTGAAATAAGCTTATGATGGTTATTGTGAAAGAGTTTATTGTGGGCATGTTATACATTCCAATGATAGTGATTATGTTGTGCTTATAATGTGATTATGCAGTGATAAAATGTAGAAAACGATAAGTAATTATGTATGTTAATTACAGATATTTTGGCCTTGTGAACTTTGAGGCCGTTGGATATAGTTAGCATGCCATATGATTGTGAGTACTCACCTATATGTGTTGTGTTTTTAGGGCGTTAAGGCCCGGGACAAATTTGGAGAGATAAGGTAATGTGAGCTAAGCTCCATTCACTAGGACATGTTTGGTGTATTGGAGAGTGCTAATTATATGCTATACTTTTTGGGATATGTTCGACTCTATGGGTCATTTGGTGTGTTGGAGACCTGTGTATCTGATGTGTGGCGATAGAGCCCAATTCTATGTTCCATAGCTCAAGTGTCAAATTATCATTAAATGTGGATATGTGTAATGTGATATATGCCTTTCAAAAATATTGTATCGATACCACATTACGAGTATCGATACTGAGGGTAAAATAATTGATACTTTATGCAAGGTACCGATTATTTCTAAGGTTTTGATTTTAAACGAGAAACACAATACTACTTTGGTATCGATTTTCCAATCAATATTGATAACATTTGAGAGTAATATTAATACATTTGATTCAGTATCAATACCTACGTGATTTTTTTCAAAATTTTTTTGTGTTGTTCTAATACATGTTTAATTCTTGTTTTATGCTCACTTGATTAATGTTTGGCATGTTTTAATGATGAATGTAATCTGTATGGATTATAATTATTCAAAAGCTAAAATAAAAGATTTTCCTAAATAACGAGACCATTTGAAATGCATATGATGTGTGATGGTGGTGTGACATCTTGATATTCCGGCTCGACGACCGAGTCAGGTATAGGGTGTTACATTTGGTTGTATCAAAGCATAGGTTCACTAATACTCAGACTTAGGTGACTGTTGTATGGATTGGGGTTGTGAAACCTAAGTGTTTAAGTTACTCTGATTGCTTAGGTTGTTGAAATTATCCCTAATTGAATTGCATTTGGGGTAAGAACGAGAACACATTGCTTTAATCCTAAAGTTCTCTTACAGGGATGTAACTTAGATTATTTCTCGCCACTCACACCTTTGCTTGCTTGTTTGCACGTTAGATTATTTGATATGCCTTTTAGACGTGTTAAACCAGGAGTTATTGCTCAAGAGGATGGTACATCCTCTACACCTCCTGTGCCACCACGTAGAGTAAACATACATGATAAGGGTGTTGCCCTTTAATAGAAGCTATGATTGGAGTATTTTAGTGTATTGTTGGTGCTAACCATGCTCTTGCACCTGCCAATCATGCGTCTGTTAATAGAGGGTTGTTGCTTGAACGTCTACGAGCGTTGGATGGTAAAGAGTTTTTTGGAGTAAAAGGGATCGATCCGACCGTAGTTGAATACTAGTTAGAAGGTGTTGAAAGGATCCTCTAGTAGATGTCTTATTCTGGCAATGAGAAGTTGGGTTGTACTGTGTCCCTAATTGAAGGTAAGGCTCATCGTTAGTGGAATACGGTTAAGAGAGGTACTACTGCTGATCGTTTGACTTGAGGTTGTTTTCTTGAGGTTTTTAAGAGGAAGCTTATGGGCAAGCAGTACATGGAGGCTGGTAAATGTGAGTTTTTGGATTTGGTTCAAAGTGATATGTCAGTGGGTGACTATGAGGCAGAGTTTATGGGACTTAGTCAATACGCACATAAGATGGTTTTAATTGACATGGATCATTGTAAGAGGTTTCGTTTTGGGCTTAATCATGAGATTCAGGTTTACTTGGTTGCTCAGAATGCAGAGATGTTTATAAGTTAGTTGAAAAATCTAAAGCAGTTGGGAGACTTTGGCTGAGCTACCTTGTTTTGTGGTTACTAAATCTGGTAAGGGGACTTCTAATGGTGCATCTAGTCGATTGCCTAGGAGAGGGCATGATAGTCATAGTTCTAGTATGGGTACGAGATGTGGGTCTCAACCGAGTTAGTTTAGGCAGCAGATTAGTCTTATGGTTAGTACTTGCAGTTCGACTAGTGGTTTTAGATGGCCACTTTGTGCACACTGTGAGCATAGGCATCCTGGTGAGTGTCGCAAGATGACAGGTGGTTATTTTAAGTGTGGTTCAAAGGAACATTTTCTGAGAGATTGCCTAAATAAAGTTGAGGTTTCACAGATTCATAGTTCGACAAATACTTCTGCGCCTGCTAGAGGTCGTGGTCACAATAGAGGTAATGGGAAACCGGTTAGGCAGCGAATTGTTGCTCATACTGTTGCTACATAGGTTGAGTCTGGAGTTCCAGTTTGGGTTTATGCTGTTAAGGAGCCAGAGGATCAAGATCAGACTAATGTAATTGCAGGTACTTTCACTTAGCAGTCTACTCCCTTATTTTCTTTCGTGGATTCTAGTTCTACGCATTCATATATCTTAAGTGAATTGGCTTGTAAGTTAGGGATTCCTGTAGAGACTATTGATTTGAGTATGACTATTATCAATTCCTTTGGTTATAGTGTGGGAATGAATAAAGTTTACCGTAGATGTCCACTTATGATTCAAGGGCACATTTTCTCTACTGATCTTATGGAATTGCCTTTCTATGGTTTTGAAGTGATTCTTGGTAAGGACTAGTTGACCGAGCATAAGGTTAAGGTAGATTTTGAGACGAAACAAATTACTTTGAGGAATAGCGATGGGCTGGAAATTGTTTTTTGTGGGTGAAAGACTGGGATTTATGTCTAATGTGGTTTTGGCTATGAAGGCTGAAAAGATTATGGGAAAAGGTTATGAAGCTTACTTAGCTTATGTGATGAATTCGATTAGTAAGGAGTTGAGAGTTCAGGATATTCACACTATTAAGGACTTTCTGACATATTTCCTAAAGAGTTGTTTGGTTTACCGCCGGAATGTAATGTTGAGTTTGGTATTGAACTCTATCCTGGTACTGCACCAGTGTTTATTGCGCCCTATCGCAGGGCACCAAAAGAGCTTAAGGAATTAAAGATTCAGTTGCAAGAGTTGCTTAACAGAGGTTTTATTTGACCGAGTGTATCTCCGTGGAGCGCACTGATTTTACTTTTGAAGAAGAAGGATGGTACGATGCGGTTGTGTATTAACTATAGGTAGTTGAATAAGTTGAATATTAAGAACAAGTATTGATAGGTGCTAAAAGTAGCATGTTTTATCCTCATTACTAATGCATTTTTGGTTAATTATTTGATTTAAAATGGTGAATTTTATGCTCCTAATCCCTTAAATTCATGTTTCTATACATAGGAGAGCATTTGGGAGCAAAATAATCGAAAAACGAGCAAAAATCAAAAAATCGGACCAGGTTTCAACAGCCACACAGGTTGGGTGATTCCACACAGGCTAGGCACATGGCTGTGTGATCCACAAGGGCTACCACATGGCCATTTGCCAGACCATGTGGAAATCACGATCTGCACTTTAAACACACGAAAAAACACAATTTTTAGGTTTTGCGGGCATTCTAAGACCTATATATACCAAATATAAGAAGAGCGGAGTAAACCGTCAGAGAATATTGAAGAAAAAAACTTGAAAAACAACATTGAAGTCGACTATGAAGTAGATTTCCATCAAGATTGAAGATCTTCTTTTGATTTCTTTGAAGTTTATTATGAATTTCTTTATTTCTTGTGGTTATATTTTCTTTGGGGTGTTTTTATTTGCGATTATGAAATAATTTTCTAAATACCTAGGAAGATGAACCCTATGATAAATTCTCTCTTTTGATTTCTATTTTACGTAATAAATACTTGAATCTTGTTCTCAATTATGTGTGCTTAATTCTTAGATTAATATTTCCTTATTATTAATCCATATTTTTTGTGCTTAGATCAGAGGAGGAAAAGTCCCTGTTTAAAGTAGATCTAGCATAATTGAGTGGAGTTGCATGCAATCCTAGAAATTGGACAACATAAATCAACTGGATTGGAGTCAAATCTAATAGGGGGATCCATAAATCGAGTTAATGCGATAATAGGGTTTTAATTAGAAAGAAATTTTAATTAATCAACCTAGAGTCAGTTTCTCTTACTCTCGAAAGAGGTATTAGAATAATTTAGGTATTTCCACGGATTAAGAAACTAAGTAAAGAAATTGTTTAATTCAGATTGATAGTGACAGATGAAATCTAGGTGGATTCTTTCCTGGGTATTGTTTCGTTTATTGGTTGTTAATCGTTTGTTTTCCTGATTCGTTCTTTTTCATGTTCTTTAGTTAATTAATTTAGTTAATTTTAGTTTTAATCAATCTCTCCAATTTATCTGTTAAATAATAGAAAGACAGTAATTAATAGTACTTTTAATCCTCATGGGAACGATATCTTTACTCACCGTAGCTATACTATTTATTGATAAGTGCACTTGACTTTGTCAAATTTTTAGTTGGTTTACGGCTGCAATCAAGTATCCTTTGCCTCGAATTGTTGATTTTTTTTATCATAAACTGAGGTGCAGCACTGTTTTCAAAGATTGATTTAAGATCTGGGTATTATCAATTGAAGGTAAAGGAGTTTGATATCTTGAAAACTATTTTTAGGACTCGATATAGGCATTATGAGTTTTTCGTCATGCCATTTGGTTTAACTAATGTCTCTATTGCATTCATGGATTTGATGAATCAAGTATTCCATTCGTACTTGGATCAATTTGTGGTTGCCTTCATAGACAATATTTTGGTGTATTCTCAATCTAAGGAAGATCACAACATGCACTTAAGGGTTATTTTACAGATTTTGTGAGATAAGAAGTTGTTTGCAAAGTTGAGTAAGTGTGAATATTGGCTTAAGGAAGTGGTGTTTCTAGGTCATGTTGTGTCGGCAGAAAGGATTCAAGTGGGTACAAAGAAGATTGAGGCAATCTTAGAGTGCAAGTTGCCTAGGAGTGCTACTAAAGTTCAGAGTTTCTTGGGTTTGACTGGTTATTATCATAGGTTCATTGAAAGGTTTTCCCCAATTGTTGCACCCTTAGCGGAACTACTTCAGAAAAGCATGGTGTTTGAATAGACTGTCAAAAGGCATAAATGTTTTGAACATCTTAAGGCAGTTTTGAATGAATGAGACACCTGTGTTAATTGAACCAGAGCCTGGAAAAGATTTTGTGGCTTACAGTGACGCTTCATATTCGGGTCTCGATTGTGTGTTAATGCAAGAGGGTAAAACTGTGGCTTATGCTTCAAGACAGTTGAAGACGCATGAGCGCAATTATCCTACTCATGATTTGGAATTGGTTGTTGTGGTATTTGCCCTTAAGATTTGGCATCATTACTTGTATGGAGAGAAGTGTATCATCTACACAGATCATAAGAGCCTTAAGTACCAACTCACCCAAAATGAGTTGAATTTAAGGCAAAGGCGTTGGATTAAGCTTTTGAAAGATTATGATTATCTGATAGAGTATCATCCTGGCAAGGCGAATGTTGTTGCTGACGCTTTGAGTAGAAAGTCGATGGCAGAGTTGGGAGCAATGTTTGCGCGTTTGAGTTTAGCTAGTGATGGTGGTTTGTTTGCTGAACTTCAAGTGAGGCCGACATTGTCGCAACAAGTTAAGGAGAAACAGTTGTTATATAGGGAGTTGTTAAAAAGAATTCGATAGGTTGAGCAGGTGTCAAGAGAGATTTTGATGTTCACAATAATGGTATATTGAACTTTCGAGGTAGATTATGTGTGTCACATGATGTAGATTTGAGGCAAGTGATTCTTACCGAGGCACATAGTAGCCTTTACACTATGCATCCCTGTAACACCTCTAACTCGTATCCGATGCCGGAGCAGGGTTACAGAGCATTACCAGACTTATAGGTCAAACAATCATACATCTCGAATTCATTTCTCATTCAATTTAACAACCATTCAAATTCATTCATATAGTCCCTAATACGAGCCCTCGAGGCCCTAAATAGACATTAAAAGTGATTCGGGACTAAATCGAGTACTCAAGGAATTTTTAAAAAGACACTGAAATTTTCCAATGTATAGGGGACACACGCCCGTGTCTCAGGCCATGTGGGCATTCAAAATGGGGACACACGACCGTGTCCCAGCCTGTGCCCGACCTCGTGTAACTCACTGACTTGGGTCACACAGCCAACCCACATGCCGGTGTGCCAGGCCGTGTACCCTTTGAAATGGCCTCACACGCCCGTGTGCCAGGCCGTATGCTAATCCATGTGAAAACTGGAGGGTATACTAACTTGTGCCACACGGCCAAGCCACACACCTATGTGCTAGGCCGTGTGAAGCTATTGACTTGATTTCTAAAGAAGTATTAGGGGACACACGGCTGTGTCACCTGGTTTTGTGTCACACACGACTGAGACACATGCCCGTGTTTCTGCCCGTGTGGACAAAAATAGGTCATTTTCCAAGTCATATTTCTCGCCCAATGTGGTACCAACCTAAGCTCAAGAATGCGCATACAACCATGGCATAAATAAGCATTCAAAACCAACCTATATCAAGTTTATAATAGGTAATATCCACACATACAACATGATACCCATAATCACATTCATTGACCACTTTAAAACATACCAATCACAATTCCAAAATATACCTAAATGATCAAACTCATATATGAGACATTGTGCCTAAATTCAACATGCATACGACATCTCAATTTCAACCATTTGGTACCCACAATACCAATTCACAAACAAGGCATTCACATAGCAACTATACACCACATACCATAAGGTCATTTATACATATTCACATAACCAAACATATACCATTTTCAAGCCAAATTAAATGGCCAAAACACAACAAGACATATAGGTTACATTAGCCAAAACAACTATACATGCCATTTACCCAAAATATAAAGTTCAAAGTACCAAAATGTGTATTTGATAGTGTGACGCAATCTCCGACAACTTCCAAAACGAGAGAGCTTCCGAAACGCTATAAAATATGAAAAAATAAATAAAGTAAGCAATTAAGCTTAGTAAGTTCGTATAACTAGAAATACAACTTACCATTCATCCACAATTTATATAAGAAAAATTAAGACATAGATAACTCCATTTGGCCCAAAGCCTAACACATAATCCACAATCATGTTAGCTATGTATGAATATATCAAAATGAATTACTTCCCGTATTTCACATGAATACCTCTACTAGTTTGTATCAACCTCGTATAACTTCATATCATCACTGTGCCCGTTGAATCATTTGGAATACTATAGGATACTCAGATATCTCACACACTAAGTGCCAATACATGGTCAAAACCACCACTATCTCATCTCTCATATTAATGCTCACTCTCAAGCCATCACTGGGTCTGCTCACAAGAGCTATCAGTCAAGACTTAGCTACACGGTATTGCTCACACAAGCTGCAAAGTAACCGCAACACATGTCGGAAACTCAGCCACCGATAGGACGTATGAAACCAGTACCCAAAACATGATAACCCCTAATGACATGTCATTTGTATCCTATCTATTCCTAAAGTTCAACCGGGATTCATACGTTGCCGATACCTCACCGAGAATTTTCGCGATGTTATATCATCACAATTATATTAATTAAGCATTTAAAACACATATAATTTAATGCTTATTAAATATATGGACTTATCTCGAATTAGTACGGAGAAAATCGATCGATTAGTCCACTACTCTGTCTTTTCCCTGATTTAATTCTGAAGGTCTCTTTTCTTGATCTATATAATCAAATTTAACTAACTTAATTCTCATTCTATACAATTCAAACCAAAATCATGTTATGGCAAAATTACTATTTTGCCCCTATACTTTTAACTTCTTTACAATTTAGTCCCTAGGCTCATAAAAATGAAATTCATGCAATTTCATACACACCTAGGCCTAGCCAGATATTATATATACTCATAGTAGTCTATACATTTCACAATTTCACACACTTACCGTATAATTTTTATATTTCACAATTTAACCCCTAATTAACAATTTCATTAAAAATCACTTAACAAAAAGTGTTTAACTCACAACAAGGATTAATTTTATTTCATTAAACTTCACAAACAACTAAAATTATCTCATGGAAAAACCCTATACTTTCAACCATTTTTCAAATTAGTCCTCTAGTTAGCTAGGTTAAGCTACAACGATCCCGAAAATATAAAAATCATTAAAACGGGATAGGTTTTCACTTACATGCAAAGGAAATGGCTTGAACAAAAATTTCCTCTTCTCCAATGGTGAAATTTTGCTAAGGCATGTAAAATGGAAGAAGATGATAGCTTTTAGGTTTTTCTTTTATTTAATTTAGCTTTTATTTACCTAATTACCAAATTACCCTTACCTAACTTTAAATATTTCATAATTACCAAGCCATGCACATCCACTAACTCAATTAATGGTCTAATTACCATATAAGAACTTCCACTTTAAGGCTCTATAGCTATTTAACACCTTTAACTAATAGAACACAACTTTCGCACTTTATGTAATTTAGTCCTTTCATTAAATTGAGCATACAAATGGTAAAATTTCTTAATGAAATTTTTATACTATCATATTATCATGCTGTAGATATTAAAATAATATTAAAATAAATTTTTTGACTTTGGATTTGTGGTCCCAAAATCACTATTTTGATTTCACTGAAAACGGACTGTTAATATCCTGATAGTGGTAAAATGTATCATGATCTTTGAGAGATTTATTGGTGGCCTGGTTTGAAGCATGATGTTATAGATTTTGTAACTCGATGTTTGGTTTGTCAGAAGGTAAAGTTAGAGCATCAGTTTCCTTCAAGTTTGTTGCAATCGATTACGATTCCTGAATGAAAGTGGGAAAGGATCATTATAGACTTTATTTCAGGTTTTCCATTAACTCCAATGAAGAAGGATTTAGTATGGATAATATTTGATCGATTCTTGAAGAGTGCACACTTCTTGGCAGTGCGTACTAATTATTCTTTGCAGAAGTTAGTTGAGTTGTACATCACTAAAATTGTACGTCTCCATGGAAGTCTAGTTTCTATTATTTCAAATAGAGACCCACATTTTATTTTGAGGTTTTGAACGAGTTTGCAAGAGGCTTTGGGGTCAAAATTTAGTTTTAGTATGGCTTATCACCCCTAAACTGATGGACAATCTGAGAGGATAATTCAAGTTCTAGATGACATATTGCGAAGCTGTGTGATCGAGTTCAGTATTAGTTAGGAGTGATATTTTTCGTTCACAGAGTTTGCTTACAACAACAGTTTTCGAGCGAGTATTTGTATGGCACTGTTTGAAACGTTGTATGGTAGGAAATGTAGAACTCCTTTGTGTTGGACAAAATTGGATAAGAAGCGAGTTGTTGGACTGGATTTAGTTTGTGAGACTGAAGAGAAGGTGAAGTTGATTTATGATTGATTAAAAGTAGCATTTGATAGGCAGAAATCTTATGCGAATTTGAAATGTCGAGATATCGAGTTTCAAGTTGGCGATAAGGTGTTCTTGAAAGTTTCACCTTGAAAGAAGGTTTTAGGTTTGTAAGTAAAGGTAAATTGAGTCCAAGGCATGTTGGACCTTATAAAGTTGTTGAGAGGATTGGTTCGGTAGCTTATCGACTCAAGTTGTTGCCAAAACTTGAGCGAATTCACGCTATTTTCCATGTGTCTATGTTGCGGAAGTATCGTTTGGATCCGTTGCATTTTGTGCCAGTGGAGGAGATTGAAGTTTGAACTGATCTCACCTATGAGGAAGAACTGGTTGAGATTCTAGCTCGTGAAGAGAATGTTTTGCGAAACAAGAGAGTTCCATTGATTAAAGTTTTATGGCACAACCACAAAACAAAAGAGGCTACTTGAGAAGTCAAAGATGTGATGAGACAGTAATATCCTTATTTGTTTAGCTCAAGTAAATTTCGAGGACAAAATTCTTTTTAGAGGGAGAGATTTGTCACACCTTAAAATAGGGCTTAGAATTTTTTAGGGTAAAATGGGAATTTTAGCTCTAGTGTGCTCAAAAATTTCGTAGCATGGTAAACCAAAAATGTTTTCGAATATGGCTTTTAGAAAATCAAATTAATTTTTGAAAAGAATGCTGAAAAGACCTTTAATTTTGAAATAGGGTATAAGTGCCTAAG
This sequence comes from Gossypium hirsutum, assembly GCF_007990345.1. NCBI lineage: Eukaryota > Viridiplantae > Streptophyta > Magnoliopsida > Malvales > Malvaceae > Gossypium > Gossypium hirsutum. The sequence goes on along the minus strand of NC_053447.1, from coordinate 48,927,153 downwards.
AGGTAGTTAAACCAAATTTTAAAATTCAACCTAATATCATCCCCCATTAATAGGTTTCGCGTTAGTTTATTCCCATTTTGTTTTGTGTTGTTGTCCCTTACTTCTCTAAGCACTTCCCACTCAATTTTGATTTCTAAACTTCATTCTTTTGATTTCTATCATTCCCCAAGCCATAAAACTCCATAGAATTTTAAGAAAAATACCCAAAGCACCATTGATTTTTGTTATCTTTAAAGTTGTGGATTTTTTAATTTTTTTACTAAACCTTCTTTTTTCTTCCATTGAAGGTAACGATTCAATTCCTTATTAGTTTTTGATGTTATTTGATCCTCTAAACTGAGTTTCTAATCATTAAATCACATGTTTTAAATAAAAGTAAAAAATTGAGTCGTTAATGGTGGATTTCGAGATTTTGGATAAAAATATGGTTTCAAATTATTTTTCAATTAGTTTTGATGAGATTAGAAGGTTTCTAAACTTACTTTGAAGTTCCGTTAAAAATTTCTAAGGATTTAATGAACTTTCGTGAAAATTGCCATAACATGTCAAAAAATGTCAATACCATGAATTGGGTAGTTTTGCATAGTTTAAAGGTTGAGAATCAGTCGTAGGTAAATAATTAGATGAATGGAATCGGTTTTAGGAAAAAATATTAAGTGTAGACTAAGATAATTGAAATTCAAGTTTGCTATGTCGAAGGTTTCAGATTCAAGAGAATTTAGCTTAGGCTTGTGTTTTTAGTTGATTTAGGAGAGTTTTTGGCTAAATGTTGATTTTGTTGTTGTGTGATTTATTTGGTTGAAGCTTCAAATTCGTTAGGACCTTCTACAAGTTAAGAAAATGCTAGTTTGAGCTTTTACCATCTCGATGAAAGCGTTATTAGTGAGTGTTTAGAATCGCTGCTTGTAGACACGATTCATTGCATTAATTGGGAATTTAGAAGTAGCCTAAACCCCTACTCTAAATTTCAAGTCTAAGCTTTCTCATACTCTTGATATAATATGTGATTATGTGTTATGAAATTTTGGATTAAAATGAGATATTGTGACAGTAAAATAAACTTATGATAGCTATTGTGAAAGAGTTGATTGTGGGCATGTTATACGTGTCATATGATAGTGATTATGTTGTGCTTATAATGTGATTATGCAGTGATAAAATGTAGAAAACGGTAAGTAATTATGTGTGTTAATTACAGATATTTTGGCCTTGTGAACTTTGAGACCATTGGATATAGTTGGCATGCCATAAGATTGTGAGTACTCACCTACATGTGTTGTGCTTTTGGGGAGTTAAGGCCCTGAACAGATTTAGAGAGATAAGGTAATGTGAGCTAAGCTTCATTCACCGGGACATGTTTGGTGTGTTGGAGAGTGCTAACTATATGCTATACTTTTTGGGATATGTTCGACTCTATGAGTCATTTGACGTGTTGGAGACCCGTGTATCCGATGTGTGGTGATAGAGCCCAATTCTGTGTTTCATAGCCTAAGTGCCAAATTATCATTAAATGTGGATATGTGTAATGTGATATATGCCTAAATGTGTATGTGATTACTATGTAAACAAACTAATGAATAATGCATGAATAAGTAGTATGACACTAGAGTTGGAAATATTGTAATTGTGATATATAAGTTGTTTCGTTAATGCAAGATGACATGTTTGCTTGCTAGCTATTTTGATCATTCACTAAACTTGTAAAGCTCACCCATTCATTTTTAAACCATTGCAGATTAGTTGTGTTCTTGTGTGAGCGGTGTGGTTCCAAAAAAGTGATCCAAGCAAAACTTAGCATTATTTCGTACGTGCTATTTATTCATTTATGTTTTGGGGAAATAAAGGCAACGTGGTAGAATTGTTGCATAAATGTTGCAATGATGTTTGGATATTTTCACAACTTATTTGTTCTTAGGACTAATGGATATTGATCCAAGCTCGCTTGATGAATGTTTAGCATGTTTTAATGATGATTGGAGTATGTATGACTTATAACTATTCAAAACCTATAATAGAAGATGTTTGCTAAATAATGAGACCATTTGTAATGCATATGATGTGTGACGATGGTGTGACATCCTGATTTTCGAGCTCGGCGACCGGGTCAGGTATAGAGTGTTACACAAGGACCCATGGCTGTAAAGAGAGTAAACTATCTTAGCTAAGTGAAGAAGATAGATTTGAGAGGGATAATACCTTGTGGTCTTATGCTTGTTTCTCAAGCTTGCTTCTTATTGGTTTTTGGTGTAAGAAGTGGTCCAACATTTAAGGGCGAAGCTATAATTTTTTTGGGGAGGCAAAGTTGAATTATAAATTTTATGAGTGCTAAAGTGTAAATTTATCATTGTATAACTTATAATTTTACTATTTTTACAAGGACTAAATCAAAGTTTTATTATTTAGAGGGCTCAAGTACCATTTTACCATATATTAACTTAGATCAAGGTCTTTTCTTGCTCTGCCCCTACCTACAGTGTACTAGATAGAGTTGATAGTGCTTGAGAACTAGCATATTTATCTTTATTCATATTATGGTCTAACAATTTTAAAATTAAATATAAATAAATTAAATTACACAAAACAGTTTAAGAATTTTTATTACGTATGAAATAGGTTTATTTAGTAAAGAAACACAAGGAGTCTTGAATAAACTTTATTTTATATTAATTTATGTCGGTTGATTTGAATTATTATTTTGTAAGCAGAATTTTTTAATTTAATTTTTTTAAAGGGAATTTAATACTATACAAATAGTAATATAAAGTATACTTTCAATATTAAGTGAACAATAGAAATAAAAGAACATATAAATGAACAATAATCAATTCGTATTGTTAAGCTGGGTTGCACATCAAGAAAAATTTTTGTCGCTACGCCATCGGTGAATCGATAAGTAATGATTTAGTCCATTACAAAAATTAAAAAAAAAAGTCAAAATATATCATTAATCATAACTCTTATTCTCCTTATTTAATTAAAAAATTACAATTTAATTATTAAATTATTTGAAATTTTTATTTAAGTCATTAAATTATTTATAAATTCTTATTTAAATGATTTGATAGTTATTTTTTTTAAGTTTGGCTAATAAGCTCTAAGAGACCATTCGACAATCAATACGGTAAATCAGTATTCATCGACGAGTAGAAGAAAATACATAGATCCAAGTCAACCTGACTATTAGTGTCGGAGATCGAAAAAAAAAATTATTTAAACTTTAATTCACAGATTCGTAATGTCTAAAGTAGTTTAATGAAAAAAATTAAATTGATGCACATAGTGCGAACAAAGAAAGCCATATAACAATAATTTTAATAGTCGAATGACTTAAATGAAAATTTTTAAATAATTTAATGACCAAAACAAAAATCTATTCATAATTTAATAACTAATGGTGTAATTTAATTAAATAAGAAATTCTTTTTTTATCTTAAAATATTTTGAAATTGAGTTAGAAAATTTGGAAATTGTACGTCTTCTTTTTGTAAATATAATATAGGGATAGTTTTTGGAAAATAAATTAAAAAATTAAAATATAAAAGTATACAAAGAAAAATTGAGAAGCATATGTGTCCGAAAACGATACCTTCTTTGCTTAGCAAATCGACCAAACCCTTGCGTTGGTTACAGCTGTATTCACGTCCTCTCTCTCCTCCAATTATTTTATTTTATTTTATTTTTTCAGTACAATCTCAATATTTTTGTATTTAGTATTGTATTTTATTAAAATAATTTTCTCTTCTATTCCGCCATTGATTTAGTACTTGTAGGAAAAAGACAAATTCTTTACTTTCTGCCTCCATTTCGTGACAATTATGCAAAAATAATATTTTAATTACTATAATATTTACATACTCACATTCGAGAAAAAAAATGAACCCAAGAAAGAGGGGCTTATAAAGGAATAAAACTAAAGAAAAATTAAAAGGAGAAAGAGTATTTCCTCGTGATCTGTGAAAAACAGACCCTTACGTGAAAACCCAGATTGCCTTAAAGCCCTTTAAAAGCCTTTTTCTTCGATCTTCTTCTTTTTCGTCGTTGAACAACACTGATTAAAAGTTTACATTCCTTAAAAAAAAAATTTTGGAGTAGAAAGAACATAAAGAGAGAGGATTTTGGGGGGAAATAATGTTTTGATATGTTTTCTTTTATGGGAAATTTGTTTCCTTCAGCTTTTTTATGAAGAAAAAGCTTCATTCAAAGGTGGGTTCTTTTTATTTTTATTTTCTTTTGTTCTTCTACTTAACTTCAATATGAATTCTGGTTTTTGAGGGTGATTATGTGTGTGGGGTTGTTCAAGTGAATTTGACTTTTGTAAGTTGATTGGCTGCAGACTTTTAGCTGGTTTTGTAGTTTAGTTTTTTTTTTTTTCGGGGGGGGGGGTTATGATTGCAAGTAACCAACATATGTTTGTTAAAATTCAATATAGGTATTCCATTTATTGGTGGTTTTTCCATTGGAGTTCAAGTTACAAGGCTTTTGTTTTGGTTGGTTGATGGAAAAGTATGTTAAAAGATCAGAAATTTGAATTCTAAGCAACAAGTTTGTTGTTTTCTGTTGGGATCTTATTGAACTCTGTAGTCTTTCACATGGAAGCTTAATTATGGTAACTTTTTTGGTTTAGCTAAGGTCAGTTGGGTATTTTAAGAGAAACTTGAAGGAACCAGATTGTATAGCTAAGTACTTGATGAATATTTAGGGAAGATGTTGATGGCTTCTTTTAATTTATGTAATCATTTTCATGATGAATGAAAAGTTTGTTAGGAAAACTGATGATAGATGGTTGGCATCTTTTCTGTTAGTTAGGAAAATCTATCATAGATGGCTGATAGCTTTTCTTGACTGTTTCTAGGCATATATATAATTTTTCTTGACTGGTCTTAGTTACAGAAACCTCTGGAATTCAGTTCTTTTGGTGATTACGCGTTCAACCTTTGCATCTATGTTCTATGTGGCTTGGATGAAAGAAGCACCGTTTACAATGCAAAGATTTTAGATCAATTTTAAGTTGACGGATCACCTTGTTTCCTGTTTCTTAGTCTTCTATGAGCTTGTTTGTTCTATTTCAATCATCTTTGAAGACTGTAAAGTTTTTAACTTAGAGGAGAACAATCTGAAAATTAACAGAAGCATAAACTCTTTAGGCGACTTGCTTAGCTTGGAAGCAACAGCTGATATGGTTTAGCTTAATCCCTTATAGACATTTACATTCATTTGTAGACCCTGGAGGTTATTTTTTGCATAGATTTTCAATTTGTTGAGACAAACAAGAGAACTGATCAACTGAGGTTTATGATAAGATCTTCATATCGTACTACTACTGATCATGGCCTCGAATACATCTGGCGATAAACTGATCTGTTCATTTATCGCTGCTGAAAAAATGTAGTAAATATTATTTACCTTTCTAGTGTGAAAATAACCTTAATTGAATGTTATATGTAAATGAAAATTATCTTATTTCAAGCTATCAACATGTGAAGATCTTAATTTGTTTTTTGTGATCTAATTATATTATTGACTGCTGAAATGACAGGGTTGAGTTGCCATAATCAAAAGCTGTTTATACAATGGGGAAATATTTATGACAAAAATGGATCCTCAGGCTTTCATCAGGTTGTCAATAGGCTCTTTGGGTCTGAGGATTCCTGGATCAGCCCTGAAATCTTCGAAAACTGGAATCCGTGCATTCTCTTCACCATGTTCATGTGAGATACGACTCCGAGGTTTCCCTGTGCAAACAACATCTATTCCCTTAGTGTCCTCGCCCGAAGCCACACCTGATATTCACAGCATTGCCTCCAGCTTTTATCTAGAAGACTCTGATGTGAAGGCTTTGCTGACTCCTGGCTGTTTCTATAACCCCCATGCTTATCTGGAGATCGCTGTCTTCACAGGGTGGAAGGGTTCACATTGTGGTGTTGGAGTCAAGAGACAGCAGATTGGGACATTCAAGTTGGAGGTGGGTCCTGAATGGGGTCAAGGGAAGCCGGTGATTCTTTTCAATGGATGGATTGGCATCGGCAAAAACAAGCATGAGGGCGGAAAACCAGGAGCTGAACTTCATTTGAGAGTACAACTCGATCCTGATCCAAGATACGTGTTTCAGTTTGAAGATGTGACCATGCTGAGTCCTCAGATAGTACAGCTTCGAGGTTCCATCAAGCAACCAATTTTTAGTTGCGAATTTAGTCGAGACAGGTTATGTAAAACTATATAATTTCATCGTCCATCTTCCATTTGTTGAGTTCAATTTTAAAAGAGCTGCAATTACTCAGTTTTTAAAAAACTATATTTGGACACCTTTAAACAACTCTTACAACCATATTCAGGCTGCTCAAGAAAAATCAATGAACAATTCTTTATTATTCTCTACTCATTAGTTGACTGTTAATAAAATTTTAAATGGTTGCTTTGAGATGGCAGGGTAGCAAAGGTGGACCCATTAGGCACTTATTGGACAGGTTCGGCTGACAGTTCAGAGATAGAGACGGAGAGAAGAGAAAGGAAAGGATGGAAGGTGAAGATACATGATCTCTCTGGCTCGGCTGTTGCGGCAGCCTTCATAACCACTCCTTTTGTTCCATCAACAGGTTGTGATTGGGTTGCCAAGTCCAACCCAGGAGCTTGGTTGATTGTTCGTCCTGATATTTGCAGGCCAGAGAGTTGGCTGCCTTGGGGAAAGCTTGAGGCGTGGCGTGAGCGTGGCATCAGAGACTCTATTTGCTGTCGGTTTCACTTGCTGTCCGAAGCCCAAGATGGAGCTGAGGTTCTCATGTCCGAGATACTCATTAGTGCCGAAAAGGGTGGGGAATTTTTCATTGATACTGACCGACAAATGCGGCAGGGACCAACTCCAATACCCAGTCCGCAAAGCAGTGGGGACTTTTCAGCATTAAGTCCGATTGCCGGTGGTTTCGTAATGAGCTGCAGAGTCCAAGGGGAAGGTAAGAGTAGCAAGCCATTAGTGCAGCTAGCTATGCGGCATGTGACTTGTGTGGAGGATGCTGCCATTTTCATGGCACTTGCAGCAGCTGTTGACCTCAGCATTGAGGCATGCAAGCCTTTCCGAAGAAAGATAAGGATAGGGTCCCGCCATTCTTTATGAAAAAAAAAAAAAGAATTAAGGTGATGTATTTCCATGAACAAAGAATGGCTCTATATTTGTGTTGATTTGTGTAACATTTGGCACTGTGTATAGATCTTGTGGTTGATAAATTCCTAGACATAACCAAATTCTAGTCTGCACAGTTGGCTGTCATTGGTGTCAAAGTTTCTAAAACTGCTAATGGCAATAAGACCTCATGGCATCATCCACTGGTTGCAGCTGGCACCTGTGCTACGGATCAGGTGGCTGAGGCAATTCAACAACCAAATGCATGTGTCAATTTTATTGTTGGTGATTAGAACTCGAACTTTGATGATTGATCGAGAGATTTGAAGCAGAAAGAAGAGAAAGGAAGTTTTAAGATAGAAAGTAATTGAAGATTGGAATAATAATTGATTTGCATCTCAACGATTTAAATACAAAAGTGTAAGACTAAAAATAGAAAAAAAGGTTCTAAAAATTTGCTAAGAATCTGGTAACAATATACCAAACAAATCGTAAAACTAAGCTCTTAAAAGTAAAGGAGAATTATTTAAACTTAGCAACAGAAAACTAAATGGCAGCAATCTTAAACACATGATCTCAACACTCCTCCTTGTTTAGATGTTGCAAACTCCAAGTTTCTTCTTGAAGCTTTCAAACTTGCTAAGTAGCAATGGTTTGGTGAAGATATCTGCAATTTGATCTTCAGATTTGCAGTAACAAAGAGACACATCACCACTCTTTTGAACTTCTCGAACAAAAAATAACTTGATGTTGAAATGCTTAGTCTTCCCATGAAAGACTGGATTGTTAGAGATTGCAATGGCAGCTTGGTTATCAACTAGAATCTCTGTGCTTTGCTTCTGCTCCATGTTTAGATCAACAAGAATCTTCCTTAACCAGAGAGCTTGGTTAACTGTTGTTGTTGCAGCCACAAATTCTGCCTCAGCAATGGATTGAGCTACAGTTTCTTGCTTCTTTGAGCTCCAAGAGAACATGTCTGATCCAAGGCAAAAACAATAACCAGAGGTACTCTTCATATCATCAGTTGAGCCACCCTAATCACTGTCAGAGAAACCAATTAACTTCAATTCTCTGTGCTTTAAAAACTTCACTCCATAACTCCAGGTCCCTTTGATGTATTTGATAACTCTTTTTGCAGCTCTCATGTGAGTCTCATTGGGACAATGCATGAATCTGGAGAGAATACTTACAGCATTCAAGATGTTGGGTCTGGTTGCTATTAAGTACATTAGACAACCTACCAAACTCCTAAACTCAGCTTCAATGACTTTGGCAGAACCATCATCTTTGATTAGCTTCTCTTTTTGATTCATAGGAGTACTCATTGCTTTGCAATCTTCCATATGAAATTTTTTTAAGTATCTCCTTTGCATACTTTCTTTAACAGATGAACACTTCATCTTGGCTTTGTTTGATCTCAATGCCAAGGAAATAAGACATCAGACCAAGGTCTATCATTTCGAAGACATTTTTCATTTCCAATTTGAACTGATTAACTTGATCGAGATTGCTCCCTGTAATCAATAAGTCATCTACATAAAGAGAAATGACTAAAGTGTTTGTACCTTCATGCTTGACATATAGTGTGAGCTCAGATTGACTTTTCTAAAAGTCAAGACCCACCAAATGATCATCAATTCTGCTATACCATGTACGTGGAGCCTGTTTTAGGCCATACAGAGCCTTCTTCAGCAAGTAAACTTTGTCTTCATAGCTTCTGCTTACAAAACCTTCAGGTTGCTCGACAAAGATTTCTTCTTGCAAGACTCCATTTAGGAATACAGATTTAACATCTAACTGAAAAACTTTCCAGTTCTTTTGTGCAGCAAGAGCAAGCAGTAACCTTACAGTGTCAAGCCTGGCAACAGGTGCAAATGTTTCTGAATAATCGACTCCAAAGACTTGTGCATATCCCTTCACAACAAGTCTTGCTTTGAATTTGTTAACTGAACCATCGGGATTTAGTTTCGTTCTGAACACCCATCTTACTCCAATTATCTTTCTGTCCAGAGGTCGATCAACCAGCTCCCAAGTTTTGTTTTTCTCGATCATCGAAAGCTCCTCCTTCATTGCAGACATCCAATGTTGACTGTTTTTTTGCATCATGATACCATGCAGGCTCACAAATAGCTACGTTACATCTTTGGTAAATGTCAGAGGGCAGTCTTGTACCTCTGACAGGTGTATCATCAGCCAAAACATCTTGCCCTTCATCTTCAAGCTCCTCTAACGTGCTGCCAATGGTAAAATGATTTGGTGCACTAGAAGTTTGGTTCGTCTTGGTCGAGTCTTCCCAATTCCATTGCTCATTTTCAACAAAATAAACATCTCTGCTTACAATAACACGTCTAGTGTATGGTTGAAAGACTCTGTAAGCTTTAGATACAGTGCTATACCCAACAAAAATGCCAGCTCCTGCCTTTTTGTCAAGCTTATCACGCTTGGCCTGTGGAATGTAAGTGAAACACAGGCAACCAAACACTCTAAGGAACTTTAAAGAAGGTTAGTAACCATACCAAGCTTCAAATGACATATGATCCTTCACAGCTTTTGTTGAAATCTGATTTTGCAAGAACACAACAGTGTTTGCAGCTTCTCCCCAAAAGCATTTTAGAAGATTCTTCTCATGAAGCATACATCGAGTCATCTCCATTATGAATCTGTTCCTCTTTTCACTGACTCTATTTTGTTGTGGACTGTAAGGCGCCGTCAACTGATGCTCAATTCCAGCCTCTTCACAAAACCTATTAAAGGTTTCTGAAGTGTACTCCTTGCCATTATCAGATCTTAAAATCTGAATCATGCATCCACTTTCATTCTCAACTCTGGCTTTGAATTTCCAGAACACACCAGCAACTTCTGATTTTTGTTTCAACAAGAAAATCCAACACATTCTTGTTAGATCATCGATAAAGGCTATGTAATAGAGGTTACCATTTAACGATGGTGTTCTCTGAGGACCACAAAGATCAGTATGAACAAGCTATAACTTCTTCGAGGCTCACCGGGCTTGTTTAGGGAAGGGTTATCTATGTTGTTTCCCAAATTTACAAGCTCGACAATGAGGTAGATCATCATCAATGTCTGTAAGTTCTTCCACCAGCTTCTTCGACTGCATTTGAAGCAATCCTCAATGGTGAAAATGCCCAAGTCTCTTGTGCCAAGTCTCAGTGGCACTAACTCTGGATTTAAAAGCCATTTGCTCATTTTTCATTGGATTAAGAGCAAAAATTTTTCCCTTCATTTCGACATTAAACAAGTCTCTTCCATTAGCATTTCTGATCAAGCACTACTTATTCTCAAATATCACTTTTAAAGCCTTTATCTAGTAACTGACCAACACTTAAGAGATTTTGATCAATTTTAGGTACAAACAAAACATCTTAAATGAATTTTGTACCTTCATAGCTTGTAATAGCTACTGTGCCTTTTCCCTTGACTTTCAAATACTCACCATTTCCAATCCTCACTCTTTTGACTTCAGTGTTTCTCAATTCCTTGAAGAGCTCATTATCATACGTCATATGATTTGTGCACCCACTATCAATCAACCAGCTCTCACTTGATTCTCTGTCTAAGAAACAAGTAACCACGAACAATCGATCTTCTTCTTCTTGATCAGTTACCTGTGTATCTACTTCTTGCACCTGGCCTTTGACCTTGCAAAACACTGCTTCATGTCCAAGTTGATTGCATTTGGAGCATTTAGAGTCAGGTCTTTTCCAACATTTGAATGGTGAATGACCTTTCTTCTCACAATGGTGACAAGATGGCTAGGATTTCTTGACACCTCCTCTTTTGCTCTTCTGATAAGTGCCTGATGAATTTTCTCCACTCGTCGACTGGTTCTTAAAATTTTTCTTCTTTTTATACCTATTGTTGTCTTGATGCTTGACAGGTAAGGCACCTTCTATCACTCCCTCTTGCCTCATGGATCTTCTTTGCTCTTGTGCTTGTAAAGCATTCAAGAGCTCTGCAAGAAAGATCTTTGACAGGTCATTGGTGTTCTCCAGAGTAGTAATGGTGGCTTCAAACTTCTCTGGAACAGTGACCAGTAGCTTTTCTACGATTCTAGAGTCGTTCAACTCAAAACCAAGCAATCTCACCTTGTTGGCAATGCTGAGAAGTCTATCATAATATTCTTTCACTGACTCAGACTTCTTCATCTTCCGCAACTCGAAATCCCTAATTAGATTCAACTTTCATTCCATGAATCCTCTCATCTCCTGCATACTCAGCCTTGAGGTAATCCCAGATTTCCTTTGCTAATTTCAGAGACATTATTCGTGTGAAAATCATTTGAGACACAACTGCAAATAAGTAAACTTTTGCCTTTGATTTCCTTGTCTTCTTTTCCTTTTGTGCTTTAATCTGTGCCACAGTAGGATTTGCTAAAAGTGGTGGGACCTCGTAATCCTCTTCTACAGCTTCCCAAAGATTCAAAGCCTCCAGGTAAGTCTCCATGCGAACTGCCCACATCTGGTAATTGTCTCCATCGAAGACTAGTGGTGCAACAACTGAAAAACTGGACTCTCCTTCCATCTTAACACGCAAATAACCTCACAGATCCCTCAAGAAAATAGCTCTGATACCAATTTGTTGGTGATTAGAACTCGAACTTTGATGATTGATCGAGAGATTTGAAGCAGAAAGAAGAAAAAGGAAGTTTTAAGATAGAAAGTAATTGAAGACTGGAATAATAATTGAATTTCACATCAACGATTTAAATACAAAAGTTCAAGACTAAAAATAGAAAAAAAAAGGTTCTAAAAATCTGCTAAGAATCTGGTTACAATATACCAGACAAATCGTAAAACTAAGCTCCTAAAGTAAAGGAGAATTATTCAAACTTAGCAACAGAAAACTAAATGGCAGCAATCGTAAACACGTGATCTCAACACTCATCACTGACAAAACTTGAGCAATAGACTTCGAGACAAACCTAGAGATGCTACATTCAATTAATTTGGTCCATTGAAGCACTAACAAGGATTTTTTTTAATTTGAAAAAAAAATATAACATGAGTACACATTGTAACACAATCTAGCACTCAGTAGTTACAATTTGAAAGAGGCTAAGTTTGACAAACTAAAGGGAGAAGCTGAGCTGAGAGGTAAAAGTTGCCTCTCTCTGCTCTCTGCAGACTGCTTTAATCAATAATCGACTTTTTAGGTGTTTCTTCCTTCTCAGTTGCTTCCTCTAACTCTGCCTAGAATTAAATGCGTCATTCATCAAATTCTTGTTTATTTGATAAATATAGTTATATAAATGGGAAATTAGGAAATCCAAATGTAACAACAAAGATTATAATCCAAAAATCCCATAATAAAGAAACTCTTCCATTGCTTTTCCAAAGTATTTGGAAGGCAATCATCAATCAATAAGAACAGCTTCAGCTCTAATTAATCATAATAATGGATGTACAATACCAAATCCCCTTTAAGGTTAACCGAGAAGCCTCCAGCCGCTTGGGGCAATCAGCCAGCGGAAGAAGTTGTAGCATCTCAAAACAAGCCATAAAAAGTAGGCATTGAAAACAGTAAAACATGTTGTCAGCAGTTTTTGAAACTTCTCTATCAACCTCTTTCTAATAAGAGTGCAACTCTTTAACAATTCGTCTCCAAGTTGATGTCTTGATTTTCGCATTCCTAACTCCAGTCATGCTTAAACCTGTAAACAAAAAAAGGTTTTTTTCTATTACTGATGAAATGTTCCAAATTCCTCAGGCACAATAAAATTAACTTTTTTTTATTCAAACTTATTGTGTATATTATTTTAAAAGCTCTAACCCGTTTTGTATTGTATAACCATTTTTTAAAAATCTAAGACTATATTAAAAAAGAGGAAACACAAACAAATATGATGGTGACTGCTACGGGGTAGAATTCAAATTAGAAAAATATGAAATATTTTGGGTGGAACGATGCGTTTAGAAGGAGAGTCGTTGCTTTGAAACGGTGTGTTTTATTTTAGTGAAAATAGTACGTTGCGTGCATAGGTTAGGACTTTAATGGAACGGTGTGTGGTGATAACGAACTTAGCTAGCAATTGTAACTAACTTTTTCCACGACTTTTTTCTCTTTCTTTTTAAGCTTTAGCTGTAAGGGGTGGGTGGTTATCAGATATGTGAACAAAGAAAATTTCAGTAAAAGTTTTCTTCTCTTCTTTTCTTCTTCTTTCCTTATGCTCTTTTCTGTTATTTTCCTTCAGTTTTCTAGGTCGTATCAAATGTATCAGAGCTTTTACGATCCCATCCATGGCTGGTGATGGCGTATCCACCCATTTGCAAAAAAAGGTCAGTGTGATGTAGCAGGAGATCTCTAAGATCCAAGAGGAGTTGGTTCAATTTGACACTAAGATAGACACCAAGTTTCAAGAGTCCAAATATGAGTTTAAAGGGGATCTTCAAAATTTGCTTGGAAAATATTTTGGGCCACTTAATTTAGAGTTACTGGCAAGAGGAAAGGAGTTATGAGGGGAGCACCTCCATGCTTTACTCCTAAAGATTTTGTTGCTCCAATCCCTGGTCAAGTTCTAGCTGGGGTAATTACTCGTCCACTTGCTGATATGAGTAGTATTCATTTGCAAAATCATTCCCCTGTGGTTGATGGATCTAGCAGACCTACTAGGCTCGAGTGCCCAAAATTCAATGGCACTGATTTCAGAGGATGGTGGGCTAAGTTGGAACAATTCTTTGAAGCTAAGGGAATCCCTGAGACAACCAAGGTTCGTACAGTGATGTTGAATTTGAAGGTTCGACCTCTGGACTAGCACTATTTCTACTCCCAAAGGAATGGTGGCCTACATATGTTAACTTGGCCAGTCTATGCTCGAAGCTTACATGAGTAGTTTGGATCCAGTTTCTTTTGTGATCTTATAAATGAATTGGTTAGTTTGAAGTAGTAAGGTATGGTTGAACAGTATCACGATGTTTTTGTTAGCTTAATTAACCAATTGCATCTTTCTGAACTGTATGCTCTTAGTATTTTTATGAGTAACTTGAAGCTTGAGATTGGCCAATACCTCAAATTTTTTCAACCATCATCTTTGATAGTAGGGTTCTAATTGGCTAGGAAAGTTGAGGGAATTCTTTCACATTCTCCCAAGAGGACCTTGGTTCCTCTAACAGCTTACCTAGATCCTTTTTCAATCCCTCTGTTGTATCGAGCCATTCCTCAGCACCTATGAGATCTGTTCCTACTTCTCAGATGCCATCTATGTCTAGTGTTCCTGCTAGTAAGTCAACCTCCAAGACCATCTCACCTACTGTGATGGCTGAACGTAAATAAAAGGGTCTTTACTTTTGGTACGAAGCTAAGTACCATGTGGGAAACAAGTGTGTTAAGTCTCAAATGTATCAATTTTTGCTTGAGCCTATGTCTGATAGTGAGGTGAAGGACCTTCAGGAGTGCTCTAACCAATTGGAAGAGGCTTCCTGTAATAAGAGCCCACCTAAGTCTCCCATTATCTTCTTACATGCTATTACTAGTTTACAAGGCCATAACACTATGAGGGTAGCCACTCGAGTGGGGTCTGTCTGGGATATTATCTTGATAGACTCAGACATAACTTCATAGATGCCAAGTTGGTGCACAGGTTGTCACTTTCTGTGTTGCAACAGGATCAGTTGAAGGTCACTGTAGCAAATGGCAACTGTTTATTTACTAGGGAAGTGTGTAAGGGTGTCAGATAGAAAGTCCAAGGCTCTCAGTTCAATACGAATTTCATGGTAATCCCATTTAGAGGGTGTGATATGGTGTTGGGAGTTCAGTGGTCGTTAGTTTTAGGAGATATCATTTGGAATTTTGGCTCTTTAACCATACAATTTTTTTGTTAAGGAAGAACCATACTTTATTCATGGAATTATCTCTGGTTCAATAGCTGAGGAGAGTATTGGTTCTGCTCACAAGTGTTTTGCTACTATTGGTCAAGAATTACGACCCTGTGCCTTGGTGATAAGCTCTCCTACTCAAATTGTTCTCTCAGCAAAAGTGTCTACTTCTAATGATCAACAACTTCAATGCTTGTTGGATGAATTTGTTGATGTCTTCCAAACACCAAGGGGATTGTCACCACCTCAAATGTAAGACCATAAAATTCCTTTGAAATATGGGGGAGCTGTGGTTAACATTCGACCATACAAATATCATGTTGTCCAAAAATGGGAGATGGAGAATATGATACATGAGATGCTTCAAGGTGGAATAATCAGAGACAACAATAGCTCATTTACTTTCTCGATTGTGATGGTCAAAAATAAATATGAAAGGTGGAGGTTATGTGTTGATTATAGGCAACTAATCAGCATACCATCAAAGATAAGTTTTCCATCCCTATAATTAAGGAATTACTGGATGAGTTGGGAGAGGCTAAGGTATTCTCTAAGCTGGATTTAAGATCTGGTTACCATTATATCAGAATGTGGGAGTCAAATGTACACAAAATAGATTTCAGGGCCCATGAGGGGCATTATGAGTTTTTGGTGATGCCCTTTGGCCTCACCAATGCTCCTAGTTTCCAAGCTCTTATGAAATCAGTCTTCAAGCCCTTGCTGAGGAGATCGATGTTGGTATTTTTTGATAATATTATAGTGTACTCGAACTCTTGGGCAGAACACTTACAGCACTTGAAGGAAGTTCTTCTCATTTTGAATAACCAACAATTGTTTGCCAAGAGAAGTAAGTGTTGTTTTTGCTCTTCACAAATTGAGTACCTGGGCATGCAATACATAATGGGATAGTATCCATGGATAAGTCCAAATTTAAATGTGTCTTCTAAGGGCCTATTCCACAATCTGTCAAGGAATTGAGTTTCCTGGGACTTTCAAGATATTATAGGAGGTTTATTAGGCAATATAGCTCTTTGGCTAAGCCTTTGATAGATTTGTTGAAAAAGAATGGTTAGAGTTGGACTAATCAAAGTACTGCAGCATTTCATGCTTTAAAAGAGGTCTTATGTTCAGCACCAATGTTAATGTTGCCAAATTTTCAGCTTGAGTTCAGTGTGGAGATGCTAGTGGTTTTTGGGTTGGGGCAATTTTACAGCATCCGGGTAGACTAGTGGCTTTTTTTAGTAAGGCTTTGGGAGTAAGGCACCGAGCACTCTCCATTTATAAAAAGGATATGTTGGTTGTCCTTTTAGCTGTCAGGAAGTGGCAAGCTTACTTAGTTCAGAGGCACTTCAAGATCAAAACTGATCACCAAAGTTTAAGGTTCTTGTCTAATCAAGTGGCCATAACTCATTTCCAATAAAGATGGATAGCTAGGATGATGGGATATGATTTTGAGGTCATTTATAGGAAGGGAATCAACAACAGAGTGGTTGATGCTCTTTCCAGGCAACCACAACTTAAGCAAGGAAAATTGTTTCAGTTATCCAACAGCTATGTTATCTCCAATCTGTTTATGAGGGTGCAACAATCTTACCAAAAGAAAATGCTAAAATTGCTCGAATAATTCGGGGTGTGCAACATCAAAGTCCCCAACATTAAAAATACTCTTAGGATGGATGTTTCTTAAAGAGGAAAGGGAAAATTGCAGTAGAGAATTATAAGAGTTTGAGGAAATAAATGTTTTAGCATTTTCATGTTAGTGCTGTAGAGGAACATTTAGGGGTCCATACTTCTAGGAAACCTCTGGCTAGTCTAGTATACTGGAAGGGGTTAACACCAGATGTCAAGTACTGGACCAAGGAATGACTGGTTTGTCAGAAATGTAAGAATGAGACAGTAGCTTCACCGAGACTCTTACAACCACTACCTGTTCCAGAAAGGGCCTAGTCTGTTATCAACCTAGACTTTATTAAGGGTCTGCCAATCCCAAAAGGGAAGGACTCAATCTTAGTTGTAGTAGATCATTTGACTAAGTATGGCCAATTCGTAGCTCTGTCTCACCCTTTTACTGCTAGGGAAGTAGCTTCAAGAATACTTGAATCATGTGTATAAACTACATGGAATGCCTGAATCTATCATCTCAGATAGAAACAGGATCTTTGTGAGTGGCTTTTGGCAGGAATTGTTCAAGAGAGCTGGTACTAAGCTTCTTTTGTCCACAACTTATCGTCATCAAATGGATGGACAGATTGAGGTACTAAATCGATGCTTAGAGAATTACTTGAGATGTATAATAAGAGAAAAGCCTGTTGATTGGTCGAGTTGGTTACCACTTGCTCAGTGGTGGTATAATTCCTTCTTTCATTCATCAATTCAGCTCACCCCATATGAGGCTCTCTAGGGGCAACCTCCACCACAACATATCCCTTATTTGGCAGAAGTGTCACCTATAGCAGTGGTGGACAAAAGTTTACAGGCTCGTGAAGCTGCCTACGATTGCAACCATATAGGCAACAAACAGTCAGAAGGGTCCTTAATCAGAAGTTATCTTCTAAGTATTTTTTCCCTTTTTCTATGGTGAAGAAGGTTGGATAGGTGGCTTATACACTGTAACTGCCTCCATGATCGCACATTAATCTAACTTTTCATGTGTCTCAGTTGAAGAAGCATATAGGAACAACTCCAGCTTAGATTCAGTTGCCCCTAATGGATGACCATGGAGACATGAAGAAAGAACCAGTGAAAATTTTTTATAAGAAAGGGAACCAAGCAACAACTGAAGTCCAGTTGGAATGGATAGACACATTCCCTGAAAATGCTACTTGGGAACCTTTTTAACAGTTTCAGTCTAATTTTCCTAATTTTGATCCTCAAGGACAAGGATCTTTTCTGGAGAGTGGTATTTGTTACGGGGTAGAATTCAAATTAGAAAAATATGAAATATTTTGGGTGGAACGATGCATTAGAAGAAGAGTTGCTGCTTTGAAACGGTGTGTTTTGTTTTAGTGAAAACAGTGTGTTGCGTGCATAGGTTAAGACTTTAATCAAGCAGTGCGTGGTGATAACAAACTTAGCTGGAAATTGTAACTAACTTTTTCCCACGGCTATTTTCTCTTTCTTTTTTAAGCTTCAGTTGTAAGGGGTGGGTGGTTATCAGATTTGAACAAAGAAAATTCCAGTAAAAGTTTTCTTCTCTTCGCTTCTCTTCTCTTCTCTTCTCTTCTTTTTCTTTCCTTCTGCTCTTTTCTTCTATTTTCCTTCAGTTTTCTAGGTCGTATCAATGAAAAGTGGAAAATTTTTGTCACTGACATACAGTTGGTGACAACGGTGGACAATGACTTGTGTGGTGGCCAGTATTAGACTTTGGGTTTTTTTCTTTGAATGTAAGAGAAAGATGTGATAAAGAAGAAAGGGTAAATTGCACCACCAGTTACCCAACTATTGTCCTTTTTCTTTTTTGGTCCATTTTCGTTAAGGGTCTGTTTGGACAACACAATTACAAAGAATTATAATTCCGTAAACGTGTTTGACTGATAGAGTGTAATTACATCATAATTCCCTATGTTATGTTTGGTAATATAAATTGTAATTACAAAGTTACATGATTTATATTTTTTTTAAATTTTAATTACTTTAAAATATTATTAGTATGATAAAAAAAATTCCTATAACCAAAATTAAAATCAAATCATTATATGTATTATGTTAGTCTAAAAAAGTAGTTGGTAACACATTATTAATAAAAATAACAAGAAAAATAAACATCAAATGCAATTTTATCTAGTTGTTCTAATGCACATTTGTTGGATTATTCCCTCTTTAATATTTAACATATGGTCCTTATCATCATTTGTCGGTCCTTAATCGAGTTCATCGGTATCTGAATTTGAATCTGCATAATTAAGATTATCAAAATCACCTTCTTTCATGTACTCTTCGAAGTATGGATCACCTTAATTCCACTTATGATTGAAGTTATGAAATATGCAACATGCTAGCACGATTCAATCGAAATATGCAACATGCTAGCACGATTCAATCTTGTTCTTTTTTATGCTATACTAAGGTGATGTTATAAATATGAGAAATATTTTTTTAGAATAACAAATATCTTCTCAACCACATTTTGAAGCCTTGAATGTTCAAATTAAAGAGCTCATGAGTTGACTATAGTGTTTGTGTTTGGCACCATTCTCTTAAACGGTATCAATCCAAACGATATTGGTACAAGAAAACCTTATGTATTTTCATAATTAGCAATGACCTTATAATATTTCCGTTCACATATCAAATAGTTTATAGTTTTAATTATAAAAACTTATATAAACCTAGTTTGTAGAAAGACTTTTGTTATGTTATATCCATTTTTATAATTCATAAATTAAGACAAAAATAATATAAAATTTATAATATATAACTTTTTTTAAATAAGATTTTATAAATTGTTCAATAATTTTCTTAACACTTCTTATAAATAATATAATTTTTTGTCAAAATTTTTGAAAGTTATTTTTTTTATAAATAAGTTATGATAAAAAAAACCTTTAACATTTTTTATGAATAAGTATATTATTTTTATAATATATAGCATTGACACATAGATGAGTTATTTTCATACTTCTTGCCATAAATTTTTATAAATAAATATATTATAACACTTATATAACATATAAATTTTTGTTATAATAAACTTTTTTGTCATAACTTTAGAATTTTTTAGGATTTAAAAAATATAATTTTTTTCATAACCATCCCAAACACTCATATGCATTCAAACTTATAATATAATCCTTATAACTTGTATAAAAATGATTTTTTAAAATTTGGTTTGGGTGTAATTACGCACTTGCTAATTACTTCAATTCTCACCCTCCCCTAGAAATTGGAAAGTGCAATTGGAGTACTCTAATTACACTAGATTCGATGGGACTCACCAAGTATAATAATTAAACAAACCTGTCATCCTTACGCGATTACAGGCAATTACACTCAAATCTAATTACCAGGTGACTTTCCAAAACTACGTTAAGTGATGTTAAATCTTTGAAAGAAGGGTGATGTGGTCGTTAAAAAATAGTATAATAACAAATTTAATTCTCAACTTTTACATATTATCGATTTAAACATAATTTTAAAAAATTAACGCTTAATATTTACAAATAATCTCAGTTTCATCTCAAAGCAAAAACATTAAAAGAAAGAGTTGTTTGAGAAAACATTGAAAGCATTGAAGAAGATGTTTGAGAAAGCATTGAGAAAGTTGTTTAACAATCCTGAGAAAGGGGCTACGTCTCAGATTTTATAAACACATTGTTGAATGAGTGCTTTTACTAAGCTGCTAAGCTTCAGTTTTTAGGCTTTTTCAGATCTAATGAATTTGACGGGATCAAATTGAGTAACCCTCAAAAGATTATTAAGGACACAATTAGGATTAAATTGAGATTATTTGTGAATTTTGAGGTTTAATTTTTTAAATCGATATAATATATAAAGTTGAGGGCTAAATTTATTATTATACCGATTTTTACCGACCACATCACCTCCTATTAGAGATTTAATGGCACTTAATGGAAATGGACAAAAAGAAAAATAATCTCGATTAGTTGAGTGACCAAATTAAAAAAAAATTGATAGTTGAATGACCAAAAGAGAAAATGGGCTATAGTTGAGTGACCAGTGGTGTAGTTTAACCAAAAAAAAGGAAAAAAACATATAATGTTAAAAAGAAAATACAGAGTTAATTTTTTTTATTTTTTTTGGTTTGAAATAGAAATGGTCAGGATATAGTTGGGTTTTATTTTAAGGGAGGAAATAGTTGGGTAATTAGTGTAACATAATTATGCTTTAGGTGTTACTTTTAATTAAAAATATTTTAGTTACTTAAGTGAAAAATGCAGTAACATGTGTAAATATAATTTTATTCTATTAAAAAAATATTACAATTCTTCCAAGTAGTGAAATAATTTATTAAAACAAAAGAATAAATATAAGTAATAGTATGTTGTTAAATGGTAAGGAGTGAAATATTATAACAACATGTGGTAGAGGTCCATTGAAATCCTCATTACATATTTGTAAGAATGAAAATAGAAAGTCTAGTCATTGTTTGGGATTTAGTAGGAGAATTCATGACTGATTGTCAAGGCAATTGCAAATGTGTAGGCTAGGCTCTATACTTCTCTTCTTCACTAACACTTCCACAACAACAACCATTGCTACTACCAGTATAGCTCATCAAGGACTCCAATTGACTTGCATGGATGCTTATGCCTTCCCTTTCCTTTAATTGCATGAAGATTCTAAAGAACAAAAAAAATCTAAAAAAAAAAATCTAGTTTCAGAAAACATGTTTGCCTTTTGAAAATGGTCTTCTAAAAGAAATTCAAATACTCCAAGGTGATTAAAAACAAGGGTAAATATCAAATTTATATATGAACTTTAGTCTAATATACAATTTGATACATAAATTTTGATTGGAGATAATTATATACATGAAACTTGAATTGTGGTTAATATGTATATATAGAACTTTTGATTTTAATCTAATCGTAGACATTTTAAAAAATAAATACATAAATTTATTTTTTTATATTGGATTAATATTAATATTAATATTAAAGTTTATGTATGTGTAGAAAGGAGTTGAATTAGTTTGTATATATTAGGGAATTACTCATAGGCTGTAATGTGATAGATTAGGATTTATTATTTAGCTTCTTAAAAAATATATGATCAATCATTAATTGATTCCTAATTAGTTGCTTTCCTAATTTATTAAGATTCCTACCTTTCTAGATTGTCTTATTATCTTTCGTAGAATAATGGACTGTAATGTCACTCATCCTAATATAAGTATTAAGTTGTATTTCCTTGATGAATATAAGAATTTTCCTTCACCAAAATTCTCATGGCATTAAGACTAGGCTCTAAACCTTAATATGGCATGGATACACAAACCATCTCCTCATCAGACGTCAACTCCAGACCCCTAGCAAAATCCCTCAGCCAAAAACCGTGAAAATTCTTAGCCTTATTATCAAAAACTCTCCTCTTCCTATTACTAGTCACAAACTCAATGGCCACAATTTTCTTCAGTGGTCACAATTCATCCTTATGTATATTTCTGGTAGGGGCAAGGATGATTATCTCACCGATGAGGTTCCTATTCTAACGACAACAAATCCTAAGTATTGCACATGGAAGATTGAAAATCACATGTTCATGTCATGGCTAATAAACTCCATGACCATGGAATTGGAGAAAATTTCCTTCTCTATAAAACAACCAAGGAAATTTGGGATGTGGCAAAAGAAACTTACTCCAATTCTGAAAATAGCTTTACACTTTTTGAAAGTGAAATTCGACTTCATGATCTATGACAATGGGAGATGACTATCACTCAATATTTCAACATAATAACCCGGTACTGGCAGCACCTTGATATGTTTGAAATATGCCCCGAGAAATGTCTAGATGATGTAGCTTTACACAAAAATATTGTTGATTAAAAAAGAACATTCAAATTTCTCCTTGTTCTCAATAACGATTTGGATGAAAGAAGGGGTAGAGTCTTAGGCAGCAGGCCTCTACCTTCCATCTGAGAGACATTTGTTGAAGTTAGAAAAGACGAAAGTAGGAAGAAACTGATGATGACAAAAAATATAAGTTCCTCAGTTGTTGAAGGCTCAGCCTTGTATACACATAACTCATCGCAATATAACAAGCAAAGAAAAGGAAGGTCATGGTGCAACCACTGTAAGAAATCTGGTCACTTCAGAGAAACTTGTTGGAAATTACATGGAAAGCCTACTAATTGGAGGCCTAACCAAGTAAGCCAAGATCGGGACAGCCGCACAAATGTTTCCAGCACTTCCGACAACACTAACACTAGCAAGGAAATCAGTCTATTCACTCAGGAGAAAATTAAGGTGCTGCAGAAATTATTTGGACAGATATCACCCACTATTGAACAATTATAGCATACTAGTACATCAAGGTACATTTTCCTTTACTGATATTACAACAACCAAAAATTTAAGACCATGGATAGTTGATTCTGGAGCTTCAGATTACATGACTGGAGACATCAATGTATTCCACAAGTTCAATCAATATTCAAGCCCCTCTACAGTACGAATAGCAAATGGATCACTCTCAAAAGTGGCAGGAATAGGATCAATCAAATTGACAAAGGACCTTCTTCTCTCATTTGTCCTTTATGTTCTAGAATTAGATTGCAATATGATTTCTATTAGTAAACTCACCCGTGACTTGAACTGTGTGACTAAATTTTATCCAAATCTTTGTGAATTTCAGATAGCAGATTCGGGGAAGGTGATTGGCAGTGCTGAATTGTATGGTGGTCTCTACTTGATCAAAGGGAACTCTCCTCTACGTGGACAAGTTCATTCAAGTTGTATTTCTAAGCCTGTTTCTAACTCTTTCTCTAATTTTGTTTCTATTTCAAATGAGAATCAAGTCATGTTATGGCACTTCCGCCTTGGTCACCCAAATTTTGTGTACCTTGAAAAATTGCTTCCTCATTTGTTCATCAATAAAAATTCAAAGCTTTTTCATTGTGAAATATGTCAACTTGCAAAATACACAGGCATGTTTATCCTAGCATTCAATATAATCCTTCACACCCATTCTCTATAATTTATAGTGACATTTGGGGACCCTCACGAGTAAAAAATATTAATGGGCCTCGTTGGTTCATATCTTTCATAGACGATCATACTATAACCACTTGGGTATTCCTTATGAAAGAAAATTTTGAAACTGAGAATGTAACACCCTGAAAGTTACTACAATAAGAAAGTGAGATATTGTCCTTGATACAGTAAAATAAGGAAATAAAGTGACAAAAAGGGAAATTTTGAGTTAAGTCAACAAAATCTATTTAGGAAGTATATTATGATGTATTAATTCAAGAAAGGACTAAATCGCAAAAGTGATAAAAGTTTTGTGGCCCAAGAGTAAATACTTAAAATTTGATGGGTTGAAGTGTAAATATAAAAAACTTGGAGGACCAATAGTGCAAATATTTTAAGGGTAGAAGGATCTAGAAGCTAAGGAAAATGGATGTATTAGGACCAAATTGAATAAGTGGAAAAAGTATAAGGGGTTAAATCGCAATTTTACTAAAATAAGTGATGATTCAATGGAGGAATTTTGAAGGATCATAAGGGGAAAAATGGTCATTTAGCAAGAAAGGTATTTTGAAGAGTAATGATGATGTTGGTGATATTTTAGATTAATTAAATAGATAAATATTAGTTTATTAATATTTTAATTTGAAATTTATTTATATTTTATTAATTTTTACTTAGTATATAAGGAAAGAAAGATGAAGAATTCTCTTTCATCTTTCCTTGCTTTCAACGTGAGAAAAAGAAAAAAAATTCTTTACAAAAGAAAAAATTTTTCTTTACAACTTGGTTCTTTCACCAAAAATCCATCATTTTCACTTAGAAATTAAAAAAATTTTCATAGCCACCAAGAGATAAAAATAATAAGGAGACTATGGGGAGTTGAAATATCAAGTTAGATTCAAGAAAATAGAAGTTGGAGGAGAGAGAAAGTCAAGTTAAAGTTTGGTTTCAAGAGAATAAGGTATGGATGTTAAGGTTTTATGTTATTTTTAAGTTTAGTAGTGATAGAAAAGCATAAAAAATGGTGTTAAAGTAAATATTTCTCATGAGAAAATATTGTGTTTTTGACATGTTGCTAAAGAGAGAAGTTGAGTAAGTGAATCAAGTGGTAGGAGAAGAGCAAAACAAGAGATTTTAATACAAAAGAGGTAAGTACCCATGAACTTCCTTGTTATTAAAGGATTAAAATGTGATCTTTGTAAACTAAGTGGTAATTAAGTAAAAAAAATAGTGTGAAATAATTTATTATGTGAAGTAGGAAATTATAATAAAAGTATAATAGTTGGGTTATGTGATAGCGAAAAATATATATATACAAAGTATTAGATAAGTGAAATTATGGGAAAATGTGAAATTTTATGGAAACAAGGACTAAATTAAAGGACTTGAGAAATATATGTTGTGGAAATAATACAAATGAAATACATAGAAATTTAATGGGGAAAATGAGATAGTGGAATTAATTATGTGAATTAAGTGAGATGTGAAAGAAAATTTATTTAATAATGAATAGAGAACTTTTATGATAAAAGGTGATTAAATTGGAAAGTTATAAAGGTTTACAAGAAAATATTGATAATAAAGCACATAGTGAAAATATAAAATAATATATGAATTTTGTAATCCAAACTAAATTATTTCCTAAGTTGTGGAAATTAAGGGTTAAATTGTAAGTTTAGAAAGATTTATATTAGAAATAGAAAAGTGAAGTGCATAACACTTAGAATGAGAAAATTTGATGTTGTAGTGAATTTTGGAATATTAATAAGTATTGAATTACGTTATATGTGTTATTAAAATTAAAATATATTACTACATGAAATATTGTGCTAATGACTAAGTTACAAAATATATAAAAGTGATGTGAAATACATGATAAGGATTATTAGTGAATTATAGATAAATATTGAATTTAGAGATATATTACATGTATTAAAGATAGTGGAAGATATAAGTATATGGATTGCTGTTACAAGGACTAAATTGTAAAAAAAAAGTAAAAGTGTTATATAAAAGTGTAAAAGTGATATGTGTGCATGATATAATTTGTCCAAGTAAACGAAATTAGAACTATTGAGATATAGATGGCATGCCATTAAGGAAATTTTAGCACACTTATCGTCTTGCGCTTTAGCGCTTATCATTTCGCACTTCGGTGCTTATCGTTTTGCACTTCAATGCCTATTGTTTTACACTTTGATGCCTACTGTTATATTAATGTACTTTAGTGCACCTCTGTATCAATTTCGTATATCCTAAGCGTTATGTTTAGTCTACTGGGCTTCTGCTAAAAAGGTAAACAATTTTCGTTACAAGGTAAAGGTTTATCTCCGATTAATGTCCGAAATATTAAATCAATAAAGTGAAGACATAAGTCTATTGAATGTATTTGAGGGAGTATAAGAAAGACTAGTAGGTTAAATATGTAAAAATAAAGTGTGAAAGAAATAATGATGGAATTATGAAAATTTACACTAAATGGTGAAATATGATACATGTATTAAAAAGAGTAGTAATTTTTATAGGTTGATTTGAGGACTTAAGGACTAAATTGAGAAATACGTAAAAAGTTACAAATGAATATGATAATAAGAAATTGAGATGTAATATGATAAATAAACAAAGAAACGAGATATTGAGAATTAAGGAAATTAATAGATTTGAATATCATGGATACTTACTAAGTCTTCACCGACTTAACACGTTTATTTTCAACGCGTAGGTACAATGATTTTGAAGAGTCGTAGTTGAGGTCGTGGACATCCATCTCATCACATCTCCAAGTGCTAAGAGGGTATGTTTCATAATTTGGAATAGAATGGCATCTACTTAGAAAGATCAAGTGTGTTCCAAGTAGTAAGGACTAAAATATAAGTTATGAAAACTTTGCTTATTTTAGAGTCTAAAGAAGAAACTTTGTTGATATTTGCATTGGTTATTAAAAATCTAAATGCATACATGCATAATTAACGGGATATATGTTAAATAAGGTTGATTTGGGATTGTTTTGAATTGATTTTAAACTTTGAAATGGCTTAAAAACAATACAAGGGGTCTTTGGAAATTTTCCAAGTATTTTGTTCAAATATTTACCTAAGGTATCGATACCTAAGGGTAAGGTATCGATACCTAGAGCTTGGTTTTGAAAAATTCCAAAACAGAATGCATTTTTGGTATTGATTTTTAGGTTGGTATCGATAAAGAAAGAAAAGTATCAATACTTAGGCTAAAGGTATCGATATTTTGCCCCTGTTTTGTACAAAAGTCATATTTTTAAATATTTCCAGGCATAGAAAAATATCTGATAATGTCCCTGAACATTGAGAATGATAATATTGAATTAATTTAGTGAAAACTTTATTTTTTTTATGTCCAAATTTATTAGTAATTAGCCAAAGTCACTTTGGCACCAAATGTAATATTCCTATATCAGGTTTTTTGGGTTGAACCAGGTATAGGGGTGTTACAAGGAAATCTTCAAGTCTTTTTATTCCATGATTCACGCTCGATTCAAAAGCAAAATTCAGATTCTTCAGACTGATAATGCAGGAAGCATTTTACATCAGTCTTGGGTTCCTATTTCATAACACAAGGAATAATTCATGTAAGTTCTTGTGTTGACACCCCTCAGCAAAATGGGATAGATGAGAGAAAAAATAGACACTTACTTGAGGTAGCTAGATCACTCATGTTTACTAATCATGTACCTAAACACTTATGGGGTGAAACCATCCTTACTGCCACCTATCTCATCAATAGAATGCCTAGTCGAGTGCTACAATTTCAAAGACCTCGTGGAGTCCTCCTACAAGCCTTCTCTCGTGCTAAAATCTTTTTCTTCTAATCTTCCACTCAGAGTCTTTGGTTGTTCAACATTTGTTCACATACACCAACAACATCAAATCAAACTTGATCCCAAATCAGTAAAATGCATTTTTCTAGAATATTCTTTTAATAAAAATAGGTACAAGTGTTATTCACATGTTACTAAAAGATGTACAATTCCGTCACTTTTTTTGAACACCAATCCTATTTTTCCAAATCCGCAATTCAGGGGGAGAACTCAAGAGAATTTCAGCTTTGGGACATTCTTTAAGACACTCAATCCGTGTATATTTCACCTCAAAGTGTCAATCTGGCATCCTTACCCTCTTTTGAGTCCTCAAAATCTGAATCTCAGTTCCACATCAAGTCCAAATGACACACCATCCGAGTCTCAGTTCCGTAAGTCCACTCAACCTCAACTTGGTGCAAATCATTAGGAACTTCGTGTCTATTCTAGGAGGGGACGGCCTACTAAAAATCTAGAGAACGATACTCAAATCAAAGATTGTCAAGAACTTGAACTCGTGATTTCACACTGGTATGGATTCTTCAACTTGTGAGCCTCTTGTTCCTTTTATTGATGATTATGATTTGCCTATTGCTCAAAGAAAAGGTGTCCAAACATGTACAAACCATTCTATTGAGATATATGTGGCATATGGGAAACTGCTGTCATCATATAAAACATATATTTTAGCTATTGATAGTATACAAACACCAAATTCAATTCAAGAAGCTTTGAAAAATCCTGCATAGAAGAAGGCTATCAAGGAAGAAATCATGGCTCTAGATAGCAATGGAACCTGAACTCTTACAGAGTTACCTTAAGGGAAGAAGTCAGTGGGTTGCATGTGGACATATTTACATTTAAGTATAGAGAAAATGGGAGTATCGAGAGGTTTAAAACCAGGCTAGTGAAAAAGGGATTTACTTAGTCATATGGAATCGATTATTAGGAACCTTTGCACCTGTTGCCAAGTTAAACACGATTCGAGTACTGTTGTCACTAGTAGTAATAAAGACTGGCCGTTGTACCAGCTAAACATAAAAAATGCCTTTTTGGACAAAGATATTGAAGAAAATGTTTATATTGAAATACCTCCAGGTCAATAAAACTCCTCAAATAGCCATCAAGTGTGCAAGTTGAAGAAGTCATTGTATGGGCTAAAAGAATCACCTCGTGCTTGGTTTGACAGGTTTTCCAACAGCAATCACAAGTGGATACAATTAATGTCAGGAAAATCATTCCTTATTTGTGAAGTCCTCGTCGAAAGGTAGAATTACTATTCTCATTATCTACGTTTACGACATCATTCTAATTAGAGATGGCTTAAAAGGAAATTATCAAACTCAAAAGATTAGTTGCTACTGAGTTTGAAATTAAAGATCTTGGTGCTCTTATATATTTCCTAGGCATAGAGGTTGCTCGATCTAAGGCAGGGATTGTTATATCCCAAAGAAAGTACATCTTAGATTAGTTAATTGAGACTGGCATGCTTGGGTGTAAACCTACAGAGACGCATGTGGACCCCAACCTAAAGTTAAGGAAAAATGAGAGTGTACCCGTGGATAAAGGGTAGTATTAAAGACCAGTGGGCAAGTTAATCTATCTCTCACACACGAGGCTAGACATTGCATTCTCAGTAAGTGTTGTTAGCTAGCACATGACTAATCCACATGAGGAACATTTAGAGGTTGTGAATCGGATTCTCAGATACCTGAAGATGATACGAAGCCACGATTTATTCTTCAAAAGGAGTGAAATTCGTGAGATAGAGGTTTACATCGACGCAAGTTGGGCTGGAGAATTGATTGAAAGAAGATCCACTAGTGATAATACTCCTTTGTTTGGGGCAATCTTGTTACATGGAGAAGCAAAAAGCAGCCAGTGAGGTCAAGTAGTAGTGTAAAGTCAGAATATCATGCTCTTGCTTTGGGCATTTGTGAAGGAATGTGGATTCAAAGATTATTAAGGGAATTGAAAGTTGATTTAAAGACCAGATAAAAAAAACAGTGACAATCAATCTGCCATAAGCATTGCTAAAAATTCAGTACACCTTGACAAGACCAAGCATGTGGAAATTGACAAGCATTTCATTTCAAAGAAAATCAACAATAGAATAGTCCAACTGAGCTACATTCTTACTCAACTGCAACTTGCTAACATTCTCACCAAAGTTCTTCCAAGAATCAACTTCAATGAATTCAACTCCAAGCTGGGATTGTATAACATACACCAAACTTGAAGGGGGTGTAAAATAGGGTTGAATTAGTTTGTATGTATTAGGAAATTACTCAGGTTGTAATATGATAAATTAGGATTTATTATTTAGCTCTATAAAAAATATGAGATCAATCATTAATTGATTCCTAATTAGTTGCTTTTCTAGTTTATTAGGATTCCTAACTAAGTGGATTGTCTTATTATACTCCTAAATAATGCCAATCATCCTAATATAAGTATGTGATATTTATCCCTTAAAAATAGAAGGTTGATCATCTTACAATGTATTTTTCAATCAAAATTGAGATTTAAGACTTCAAAAAAAATTTAAAATCTTTAATTGATTTATCTGAGGATAGTTTGAGCACGGTGAAACAACATGATAGATTGAAAATGTCGACAAAATTCAGATAAACAATAGTAGCATAAATTTCACAATAATATAAATATGCCCCTATCTATGAAATTAAATGTTGAACTACATTTCCTTGTCGACAAATTATTTTTGATCATTGAGGCAGAAGCTACAACAATAGTTCATATATAATCAACACTGAGAAGCAGAAGTACAACATGAACCGGAATCACCTCAGGATTCAACGATGGCTGGCCTGTAAATTTCCTGCAATTCCTTTTTAAATTTACAGGGAGATGCTACAATTGCACAACAAATAACCCTTCCATGTAATGGTCACTTTGGCTCATATAAACCTCGCCATTTCCCAGGCAATTTGGTCAAGAATGTTTCCTTTCCCACTTGCTTTCGCGTCGACCATCCCTGTCTCGCCTCTCTAATACCTGCCTAGACTTGCTCCCTCTAGATCCGTGTCGTTGGGATGGCCCGAAACCACCAGGTTGCCCTCCATCGAATGAAGATACTAACTCTGGATCACCAACACTACCTGTATCTCCAGAGTCCTTGCTTCCATCGAGATTTTCTTCATAACTGCTGCTACATTCATCTGTGCGGTCACGAGACTGTAAAATGGTGGGGGGCTGCCCAGAAAACGACCGTGATCCAGACAGAACCATTGGCATCGCAGCCATTGATGCAGTTTCAGATTGCAAACTGCTACTAGTTCGTGTGCCTCCTTCATTACTTGATCTCCCATTTTCCCTTTCTCGGTACCTTTCCCGTGGCCTACTGTAGATGAAAGTGTTACATAATGTACAAGACAGGGTTGACAAGTTCCATGCAGTGTCAATAATTTTGTATTAAAAGCACAGGTTATTATTGTTAAAGGAGAAAATAGAAGGTAGCGCTCGCTTAATAAGCATCCTAATGAACAGGATTTAGCAAACCAAGTACCAAGAAGCCCTTTATCACAGATATTCAATTAAACAGGCACATAAAAAGTATATAACATACACCCCTTATTCTTAAATTAGCATAGATATATTAGCTGCTAGTTAAAAGAAATCAGATATCAAAATGCTTAATGTGTCTTGTCCTACGTTATTCAGACTCGGGTATGAGTGCTGCATATGGATATATGTATGACACAAGTATGCTCATTTTTTTAAGTTTCTCCATGTATACAGAGGATCTTTGAAGTGCCACATCCAAATATCCATGTCCAGATATGCATTAGGATTGGATACTTCAAGAAAAATGAAGAATCCGAGTAAAGTATATCACATCTGCAATCTCATATATTTTTAAGGAAACAAAAATGAGCAGGTTGCATACTTTAA
This sequence comes from Gossypium hirsutum, assembly GCF_007990345.1. Classification (NCBI taxonomy): domain Eukaryota; kingdom Viridiplantae; phylum Streptophyta; class Magnoliopsida; order Malvales; family Malvaceae; genus Gossypium; species Gossypium hirsutum. Next base: position 48,895,809 of record NC_053447.1, on the reverse strand, counting down.
TAAGCAAAGCAAACAATTATGATGTTCACGGAGACAAATTCAGCCAAATTCATCAAACCAAACAACAGTAGCTTAAAAAAAGCAAATAATGCAAGTATTCTCAAAAGTAAATAATGGACAACAGGTTACCTTGCAACTTATTGCTATAGATGAATAATGTTACTTTCAGTCACAAAGTAGGTAATGCTCTATGAATGAAGACTTAAGCACAGGGGAGAAAACCCAGAATTAATGGTCAGTTTCAAAAAGATGAATATAGCCATACCTACTATGAGATGAAGGGAAGTCACGCCTTGAAGACCTTAGTCCAGATTCGGCCTGCTCCAATTCTCGCTGAAGTTCTCTCTTCATTTGACAAGAAAAAAAGACAAAAATGATTGTCCTGTACTTGCAGTCTAAGTTGCCAACAACTTGAACATTCATGATAATCCAAATAGCACTTAATTAGAACAGAATAGGAGGAACGAAAGGACACATAGTCGGAACACATGGTATGCAAAGGTATCCATGGTTCGTGACAGTGGTTCTTTGACATTTTACGGGAAGACAAATAGAAAGATGTACTTAAGAGACAATAAAGGAATTTCAGCAGAGGATCACTGACAAGTTGTAAGGCACAGAAAAACTCTCAATAAAGTTCATTTAAAGTCTAATTATACTAAAATGCGACATGCCTGTGTTTGCCTCTCCTTTTCCATATCCAGATTGTGTCGTAGTTCCCTTGTTTTAGCACGTTCAAGTTCCAGCAAGCGCTGTCTCTCAATCTCTTTTTCAGCTTCAGCTGTCCTTTCCCTGGCACACAAATGGCAAAGCTGTTAGTAACTGTTGTAGACATATTAACTCTTTAATCATATTATTTCAACTCCGCAAAAGAGAAACACAGGCAAAACCTATCAAGTTCTTGCAAAAGCTCAGATTCTCGCAAAGCTGCCTCTTCCAGGTACTTTCGACGAGCATGTCTCATAAGAAGTTTCTGTTGCCTGCGAGCTACTATATCTTCTTGAATTTTGTTTTTCTCTCTGACAGAATCAGATCAAAATTATGACCACAAAATACAAAATCTTTAGCACACTAAGCAAGCAAAGTCACTGAGGCTGTCAGCAGTGCATGTGAAATGAAATCTGAATTGTAGAATCGAGAAACTAAACAAGCCGGATCTTGATTAGTAGGTGAAAATGAAGCCAACATTTACCAATTTTATTGTTGTTTTTTTTTTTTTTTTTTGTAAACATAGAGCTTCAAAGTTGAAGTTGTACTTACAAAGAATGAATGCACTCCTTGATCTGCTGAAGACGGTTTTCATCTCTCACAGGAGCTGGGAAAAAACAAAGTTGCATGATAAATAAAAGCATCAGGGGGTTATATTAAGATCATTTTACTTGTGAAGGGGAAAAAAGGAATGACAAAAACCATAATAAGAACAGAAAGATTACTGGCAAGATGTGGAAGCTGGCGCCCTTCAGAATCTTTCAATGATTCTTGCAGTGCAGGTTCTTTTCGTATAAGATCCAATTCCATTTCAGCCTCTTCTAGTTCCTGTAGCATATTAAAATCAAATACGGTATCTGGAAATGAGAATGGTGGAAACTGGGAAACAGCAAAATGGTTATCCAGCATACCATAGCCTCTTCGTCCATTTTCTTTGCAAATATATCGAAGTATGACTGAACAGAAGTTAGATTAGCAAGGACCTGCCATAAATAAATGATAACAATTATAGGATAACGTTATGAAGAGGCAAAAAGACAGATGAGGCAGCATTGATTTATATCAGAGGAAACAGAAAATTGAAGAGGCCAAAGAGGAGAAAACTATAAGGTAAGCTTCAGCATAGAAGGAAAATCTTCATCAAAAACTAAATACCGGAAACATAATTTCTTACCTGAAGTATTGACTCTCGGGTGCTCCCAAATTCAGGGTCAAATTGTTTTGTGCAACTTGAGGAGAGCACTTCTTTCAGGACCTTCACAAATAGTGTAGGGCAGTTTATTATGATAATGGTTACAAGTAAATTGTGTGGATCAAGAAATCCTTATTTTATTTTACTTGCATAAAAAATTGCACGGATATATTGGTACAAGTATTAGCATATAAAAAACCATTTTCTGTTCTTACAGCCAAACACCATATCATGTCCTATATCTCTTTGCAACTGTATTAGCACATACCTCTTTAGCATCATCTCCTTCATTTCTCAATCTACACAAGACTTGGCATGCCTTCTTTTCGAGATCTGGAAGTCTGTATTCTAAAGGAGCAATGGGGAGAAAATCGGATTAAAATGCACTTAACATTCACTTATTATTTAGGCTAGATTTATACAAACAAAATTATACAAGTACATACCTGCTTTGGAGAACCCTAAAGTCTCAATATTTTCCCAAACTTTTTGAGGAATCAAAGAAATATCTTCAGCCGGAGAGTATAGACAAGCACTAATAATAAGTGCTAATGAAAGTTTAAGTAATGGTCCCTCACAAATAGGATAAACAAGTCGGCCCAAACCATACAAAAGAGTATCAGCTGCCGCAAGGAAGGATTGCAACTGGGGCCTATCAACAAATGGAATAAAATCTACAAGAAGTGCCATTGCACAAGCCCTCAAGGGTAATGATACATCTGATGATGCCAGAACAGCTACCTGACCCCATGTACTTGAGACCAAAAGTGATAGAATCTTTTCAGGAATGGAATGAATTAAACCTGGTGAAACTATCTTACTGCAAAAATTTGAAGACTGCATACTTTTCCCACCATCTACATCTTGTCCTACCAATCTACCCAAGTGCTGAAGCACTATGAAGCGCTGCTCAGGTTCAGGGTGACCTAGCATTGTAACAAGCAGATTAACTAGAGGAGCAATTTCACTTTCATGAAGATTCTGGAAGCCTCTAAAGGATAATATTGAAAACCATTTATCAGTTTGCAAACGCCAAGAGATTTTTGGTGCCTTGCAACAAAAGTTTTTTAACGCAGTACAAATAGGATCAATAACATCATTAAGTGGAAAACTAAGGGGCACGCCAAGAAGGCAATCAAGCATCACAGATGCAACTTGCCAGCAAGTGTTTTCTTGGAGCAACAAAATCATTCCAGCAAGACCTTCGAGACCAGTTTTCCACTGAGCTGGCAACTGGTCAATTGATTTAGAAGCCAAAGAATTTTCACTGATATCCCCTTCAGCATTATGAATTCCTGGAGCAACTGAAGACAAACATCTGGAGTATATAAAACACCGTGCCAATGTAATAGCCAACTTCTTTGCAAGCTGAAGGTGAAGAGACCAACACTGCTCAATAGTTGGATAAAGCTTAGGAATGAGACCCTCCAAGTCTTTTGTGAACTCCTTTATTTCCTCTTCAGACAGATGGTAATCTTTTTCATTCAAGACAACAGCATCAGTGTTGTTACTTTCCACCTTCTCAGAAGTTTCATTTAGACTAGAGCAAGGCAATATATCATTAAGAAACCACGAGAAAGATTCTGAGCCACTTTCACCAAGCGTCCTGGAGTCAGAGGAGCCAGGCAACTGAAGAGGAATAAAATTATAGGCCCTTAAATTTTGAAGTAGGAAAATTTTGCAACTTCCCATGACACCATTAAAAGCACAGAGGTAGTCGTGAAAAGTAGTAGTTGGCTCAAAAGCAGTAAAATCAGCCCATGATGTTAATGATTGCAATATTTCTCTTCTTCGTTGGAAGGATAAATCTGAAAAGACAGACGCCAATATGAAAATTGTCAGTGCTCTGCTGAATACTTTCTCAATAGAACTGTCTTCATTCTCATTCTTTTGTCTGATGTTACTGAAGAGCTCATCAAAGCATAAAGACTCAAAATTGTGACAAGAATCGCCAACCAATAATTGCTCCTCATCTGACACCTTATGCAACGAATAAGTGATAATTGGCTTTAACAGATGTAATACAGAATCAAGAAAAGACACGTCACAATAGGAGGCTTTACAAAGGGATACCAAAACTTGCACCACTCTTGGTATCTCAGGCACCAGTGCTTCCATGTGCTCCACAACAATGGCTTCTAGAATGTAGAGGATTATTGCTTTGGCATTCTTTGCAACATAGCCCTTCAAATGATTAGAACTCTGAAAAGTAGCTTGATCCTTTTGAACAAATGGCCATGAACACAAATCAGAAAACCAGCACAAAATATCAGGCACAACAGCAGTAGGTAGCGATTTCAGCTGCAACCCAACAGCTTCCACAATGATTTCCCCAAATGCTTCAAACTGCTTTTTCATATTCGGAAAGAATTTATAGAGATCAGGATAGATTACACGGAAAGATTGCTCTCCATGCTGCCCATCAGCAAGCTCAATGCCATTAGAAGTCGGAGATTCTTGTTTACCCCCAGAATTTTGAACCTTTCGATCTTCATGATTACGATAAACACATTTATCTACTACTGCAAGCTCATCTGCGAATATTGAGAGTAAATATGTCAGCTCCGACATTTCTGAAGTTAGGAAAAGACGCTCCTCTATGAATTGTTTTGCATTTCGAGATACTCCCATCCAGCCAAGGAAGCGAACAAGAGGAGAAGTAGAATGAGAAAATGTGGATATTTTCTGCATCCAGGCTGAAGGAGGAATCAAGTTCCCATGGCGGAAGCCATTATTGATATTGACGGCAAAATCCGATGCAACACCACCACCACTTGAAGCGATTACCAATCTTTGCAGCAGTATCCAGCGGCGTTGTATTCCATGTACCTTTTCAGGATTCAATTGGCACTTGCCTTCTTTTAACTGACAATACAAAGATGTTAACATCCCATTAAGGTGGCTAGCCGATTTCAATATGATATCAATCACATGTGTAGGAGTGCAGTATAGCTTAGTGGCTGAGTGCAACAGAAACAAAAGACAATGTACGAGAATTTCATGCAAAGAATGCTGTTCTCCCTGCAACCGCTTAATCAGGAAATTGCACAATAAGGCTTGATTTTGTCGAACCAAGGTGACAGCATCCACTGCCTGTATATCAAAGTGAGACATCTCTATGACTTGTTCATCAGATTCTGCATAGTAGCTTTGACAATCATCTCCATCTGACAACTTTTGATGATATTTCCTGTCTAATTCAGCAGCCTCAAGCAGTACTTTAAGGACAACCTTGTCTCTATTCTTTTCAAGATGAGCTATTGTTTGCAAATTACTGTTAGTCTTTGTAGGAATCTTTCTAAGCTCTGAAATTTCAAAAACCTTTGGAATTTTAACCCCACTAAGGCTCTGGTTCATAATATTGGAACTGGCTTTAAGAGATATCACAAAGAATGGATTGACATAGCATTCTGCAGCCAAGAGCAAAGCATCTATAGCAGCATCATGGCTTTCAATAGAAATCTCAGGCTGTGAGTGTAAATCTGAAGCCAACCGCCGAAATTCAGATGCCTTAAGCTCACAGTCCCGGAAGTTCATAAGTTGAAAATAGTCTGCTTGCAAATTGTAATATTCAGCAGTGAAACCAGAATCTAAAACTAAACTGTTTTGAAATTGAGTAGAATTGTTTTTTTCAATGTCTTCCTGTTCTAACTTTGCTTGGTTAAATTCCAGGACATTTTCTTTAGGACTGCTGCAAACATTAGTCAGATTGATACTCCGAAGTTCTGAAGGGGCAAAAAGAAGACTAACATCTTCTAAAACATCCATCTTAGTGGCTGAATCAGACACATCTATCTTGCCATCAGAGTCAGAATGGTGGACAGAAGAAACACTTGATGATTCGTGCTCAACATCTTTAGAAATGGAAGATTTGCACATATCAATCTCAGGAGGTAATTGTATGCGAGGTTCCAATATTGAGAGGAGGACACTGCATTGACAGTTGAAAGAACCCATAACTATGTAAATGGTCAAAGTAACATACATCATGAATTTAGCAGTCTTGGTTGAAAGACTAGTTCTCCAATTTTCAAGGAAACATAGGAAAATTTATGTTTTCCATGCTGCAACTGATCAGAACATTTCCACACATTTGCAATTGCTAATACTATAAAAGATGCAAATTATCAATCTCCTAGTATATATTATAGGTCATCATCCAAATTATTTCTTGATGCAATGCTAACAATTACAGAAGTTCAAATGTCCAGGTAACCTACGCCCCCAAAATATTGCAAGAACAAATCATTATATACCAATAAAATGACAAAGTATGAGATACCTTGGGGCAACTGATTGAGACCTCCATTCAGATTCCAGAGAAGGAAGAACAGCTGGTTTTCGAGTCGCCGTATGGATGATGTTGAGGGCAATCAGACAAGCTTGCTCTTGCTTCTCCATAAAAGCAAATGATACATCACCAAAGGCTATTTTGCTTGTTGATGTATATATGGCAGGATCAAGAAAAGGCTCTAGCATTTCCACAAGAAAGAGAATATCGTGCTTCACTTCCTGGAAGGTGAATAACAACACAGGTAAATGATTTATAAAGATAAAATCAAATATATTGTGCTTCACTTCCTGAAAAGACTAGCATTTCCACGAGAATATTGTATTAGATGGTAAACCAGAAGAAATCAATTATTTTCTCTTAAAGAGGTATTATGCCAATGGTGATGAGTTTGTTCCTTTCCCACAGAAATTGGACAGTTTCCACAAATAAATAAACACAAATACAAATACACAGAAAGAAAAGGATAATCTAGCACCTTATACTTCCCAAGTATATCATCCATGTGACCAGACAGACCTAGCACTATGTACTTAAGTGCAGCACGAGCACGAGCACGAGCATGAGCCGTTGAGTGGCGGGCTCCCTGGCAGAAGATTTTAAAAGAAATAATATAACTACATTACATAAGAGAAATAAACAAAATGAATGTCGCAAGCAACAAATTTCACTGCATAGTGCATGCAGAAAAGGAAACATAAAGCTGATTCCAAACTACTTAACACTCTCCTTTATCAATAGGACCAGTAATAACTAAAACTAATGAACCACCACTTCAGTTACAAGAACAGGACAACAAACAAGGAGCAAATAACAAATAATTCCAGATAACACTATGTTAATCATCGATTGTAAACCAATTGATCAAAACAGATGGGCATGCCACTATTTGATAAAAGGACTGTCTCTCATGCGCACACATTCCAAATTAGTAAGATTTCTAGGGATCTTATATTCATGGGTTGATTCTCTTGGAATACCAGGAATGATGCATGCCTTAAATACAGGTTTGCTTATTTTGCAGTATGATGGATTTGCAGTTTGGCCAAAGGGACATGTAAACTGCTTAACCATATAACATAAAAAGTTATTAGAAATCTAACTAGTTGCAAGTATCACATGCCCCCAACCAAAATGCACATTAAAACAGCTTAATATGTTAAACTTCCCCTACCGCATCCCTGATATTGCAATGATGCCATAACTGTTAAGCATTTAAGCCAGATGGGCTATAATGCATTCTGAACTTGAGATAAAAATTTTGAAACAGGAACCTTGCCATTAAAAAAAGGGAATGAAATGCATTCTACTTGGAAATGTTGTTTCAAAACTAATCTGGATTGGATATCTTCAAAATCTAAAAAGCACAGAAGTTCATGGATTTGTTTTTTATTTAATTCTCAACCAAGGCATGGAAAGTGCAAGGAGACCAGCAATTAACAGCATAACAAGCAATTCCATACATTTGTAAACTGTAAATATCATACATATAAATCTCTTTGGCTTAAATTTTATTCTCATTCGAACACCTACATAAATGTCTTTAGTAAAATAATCATGCCTTATTACTTATCTTTGAATTCCATTTTTCAGTTAATCACTTTTTCTTTAAAATTTTTGTAATAATACCTGGATTATACCCAAAAGGTCCTCCATGAGTTCCACCGTTAAATCAACCTGAAGCCATTAAGTTTCAAAAACAAAGAAAATTAAAATTTTTATTAAAAGAACAATTATAAACTGACATGGCAATCGTGGTGCATCACCAACCATAGATTATACTACGAAGACATGCTTCAGACCAACCTTTGCAATGACCTGAGTTATCCAAGGGGCTAGCACACCACAACATAGATCAATCAGAACACATGCAGCCTTAGCCTGTAGAAGAAGTTGAGATCAAACAGATTTGTTTCTTTGAGTACAAAAATCTTATGAAATCTAAGCTTTGAGATGTAGGGAGCTTTTTGCTTGTACAGAGAGAAAAAAAGTTAAAGGGGAATAAGTCCTACAAGCTGCAATAAATATATCATCTTTTGATCAGAAGCATGTACATAGTTAGTTGACAAGTCAAATGCTTTACATCTTTACTATAAAAATGGAACTTGGCATGTTGGAAGGTAATTTAACTGGATTTCTTTCTTACGGTTACATACATAGTTACACTATATTTGTAGGGCATACAGCGCATTTTCTATATTGCACAAGCTTATGCAAGTACATGGTTTTGTGTGTCAGAGGAAGAGAGATCATGATAATTTGAATATTTCTGTCAAGGTAAAGAAAAATGACAGGCTATAGAAGAAAATGGGAGAATAACTGCTACTGGGATAATTAAATGAACTGAAATTTACATACATGAGATGGTGAATATGAAGATAAGTAGCCAGCACAGGCTTGAAGAAGAGGATGGTACAATGAAGAAGAAGCTGTCACAACAATCTGCAACCAGAAAGAACAGAAAATAGAAATCAATCAGACCAGCATCATTAAGCTAATTTTCTTTTTCTTCAGAAAACACATTTAAATGAAGAGCAAGGGCAACCTGCGAGAGAGCTTGTTGAACAAAAGGCTGTTTCCACAGAGAAAAAGTATCATCAACATGATCAGAAGGGCTGCTTACAACAGGACGAAGTGCTGCAACACCACAAAGAATCAATGCAAAACAGAAAAAAGAATCAAATACATTCAATATAACAAATTCATGAAATTTAGTCCAAGATGCGGATTACAATCTTAAAAATGTTCGACGACACATATTTGCTGTGAACAGAAAAAATTACCAATTTTTATGAAGATGCGATATTGGCTCATCAACAGAATTCATCATATAACCAAAGTTATGACCTCTTTAAAAGCTGATATGGATTTAGTCACTCTACCTGGAAGCAATGCTTGTACAAGTGGTAATGCAGACCAAAGTTCAGAAGTGCTGTCTGCTAATTTGCTGCAGAGCTGAGGCTGTAAAACATAGAGTGAAAATATAATTAATAGATCAAGATGACAAAAATCATCATAGTAAGTACAATAATCCTTGAAAGACATCATATCCTGAAACTGTAATTGACCTGTGACGCACAAGCATAGAGAACATGTAAAATCCCTTCTTCCACAGCTCCCACATCCAAGACATTAAGAATTCTAGTGTCCCACTGATCATCTATCAACCGGAATTCTTCCCCAAATAATTTTGAGTAATCAGACATGGGAAGAGGATTAAGTAACTCCGATTTTGATGACTCATCCAAAACTGATGTAACCTCAGTCGAAGAGTTTGATTCATCTGCTGTCATAACAGGTTCTATAAGCTTCTGAAGCATTCTACAAGCCTGAAGACATAAGTAACTTTAAGTAAGCACATCATCTTTAAGATGAAACTTCATCACCAAGGTAGAAAGCAAATGGGTGCATTACCATTCTGCAAACAGTTCCTAGATTATAATCTTTATATGCTTTTCTCAGCAGCAAAAAAATTGCTTCTGGACGAAACACAACAGAACTGGAAGTTGATAAGACAAAAGATGAGGTGTTCCGAGATCTCCTTGGCTTCCCATGCAAAGGACAAGGGACATTAGTTTTCTATCACTCATAACTAATCAGCATAGAAATATCAGTGATACATAGAAAAATCATAATCATGCACAGGTATCTCTGAAGACAACTTTAAATTGGATAATGCTAGATATACAAGTTGTAAGGCTGGTAAATTCAGAATAATACATAGAAATACCAGAATCATGCACAGGTATCTCCAAAAAATCTAATTTAGGGAGATGGGAAATATCAATCTTAAAATGAGCAAATATGAAATATAACACCAATTAACAATCTCAAAATAGTAGTTGATTTATATGCCACCTTCAACCATTTGCCCACAAAACCCTATAGCATGTATTAAGTTCTAACATTTCAGCAGTCAAGACCATATAGCAGCACTCAAGAAGAACTATAGAAAATTTTAAACTCAGATTAGCAGGTAACTTTGTATTTCTAGTCGTTATTTTCCATTTCACAAAGCCATATATAATCCCATGAATTGTCCTCTCCAAGCACTCTTTCCATTAACAAAAATAGAAACCAGAACCCTTCAGGAAATATATAGACTATATTAGAAGAATAAAGAATATCTAAATCATTCTATCAAATAAATAAAAATGAAAATTAAAGCAACTACCACGAGCATGATCAGTCATAATTATGCTTAGTGAATCAAAGGTCAACCACTGCAATGAAAAGAAAGAAGAAATTACAACAAAGAAAATAAGATACCTCAAAGTTAGAGGAAACAGTCAATGATGACAATGACTGAGTATTTCTAGGAACTTCAGGATCAGCAATATTGCCTGAAGATCTGGCAGTATCTCTGTAGTTACATCATGGGGCATATACTTGAAAAATCACCAAATAGTCTAAACCATGGTAAATAAATTAATGAAGAGGTTCCCAATTTCCATGAAAAAAACAGGCAGGATAAATCTACCTTTCATTCACTATGTTAAGTATTGGATAAAATGGACCAGCAAGCATCGCCAGAAAACGTAAATTGGAATCAGAACCATCAGAAAAACTGGCAAAGTCTGCCTGCAAAACAACAAATCTGGTAAGAAATGCAAAAGCAATGGCAAAGGAATACCAGAAAACAAACACAAAAAGAAACAAAGGAAAGGATAGATACTGATCATTTAAGGAGAAAATGTACCTCAAGATGGGGAAGGAACACATGTAATCGATCTGTCATGTCTTGAAGCAACTACAAACTAATGAGCATCAGAAGCAGTGAAGAAAGAAACATGATAATCAAGGCAGCAAACTGAGGAGTGTTTTAGGCAACATTTTTAAGATGCTCACCTGGAGATACATATCATGAGCATCTTGTTTGTTTGACATAATGTACGGCAATAGGTGATTAACAACTGGCTGAAACTCTGGTTCAAGACCAGTCACCGATATCCCAATCAACTACAAGGCAAGAAATAATAAAATAATAAGCACTTTTAGAATTATCAAAATCATCAATTAAAAAAATGTAAATTTGACTGAAAGGAAAATAGCGGCAATTAGCATCTCTGTAACCATCAAATGGCAGTGCCTGTCATATTGTAACCTATGATTCAAATAAGAATGCTAAATTTGCTATTACGTTCATTTTCATGATCTCTCTCTTGCTACAATGCCAGGCAGCTAGGTTTTAAGCATTTATTACTGGAACCTTGGTCCTCTAAACCCATATATCCAGGTTCTGTAAGTCATAGAATACATTTGTGAGAATGATACTTCTGTTAGTAGAATAACACTATGTTACCATGACCTGGGGTATGCTCAACTTTTTCTAATGTTCATAATAGGAAGGTCATGCCCCCTAACTATGTCTAAACATGTGCCAAACCACAGGTGCCGTACACAGTACTTCAGGGAAAATGAAGCTCCCAGGTGACATAGAAATCACAAGGCCAAATGTGCCTCATGGAAGTGGACAAAAACAACCTCTTGTTGACAAAAGGTATTGATACACCCTCATAAATGCTTCACAGCATGATAAATACAAAATGTAATTAAAACAAATCTTACTAACAGAAAGGGGGTAAAAAGATCTATTGTAAGCATGAGAATTATCTATCTAATAATTAATTAACCATCCAACTACTTTTGACAACATGAAGAAGAATAAATATTGTCCATACAACATAAACAGAACGCTTATAGATGTTTACTTGGGGGGGGGGGGGGGAAGGTCAGTCAAACAAATCCTTCTACACCAATTTCTACAACTAATGTTCATAGGATCCAACAAAAAGGTCAGAATGGAAAATTGTTTTTGGTGTGTAACTAATAATTTATCAGGCCACTGCTCACCATGTAACAGTTAGGAACCAGACCACTAGATTTTGCCTTTCCTCTTTGAAAGAAAAAGACAATGATAGTATTCATGTTCAACATAGTAATGCAGAATGAATCCACAGAGTAAGATCCCTCAAATCTGTCATTGAAAGAACTATATAACTCTCACCTGAATAAAAAAAATTGCGATTGGGTTTCCTCGTAAACAAGATATTCGTACATAACGGCATGGAGTGTAGTTCATAGGATACATCATATCACGGCGAGGTGCTTCACAGCGGGGTCGAACTTTTACAAATGTCTCTGGCTGTAAAGAAAACCCAGTCACGCAATAAAAAATCTTGAAATAAATTGCAGTTTGGAATCCCGCATGTAGCAATGCTATTGGTCCATAGAAAAGTAGCACATGGAAATAAAAGTAACAAATAAAGGTGCAAGAATGCAAGTAATAGCTATGCATAATTAGATTATTTTGGGTAAAAGAAGATGATTATTAATTGATTAGCATCAAGAACCTTTAAAATTAGGATTAGTTTATTCAACAAATAGGCAAATAATAACTATTCTGCATTCTAGTCTAGCATTTTTTCTGAGCTATGGGCTCCTATACGAAAAGCTATTTTCAGGACTTCTTGGCTGGGATTTGGATTATTTACTCTAAGCTTGCTCCATTCACTTGCGCTCTTGCCAAGTCAAATCACCTGTTACAAGGTCTTAAAAGATGAATACTTCTATGATCCTTTAAAGGATTTTTTGATGCTTTAGTAGATTTCAACAACCAAGGATTAAATTCACGTAGCCTGAATCCTTTCAATCATTTGTTTCCTCGCCATATTCATAAACAAGAAAATCCATGCAAGATGCTTTATTATGTTTTTGCCCTTTTTCCTCTCTAACTTCACTATATACTTCTCATTAGCCATGTCAATTAATGCAGGAAATCTAAGGCTAGAACTCCTAGTAATGCAGAAAACGGTGTCTCATAAGTAAAGCAGTCATAAGAGTGAAAAATGATGTTAATTATTCTGCAACTAATGACGTTGATTAATTATAAGTCAAAGAGTAAATAACTCCTGAGACTCTATTAGAAGCAAAAATTTACTAGCATTTACTTTCTAGGTGAAATTATAACTTAGCATATCCAAAACATCACAGCGATAAGCAAAGACAGCATTTGACAAAATCTATATACATCTAGAATAACCTTGACGATATGCTGTATAAAAAAGTTGCCAACAGTTATGTTAACAAAATAAAGTGATGCTTTAGATATAATCAAATTAGACCAAAGGAAGTCAAACCTAAATGGCAATTAGTTGAAGACCGAACCTTATAGCATAAGCCAACAGCTATCTCCCATTCAAGCACAGATTTGTTATAAATCCGTATATGTGACAACAGGCAAGGTTCCTGTGAGAAAGGAAACAAAGGTGAAAAATTTTCAGACAAGGCTAAAAAATCCCAACAGCATATGCTCATTAGAAGTCCTGTAAAGAGATTTGACATCTGCAACGTAATTAGAATAAACCAGGGGAAAACAAGAAACTTAGTTGCAACAAGTTCATACACAGTAGTATTTAATATCTCACTTTTATAATGTTAATGGTGTTCAGAACACCAATTAGAAGGAAAGAAAGAAAAACCAGAACGCAAATGGGCTTATCACGTTATCACTTTTTAGCTCCTAGAAGAATAAAAGCATTTATATTCACGGTGCCCTAATTTCACAATTTGAGCAAAAACATAAATTTAGTCAGGATTTGGTATTAACTTCTTGCTTGATACTTCAATCATTGCTCTTGTTGAAAGACCAACGTTCAAAACAAACATGTTAATTAAACTAACAGGCTTCGTATTCATGTTCAAAAGAAGGAGAAATTCTGTAAAAATTCATTCAAATGCCAAAACAAAACAATAAACAGACAGAACCCCAGAAAATAAAACCTTAACAAAATAGGACAAAGAACCCCAAAAAGGTGAACATAAATAGATAACAAAACAAAAACCCAGAGGTATTTTCGACATAAAAACACAAAGATATAAACAGTTACTTACATCAAGTTCAAGCAAGATCCATTCCTTAGTATTGGTAGCAGTGGACCAATGAGTCCTGAGGTCGGTGTCGAGCACATGAGAGGCTTTCTGAGAGGGTGACTCTCGAGATGTTGCTTTCACTTTGTAACTCAACGGCTTCACCCTTGGCTCCAATTCTATCTCCATTTCTTTCAAATTTCTTCCTAAGCTCCCAAAACCTTATTCTTCCTCTTCTATTCTCTCGTGTTGAAGCTTTCTGGGTTTTCAATTTAAAAAGGTGCCTGTTTTTCCTCCGGACACAGAGATTGTGAAACAAATGATCTCTGCTGCTTAATTAAACAAACAAAAGAGAAGACCTTTTTTTTTTTTCAATATCGGGATGTTGGGCTTAACTTTTGAGCTTTACGGCTTCATCTAGATTTTAGATTTGGGCTGAGCAAGTTTTTAAATATTTAAAAAGGTTAATATATTATTTGATATTAGAGGTTGATTTTAATGTTCTGTTTAGTATTTAAGTTTTTTTTAAATTTGGTTTTAACATTTATTTTGGTATTTAAATTTTTCCTATTTGATATTTGATTGTATTTGAATTTGATTTTAATGTTCAATTTTTTTATTCCTATTAAGCATCTATACTTTTTAAGTAGAGTATACATGTTAAATATTCATTGACCCACATTATATTGTTTGGCTAGAAATTAAATTGAACATTAAAATCAAACTCAAATACCAAATTAAGTCTTGAAGTCAAACTCAAACACCAAGAGTGCGTTTGGTTCGCTGTATTGGATTAGAGGTGTATTGGATTAGAGGTGTAATAGCAAATCAACTGTTTGGTTAAATGTAATGGAATAGAGGCGTAATAGTAATCTTGTGTTTGGTTGAATGGAATAGAGGTGTAATAGCATAATGGAAAAAACTAAAATGACTAGAATACCCTTAGCATAAATTTGTTTTGGTAAATGATTATTGTTATTGTTATTTAAATTTTAATAAGATTATTAATATCAATAATAAATAAATTTAATCATATTTAAACATAATTATTATTAAATATATTATAATTAAAATATATAATTTAATAAAATTCTTAATAATCAATATTCTTATATGAATTTACTCAAATCATAATATATGATACTATAAAATATAAATTAACATAATTATTATTAAATATATTATAATTAAAATATATAATTTAATAAAATTCTTAATAATCAATATTCTTATATGAATTTACTCAAATCATAATTTAATAAAATTTTTAATAATTAATATTTTTATATGAATTTACTCAAATCATAATATATGATACTATAAAAGATAATTTGAAATAATTAATATTAAAATTAACATGTAACTGTTTGTTACTCATTCTTTGTTTCTTATTCTTTTTGTTTTGATCATGTATCAATCATTTAAACCAAATACTTGGTTGTATTGGACAGTGTTTTATTACTTTATAAATGCATGATTTTATATACACAAATACATATGTATAGGAAAATTATCTGAATGAATGGTTAATATTTGTTATCAGCAAAACTTAGTATATACACACATAAATTAAGGTAAGATAATTAACTCGATATCTAGCTTGAGCAGCTCGAGTTTGTCTAAACAATACATCAAAACTTTTTATTTTGAAGCTTATAAACTTAAACAGCTTAAGTGTCTTATTTTTCATGATGCTATAAAGGGAATATAAATAAATACCAGAATTTTGATAAGAAAAATTGCAGCAAGTAGAGCAATATCCTGCTATTAAACTCACTATAAAATATGTAATATAGCAAACAAAGATCTCTCAACTGATTTTTAATCTTTTTAATCATTTGTAAATAAAAGAAAAAGTTACAAAAAAGAACAACCTGCAGAATGTTTGATGACAAAAACTAACAAAAATCCATGATTCAATATCAAATTCAAGATGCATTCTCTTTTTTCAGCTTAGCAAGTTCTTGCTTGATGACTCCAGACCTCTGCAAAACCGTATTACAGCTCGTCCAGCTTCGATTGAAGTTTTGAGGAAGTGCTTTCAAGAAAAGAACTCTGGTATAAAACGGGTAGACACAATAGGGGGTGTATTGGAAACTGACCTTGATCTTAGCCAACATAAGCTTGAACCTATCAAAGTCGTTGAGAGATGCTCTTCTCTTCTGGACAATCAACTTTCTACCCCACGAGCTACTTTCCCATTTGTTCTTAACATCTGCAAGTTAACATAAGAGTGATAAGAAAGAAAACATATCTTCAAGAAACAACATTACAAATGCTGGTGAAAGCTGTCGTCGTCCTTACCAGCCTTCTCCATAGCTTCGATCAACCCATTTGTTCTTGGGAACACGTGGAATGTCAATTGTGATATCTGTCAATGTAAGCCTCTTGAAGTTCATTTGGCCTCTTACCATATCCGGGGCATCAACAAGTGCCTGCCACATTAAAGATACAGTCATTTCTTACACGCACATCTCCAAATAACACCTATAGGACTTCAACTAGACTAGTTGGCTGATAAAGGAACATTGATAATTGAGCAGACCATAATCCAAAGACTAAAACCAGCAAGATGGGTTAGTAGAAAATTTATGCAGCCAAAATCTAATGGTCACATTAAAGACATGTTTAAACCCTTCATATGACATGTGATAAAGGAAAGGGCTTTCTTACATGACCACAGGTAAGTTTGCAAGCAATTGCATGACTTGCTTCATGCAAGAATACTGTAATGAGCTTAAAAAGGCAGCAACAGCACTGTTCTCCATAGCTACAACAATCAGGGGGAAACATTAGGTCAATCCATTTAAGCAAACAGAGGCAACCAGTTCAAATTCCAAAGAATGCTGTATCTTTTAACAGAAATTCAACTGCAGTGAATCCTCCTAAAAAACTCCTAAAACCTTGGCATCCTCATCCTTATGAACAACTTATGAAAATTGTTGTAAATGCCATAGCATTTATGAGTTCCTTATGAACAGATTTACAACAAGTATTACAAAAGTAAATCACAAATGCTCCCAGAAAAGAACCCAATTTCCTTCAACGTGCAAAACAAGAAACTATTTAAACTGTTAATCTATTTCGTAATTCAAATTACCATCAATTCGATGGTTTCTCCAAAACAAGAAACTTATTAAATTTTAAACTAAAAGTAACAATCATGGCTTAGTCAACTAAACCGTAGATATATCATCCTTCAAACAAACATAACCAGGGAGCTCTTACCAAAATTACCCCATTGTTTTTACCGTGTTTATATTGGTTCCTTACAACAACCAAAAGCATAGCAGAGAAAAAGATGATCTTCGTTATAAACAAGAGAAAAAAAATTCAAGAAAGAAGCTTACAACAAGAATGACAACAGTGAAGACACCAATTGTAACCAGAAAGGTAACTTGGCCATTATTGCAGCAACTGTTTAGCTCCCAGTTCACCATTTTTCTGCCTTTAGTTCAAAATCTAAAAAGAACCCTTTTTTTTTTCAAGGGTCTTTTGTTTGGGATTTGAGAAAGTTAGATGAAAAACAATATATGTTCCAATATCCAAATCATTGAACTTCAAATAAACAGAAAAAAATATCTCAAAAAGTTTATAATAAAGGCTTCCTAAATTACCAAGCATCAAAAACCCAGAAATTTTCATCCTTTTCATTCACAGACCAAATAAAGAACTATGAAAACACACTAAAAGGAAAAAAAATCTCGATAAGAAGAACACACCCACAAATGGTACGCCAGAGGATGTTAGAGGAGCAGAACACACTGGATGTTAGAGGAGAAGACGGTGAGGAGAGTGGAGAAGAAAGGTAGAAGGAAGAAACAGAACGTGGATTTTGGGTAAAACAGAAACGTGAATCGGGAGGGTAAAACAGGGACCAAAATTGAAGCAGCACCTAATCTGAGCTCAAGGAAGGGATTAGAAAACGGTGGATTTTGGGGATTAGATCAGTAGTGTATTAGACCTGTAATAGCAATACACTGAACCAAACAAAGTATTAGAGGGGGATTAAGCGGGACCCACCGATTAGGGGTGTATTGGCTATGCCAATACACCCAACCAAACATGGTGCAAATGTTACATAACTCAAAATATGTTTTTATTAATAATATGATTTCAAAGTTAAATGGTTGAAATTTCATTCATCTTTGTTCCCTTTATTTATTTTTTTGAAAGTTATTTCCTTTTATTTTTGAATCCCAAGTACGGATTGTTTTTCAAAACTTTTTTCTCTCCAAACCTTACATTTCTATTTAGTTCCTGAACCAATGCTACAGATGGTGAACGAGATGAGCATGGGTTCTAGGCCCAATCCACCACCATTGCGGATTTGAGGCATTAGATGGTAAGAAAGGTTTACTTTCTTGGTTGTCTAAAGCTTATGTGTTTTAGCAACTCTTTTTGTTTATGTTTTCGTTTAGTTGGTAATTTCATTCTATCGTTAAGTACATCTAAGTGGAAATAAACTTGAAAAAAACAGTAAAAAATGAACAAAAAAACTACAAAAAAATAAAATAATGCACACAAAGTGTTTGAGAAAATACTCTCAATCTTATTCAATTAATATGAAGGTTTACAATTGAGCGATTACAAATGAGGAGAAAGATATCTATTTATAATTGAGTTTTCCCGAATCCAATAGTATTGATTTAGTTACATTGAGATCAAGATTTGTGTCTATTTACAATATGGGAGTCTTAAAGGATTTAAACTCAATACATCTTTATATCTTAAGATTTACATTAATTACCTTGATAACGCTAGTTTTACTGAAATATTTCACTATATCATTAAAGTTTCAAGTAGATAGGCTCCTTTATATGTTCCACGAATCGAGACAATTCAAGTGAATTAAATGAGAACCTCTATGAGATATTCTATGCACAATGAATACAAATTTTGATTCGTCATGAATGACTCAACTTACCATTAGTATGACCTTAAGTTTATATCTCTACTTAATGATCTTAAAATATTGTTATAAACAGGTTTTGCTTTTGGGAGGTAATGTTGCTATATGGCTTCCTTTCCTACTTTATTACAATTTTTCCTTTTCCTATTGCAAGTCAGAGGCGTGTGACTTGGCCGTGTGACTCCTGCACTTAATTAAGTTGCAAGTCAGAGAGTTACACAGGTTAGGGACACGGGCATGTGCCCTACCTCATATGCCACACGGCCTAAGACATGGGCATGTCACTTGGTCGTGTGAGCCACATGGCCTGACCACGCGGGCGTGTAACCCCTGGACCTAGGAAAAATTTTGAAATTTTGTGAAAAATTCTCTGAGTTCCCGATTCAGTCTCAACTCTTTTCTAATGTATGATTTGGGCCTCAAGGGCCCATAAAAGGGACGATATGGTTAAATTATAATTAATTTTTGATACAATTGTAAAATAACATGAAATATCTGAATATGATTTATAAATTCTGGTAATGCTCCTAAACCTTGTTCCGGCAAAGGATACAGGTTAGGGGTGTTACAGACACCCTTAACATTACGATTTTTTTAAGAAATTAGCCCAGTTTTACCACCCTTTTAACCGAACCTAACATCATGTAACATTTTTCATGTCAAATTATTTAAATCCCACAAAACCATTTTTCCATCCATAACATAAGCTTTAGGTCTTATCCTTCGTTTGACAAAACAAAACAATCCCCGAAATATGATTATTGAAATCAATTTCTGTAGAAAGTTTAATTGCATTTTGAAGAGTTGTGATATCTGAAATCCCATCTTGAATAATCATTTGTTTCCTTGCAATAATGATGTTGGAAAATATCTAATTCCTCAATATGCTAGTTCAATGCCAAGTACAACTTCCATTATATTCCCCTAAATTTTTTAAAAATGCATCATCAACATCTTCATCGTCTCGTTTGGCATTACTATTATTGTCACTTTTTTAGTGCTGACAACAAAATATAAAGATTTACTCTCAAGAATATCTCAGTGAAGTTTACTGTTACAGAACATAAAGTTATTAAACTGGATTCTATTCATTATCCGCTCCAAACTAATTCTGTCTCCAAGATTTAGTTTCAGATGAAAAGATCTTCATCTCAATTTCAACATCATCACTCAACACATTGAAAAATCATGATTTTGTAATGTGAAGACTATAGGGGATCAACAACTAAATTGCCAAAAAATTTGCGTTGGCAAATCATCTTCTCAAAACTTATTTCTCTAAATTGTTGAGTGGTGGGATTACAAATAAAAAAGCTTTTTGTAGTTGTCAGTCAAGCAAAGAAACAATCCAATAATTTCTAAAACACTTGAGTGAAGAAAACGGTGATAAGGCACAACACTAAAATGTTTTAAACTCACTGCTTCAAAATCAAAAGATGGATGCTCATAAGACCTAAGGAGGAAGGCAGTATAGGCTGAAGACGATGTTGGTGAGTGTGGGGTAAAAGGAAGTCCGAATTTGAAATAATCGAGCTCTATTCCTTTGACACAAAGAGTAAATCTCAATAATGATTTGATGGGTAACCTGGTTAGTTATTTGGGGAATATATCAAGGACTTTTGCTATAATTTCTGTAAAGGTTTGCATTTGTCCGGATTCAAACCTCTCCTTTGCAGTAGACATTGAGAACCGATGATTGAAGAGAGACAAAAAATTTAAGGGAAATATTTTTATATATAAAAAGGGAGAGATAAGGTCCAATAGAATTCTAAAACTTGTCCTCTCAATTCCACGTATACAATTGGTACACATTTTTCTTGTTGCCAGCTACCACGCTCAACTAGTATTTGTTTGGTATTCTGGTAACAATCTTGGTACAATTTTCACGAGTTGTCATTTGGTCACTTAATCGTACTTATTAACAATTTCAATTCATTTTTTTGAAAATGAAAACAACATTTGTAAAAATATATAGGTTGATGAAAAATCTGTGGTTGATTTTTTTATGTGCAAACTCATTTCATAATCTTTGAGTCAAACAATAAAAACAAGAACTTTATGTTTTTTTTACAAATAACATTTAGAAAATCAATTTTTCAGAATTAAAAACATACAAAATTGGAACACTTTCCTATGCCCTAAATGTAGCCATTTAAACATAAACTGTGTCAACGCAAATAAATTCTCATTTACCATAAAAGCAAACAAAAAATTGATAATATGCATACAAGCAAGTTTCAGTTGAATCCTAATTATTAAAACTTGGCAAGAGTTGAATGTTGGGAAATGTGCCCATATTGTAGTAAATATGTAATTGTTTTCTATGTGTTTGAATGATGAATAAATAAATTTCACATTTCACTATTATATCTTTTGTGTTTTTGTCTTTCATATTTTGCATGCATAGCGAAATTGTGATAAGCAAATATTAGCTCATTGATTGTCTAAGTTCAAACTGATGATAAGTGGTATTATAAAAATGTTTACATTGCAAGAATGATAACTTACTTCAATAGATAATCTAAACGAGTTCGTAATCCCGTAAAAGAATCAAATTGAGAATTTGACTCAAATACTTAGAAGGATTATTTTATTGTCTATAATTCCAATTGGGGAGATGACGAGTCTTGGTTGTTGGAGCAGTTGACTCTACGGGTAGAGACATAGATGTATTCATTGGCAGAATGATACATTAGACTGGACCCAAGATGAGTTAATTTTAAATCCGTTTGTGAATTAATTCACTTATGACATTCATGGTGTGATTTACCTAAATCTTGAGTTAGTCACTAACCATGCGTATGTAACTCATGTGCTTTGATATAAGTGGAAGCTTATGCTCAAAAGATGATCGAGCTGATAGCCGGTATGTTAGGTACATGACTTGTGTGTGGCATGGCTTTACTAGCAATAGTGTAATTCATAGCTCAATTAAAGAGTTAACGATATCCTCTTATTGGCATTGTGTGGATTGATAAATATGGAATGTGGCCATGGGTTGCTTGTTCTCGAATGAGCAATTTATCACAGTCATTTGTTGACTGTGATTATATTAATCATTAAGAAGACACAATGGTGACAATGAGATAAAATAGGATTGTATTGAGTGAACGAATTTAACTCTAAGGAATCAAGGATATCATATGAGGGTAACACACACATGACAATGTCATTGAACAAAGTAGTTGGATGAATTACTTTCGTAAAGAGTATACAATAAGGAGTTTTTCAATCATGGTAACTGACTTCATGATTAAGTAATTGTGAATTATCGGAACGATGCTTCTGGACATAATTGCAATTACTAAGGCCTAATTGTATATGTCCGATTGGTCCCTTCGCTAGCTCAACAAAAGCTCAATCAGACTGCATTTGAATCATAAAAAAATTCTATGACTTTGGAAATAATTTAATTAAGTCAATTTATTTGATGTGGAATTAAACTGGGCGGTTGTAAGAGTTGAACAATTCTTTAATCAAATGGACCCTTTTAGACAACTCCGGAGACAGACACATGCTCATCATGCAGACTCATGCTTGACAGACTTATCCCTTTTCAAACTTCTTCATACCTGATGCATTCATGCTTACAAACATGTAACATTTTCCCTTTAAACTTCATGCATAGGCTTACCCATGACAAATACTTTCACAACAAACTTGTTCAAATAATGACTAACTCATGACAGACATATTCATGCTTTCAGACATACATAGGTACATACCATTCCTTTCCTTTTCAGAGTCATTGAGTCATACTTTACTAGTTCCAGTTTCATACTTTATTCAATTAGCACAGAAATATCTATACTATAATATATATGTAAGAGTCAATCTAGAGACTCACCTTGTTAACCTTAATAGTAGCTTGGGCTCCAAGTTCATACATCCATAGGCGGACTTTTAAAGGTCACCCGAGTGAACAAACAATCTTATACTTGAACTTCGATCGTTAATCTTATCATAGTAGGAAAATCTCCTGATCAACAACTATATGAAGGTAGCCATTGTACTCCTTTAAATAGAAGGAATAAGATAACTTTCCTTCCTTCAGAAGTTTGATTAGTAAAAATCCTTACTTTTACTATGAGACTTGACACATGTCACTCAACTTTCAAATCTGTTCTCATTAGTGGCTTACAACTGTGAGGAATGGTGTATAAGAATCCAAAATCTTTTCGTATTTTTGATTTATCAATCATTCATTTCTAACTATCTTGTTAGCATATTACCTACACGTTAACTAAACTAACAGGGTGTGCCCTAATCTTGGTGACATCCTTTACCACTTAGGAACCTTGACATCTTTTGCCAATTCCTCTTTCTACATCTGTACATACTTTATGAGGACATTCTTTCCTTTAACTTTCCATTATTGCCTATGCGCCCCATTAGCGCGCCAAAACGTCAATTGGGCGAGTAGGATCGTGCCAACCAAGTTTTCTTTAACCTACACACTCAAACTCAGGACTCGCCAAGTCTGGGTGTTACAATATTACTTATTAACTAGGTCATTTCATTGTTTGGTGATGAAAAAAATTGTAAAAAAAAAAATTGGTTGGTGAAAAATTGAGGCTTCTTTGGTTGATTTTTTTAATCTTTAAACTTATTTCATAATCTTTGAGTCAAACAATGGAAAAAAAAGAACTTCATGTTTTTTTACAAATAACATTTAAAAAACCAATATGTGAGAATTAAAAACATCCAAAACTAGAACATTTGCCTACACCCTAAATGTAGCCATTTTAACTTAAACTATGTCGACACAGACAAACCCTCATTTACCATAAAAAACAAACAAAGAATAGATAATATGCATACAAGCTAGTTTCAGTTGAATCCTGATTATTGAACTTGGCAGGAGTTGAACACTCATATTGAAAGAAGAGGATCATGATTTGCATAAGAATGATAACATTGGCCAATCCGACTGTGGGCAACATAGTCCCTTTCCTTGATGATAAAAGCGAAAACCGTTGCAAAAATTTGAGAGCTCCATAAGCCACAAGACATGCCCAAGAAGCAACAACCAGAAGAAGTTTAATCGGGGGAAGTAGGGGCAATGCCGTGAGGGTTCACGGGGGCTGGTCCCCCTAAAATAGGAA
Source organism: Gossypium hirsutum (assembly GCF_007990345.1). Classification (NCBI taxonomy): domain Eukaryota; kingdom Viridiplantae; phylum Streptophyta; class Magnoliopsida; order Malvales; family Malvaceae; genus Gossypium; species Gossypium hirsutum. The sequence goes on along the minus strand of NC_053447.1, from coordinate 48,871,732 downwards.
AATTTTGACTTTTGGCCCTTTATAATTTATAAAATTTTAAGTTAGTATAGTTAAAATTACACTTTTGCCCTCCAGAAAATAACAAAATTTTGATTTAGTCCTTTAAGAAATTATAAACATGTAAGCTATTAAATTGGAAAATTACATTTTAGCACTCATAAAAATATGCAATTTAATTTCGGCTCCCAAGAAATATTTTTTGGCTTCGCTTTTGGGGGAAGCTGATATTAGAAATATTTGAAGTTTTAAAATTCATACTCACTCAATTATTTAATTGTATTCATTACTTGTATTAAGGAATCATGGTTGAGCATCGAATATAAACTTATAATTTTCGAATTTTGAAAACATGTATTTAACGAGTTACCAATTTTGGATGTTATAAGAGTGCTATAATCTTCCTTATGTTTAACCAATTCTTAAACTCAAATTTTCCTTTGGGCTTCAACGTAGACTATGAAATTACCTTTTCTAAAAATATTTTTAAAGGGAAATTGTTTGATAAACTGTCAGTAGAGTTTTTAGACTCCACAAGTAGAGTTAAGGGTTGACAAGTATCTTATAAGAGTATAGTAAAATATTAAAAAAAATTAAACATTTTGAAAAAAGGCACATGATAATTTTTTAAAGCTAAAGTCACTAACGATAGTTTTTAAAATTTTAAAATACAATATGTTAAAAGTTGAAAATTTTTTACCACTAAAAGTAAAATATGTGGCAAATTTAGTGGAATAAATGACTAAGGACCAGTTCTTTATTGCTTTTGAAAAGTGTTGTGGAAAAATGCTGTGGAAAAATGCTTTTGAGAAGTGCTTTTGAAAAATTTGAGTATTTGATATTGCTGTCAAAAAGTACTTTTGAAAAATAAAATGTCCATTTTAGACATAATATTATAAAGTAACAAATATGTATTTCAAATTAGTTAATATTATGATATTTTAACAAAAATATAAAAAAATATTTTATTATAACTTATTGTTAATATTTAAATATATAATATTAATTTTAAATATTTCTAAGTAATTAATATTAATTAATTATTAAATTTAATTAAAGTATAGAAACTATATTTAAATATTTGTAATTAGATATTGACACAATTGTATTATTTTAAAAATTATTTTTTATTTTTAATTAATGCTTTTAACACATTTGTATTATTTTATTTTAAAATGTATTTGAATATATAACTCATATTAAATATTAACATAACATAGAAAACATAAACCTAACAAATTCAAATATTACATATATTTGAATTAAAGTTTTAAAAAGGGATAATATTTATATACCAAATATAAATACTAAAAATTTTACAATAGCATTTACAATTGTGTATGTTGAACCTAATAGGAATAGATGTTGAACCCTATTGGTGAATGCTCAGTAAGTTTTCAATTGTCAGCCATAACGGACACCCTTGGGCTAGGGAGTCCCATGTATGCAAGCCTTGGTGAGACACGAATTGGGGCTAAGTCTCAGTGAAGGTATTGGACCGCAGTTTCTGAAGCGACCATGTTCAATCCTTGGAGATAGGTTGACTTGTTCCAATGCCTGAAATTGCAGCTCTTTTAGGTAGTCATTAACACAACCAATTCGAGGGCCAACACCACTTGAATGCTACTCCTCTTTCTCATTCTTGGAATCTGATTTTTAATTGCAAAATAATAAGACTCTCTTGAGACATTACACTTCATAGAAAAACCAGAATCTTAACCTAGGAAATGATTCAATATTTGAAGAAGCAATAAGCAACAACATACCTTCGATCAGGCCCAGCACCTGATGCAATAGTATCACTCACTGTAAGAACAGCTACTTTGAACTGCACATCCTGAGATCCATCTCCCATTATTTCATTTCACAAACTTTTATGTGGCGTACTACTTGAACTTGAATCATATGACGATGCAGCCTTGCTCAATGGGGTAGCACTTAAATCAGAAATAACAATGGCTGAGACAGAACTTCCAGCAGGAAATGTGAAATTGTTTCATATAAAGTACATTCATTCCAAAAGAAAAATATTAGAAGCTACACACAATTGGACAACACAGTAAGTTCATTGTGTTCTGCTTCTTCTCTATTTTTCTTTTTCACCATAGATAAACAAAGTCAGGTCAACTTATACAGAAGGTGAGAAGCCATGGAAGTTTAACTTCATTCCTATTCTCCAACAAGCCATGGATCTGAATGCACACATTCAGAGTGCTCAAGTAACGTACACTTTTCCAATTGAGACCTTTAGCTGTTTGGCAATAGAACCAAATTTCCAATGTACCTATTAATACTTCCAGAAGGGCGTAAATAACTAATTATTGACCGTGAACATATTACTTCAATCTTCTGAATCATTGACTCAGTTGTTATAACAACTAACAAAGGCTTTGAGGAAGTAGCAAGGCAGAAAAAAATTATCATAGAGACAAGGATGGTTTGTAGCAGAAAAAGGAAAAGGAAGGATGAGACAGTGAAGAGAACACGGAAATAGGCGAAGTGAGAGGAGTTAATGATGCCATACCACCTGACGAATATCAACACCGTTACTAGTTTGCACCAATATCTTTACATGCTTTGTTTCAGAAGGAGCTTTAACCTGTTCAATGTCCTCAACTTGGACAACTGCATCAGCACCATCGGGTATTGGTCCTGACGGGCAAAACAAAGGTGCAAAATGGACAAAATCTTGAGAAAAAGTTAAGTGCAAAACAATATGGTGAAACTAGTTAAGTCTTAAAGATTAAGATTTAAACATATTAGAAGCTCAAATGTCACCATATTATGCCCTAAAATTAGAAGAAGAAGCCCTGTTTTAACTTAAATTATTATCAATCTTATTTTTTGGAAAAGTATGATCACACTTGAGATCATGTTTTAAAGATCTTGATCATTTAGAAAAAGGCAACACTCAATTGGCCACTCAAGAAGCAATGTTATGTTTAGAAAGATTATCTATTTTTACGAATAATAATTAAAGATGAATGGACAAAAATAAGTTATCAACAACAGCCCACGGGCAAGCTTCTTTTCATTAGACTACTTTGGCACCCTTTAGCAGGCCAGTAATTGGTTTCAGTTTCAAAGAAAGTTACTTCCAGAACATTCACAAATTCCACCACTTTGGATAAACAAACGTCCAAAGCAAAGCAATTATACAGCTAAGTTATTCAAAGATGGCAAAATTCAGCAAAAATGCAGAAGATAACAGGACTTGTTACTGTCCACATGATAACAGAAAGAATAGACTAACCTCCAGTTGTGACATATGCAACAGTTCCAGGAGTCACTGTGACACCAAGCCCATCATTTCCAGCTTTTGATTCAACTATTACAGGATACTCACCAGGACCATCCGAAGCAATCACAGCATAACCATCTTGCGAGAAGTCTCAGTATATTCAGATAATACACACCACAAATCTACCCAACTATGAGATATGTATCAATCTTGAACACAGGGGAAGATAGTTTATAATAGAAATATAGCCTCATCCACTATTCCTAATGCCCTGAAAAGGGAATTTTCATGCTGAAGCAAAATGAAAAAACAAATTGAAAATGAAAAAATAAATTGAAGAGCCATTTATATATGAAACAAAGAAATTGAATATGATCAACTTCTACATAAAAAAAAATCAAAGATCCCAATCGCATATTAGAATGAGATTGAAAAAGGCGAACTTTTGAACTTCAAAGTTAAAAACTAAAAACAAACCAATACCCAAAGGCCTATTCGATCTATACAACTGGAAAAAAGAAGAGCCAATTACAGCATGATAAAAGTACCAATAACACATTTTATTTAAATTTAATTATAAAAATTTATAAATGTTAATATAAAATTATTTTTTATATTTTATATTTCTTTGAAATAAAATGAATTAGACTAGATGAACCTAAGGGTGACTTTGGCGATGTGTTTATCTATGGTAAGATTAAAAACAATGATGGTGATGAGATTAATTATTATAACTGTGAAGTAAAAGATTCCACCATACCACAGGTGATATCGAAGTTGAAAAATCTAGATCCCCAAAGCAAGTCAGGTTGGGTGAGCCTCTCTTGAATACCTCTTGTTCAAAATAAAGTTCAGCTCCGTTTGTTTCACTAAAAATGGTTTTCGGAAAATGATTTCTGGAAAAAGACTTATTTTTTTGGAAAAACTAATATTTTTTGGAGTTTGGATGAATATGTGTAAAATATTTTTTGTTGTTTTGCAGATTTCCTGAAAATATTCATAAAATTTGTTTTTAATGAAACAAACATACATTGGAGATTTTATTATCTTTTCATTGTTTAATTGAATTTATTTCATAAATCTTATTTATATTTTAATTAATCATGTTTTAGTTTTAATTAATCTTAATTTACTTAATTAAGCTTAATTGTTAATTTCGTACATTAGGGAATACAAATTTATAGATATAAGTTTATGTTTAATTAAGTTTAAAGCGGTAAATATTTATTTTGTATATTATTTGAATGAGTAAGTTGAAAAATGATTTAATTTGATAAAAATTGAAGTAAGGATCAAATTGTAAAATTTATAATTTTTTTAATTCTAAGGGTTTGAGTAGTGAAATTTGAAACATTGATGTAGTAACTAAATTATCTGATTATGAAATATGAAAATTTGGAAAGTTGAGCATGTAATAGTAAAGTTTGAAACTATAGGGGTTAAATTGTAAAGATTTCAAAACTTGAGTTTTAGCACTAATTTACATTATTTGGGAATTTACAATTCTGAAAAATAGGATATGAAAGTTTAATTGTTCAAAAATCAAGGACTAATTTTTGAAAAATTTGACAATTTTAGTTGTAAGGACTAAATTATAAAATCAGGAAATTTTAGAAAAATAACTTTTTTGCAAAAATTTACAAAATAAGGTTTAAGATTGAACTGTAGAATAATAAAATCTATTTTTGAGGAATTAAATTGTAGAATAGTAAAAATTTAGATTTCAGGGGCTAAATTGTAAAAATATATAAAATTAGAATATAAAATACTATTTTCTTCGACAGTGAAGAGAGCTTCCCCTTTGTTGCTCTAAAAGCTTCTCTTTTTTGTTTCTTCGACAATAAAAACAGTGAATAGAGCCTTATCAGTTTAGAAAATAAGTAAAAAAAAAATTTGGTAAGATATTTTCTTTAAAAAAACCTGATTTTATCTTTTTTTTTTAAGAGAAGATTTTACTTTGATAATTTATTTTCCACTAAACCAACATCGTACAATAATAAAAATATTTTATGAAAAATATTTTATATGCAAACAAACGGACCCTAATGGATAAGAGTTGAAAGGTAAGATTTGAAACAACTACACGTGATGTAATTTTGTAAGGGGGCAGCTGGTATAGGGGCATAGAGTAGGGGCAGAGAATTTCCACTCAGATATGGGTATTTGATTTTCCTTGGATTTGAAGCCCTCAAGTGGATGGTGAGTCCTTTTGCAAAGGGGATAGAGGATGCAAGTGCAAAGGGGAGCGTGGACGAGAATGCTGGCTAGCTTTCTTTGGATCATGCTGATAATGGTCTATGTTGGGGGATGTTTGTAGCTACTATAGTTTCATTTTATTTGCTTCTGTTTTATTTTACTTCTAGTCGGGTGATGCTGTGGCTTCAATTGTGCTGTTCTCTTTCGGATTCTTACAAAAGGTGTTGTTTTGTTCTGTTTTGCTGTTTTTTGGGCTTCATTTGGCTTTGTTGTTTTTCAGTGTCGGCTTGTATAATTGTTCGGTTTTATTGTAGGTGTTATCTTTTAAGACAGTCGGTTGCTTTCTTTCTTTTTGATGAAGTAATGAATTTGTAAAAAGAGTGAAAATACAGTTATATATATACAAATTGTATTTAACTACTTGAAAATATCAGTAAATCTTAAATAATTCAGCACATCAGATATTCACCCAAGTAATTTTCCCTCGTTTATAAAATGGACACTTCCCACAAGTTAGTCTAGGGAGCTCCCTCCCTATTCCAAAAACCAAACCCTCCTATCCAGGAAAGCCTTAATTAATTAGCTATCTCCCAACATCAACTTTCTTCTTTCTTGTTGTAGCTTCGTTGCAATGGTTGGGCAATCAAGAAAATGGATGATACTGATTGCAACCACATGGATACAGGCTTTTACAGGGACCAACTTCGACTTCTCCTCCTACTCTTCCACACTGAAATCAGTTCTTGGGATATCCCAGCTTCAGTTGAATTATTTGTCTGTTGCTTCAGATATGGGGAAAGCTTTTGGTTGGTGTTCTGGTGTGTCTCTAATGTGTTTGCCATTGTGGGTTGTCCTCTTCATGGCTGCTTTCTTGGGTGTTTTTGGTTATGGAGTTCAATGGCTTGTCATTAAACAAGTCATTACCTTGCCTTATTTCCTGGTATGTTAAAAGTTCAAAGTTTTCTCAAATCTTTAAAGACTTCATGCGTGGTTTTAGTAAGAACTGGCAATGCTTCTTGCTTGAATCTATCTATATATTTGTTTAAATTGCTTGCTTTCTAGGGTGGTTTATCTTAGTTGTTTACAGTGTCGACCTATGAAGTTGTTCTGTTTTTCTTTTCCTTATAAATAAACTAGTGAACCTCACTCCTCCACATCAAACCAAGCATAACCACAAGAGTCGGTTCCTAGTATTAAATCCAAGGACGACTTCATTTTTAAGTGTCTGAATTTTACTCTAGTCATTTAATTAATGACGTTTTTTTTAATACAAATAAAAATGTGACACCTAATCATGTTTATACGTTAGTATTTTGAAACTTTATCTTTGTAATTTTTATTTTTAAAATAAATAAAATATATATTTTTAAGATGATGTTGATTGAAAACCACCAGTTAAACTTAAACTGGAAAAATGTCTGTCAGGCAAGTAAACGACCTTTGAGCCTAACCTACCATTCTTGCATTGGCTGCTGCAAGCAAGGACACAATGTGTTAATTGTTTAATGATGTGCTGAGTTTTATGTAAAATCTGAATTTATTGCAGGTATTTGTTCTGTGTTTGGTAGCTGGTTGCAGCATCTGTTGGTTTAACACAGTATGCTTTGTGTTATGCATCCGAAATTTCCCAACCAACAGGGCACTTGCTTTGTCCCTCACCATCAGTTTCAATGGTGTAAGTGCTGCTCTTTACACTCTGATTGCCAATGCAATAAACCCCGATGATGAAACCCTCTATCTCTTCTTAAACGCACTTGTACCTCTTCTTGCTTCCAGCTTAGCTCTCGTCCCCATCCTCCGTCAACCACCTTTGCAACTTCTGTCCACGGACACTACTAGTCGGGATTCCTTTGTTTTCTTTGTCCTTAATGTTTAGCTGTTTTCACCGGCCTATATCTTCTCCTTTTGAATTCACTTTCATCTAAGGCATCGAGGGCACGCATTCTCCTAGGGGTGCCTTAATCCTTTTGCTCCTACCTTTGTGTTTACCAGGCATTGTATGTGGTAGGAGCTGGGCTCGTCGTACTGTCCATACCCCCGCCTTTTGTCTTGAAGGCCCCACCTTCAGCTCGTTTGATCCTGATGACTTTGATCAGCTCCATAAGGAATTGATTGGAAATGAAAGAAATAATAATAGCTCGAGTGTCAATCCGTTTTCTGAAACAAACAAAGAAGGGTTGTTCGGGATGATAATGGAGAAAGGCAGGCTAACAGTGCTAGGTGAGGAACACCCTGCTAGATTGCTAGTCCGCCGATTGGATTTCTGGCTATATTATGTGGCCTATTTCTGTGGAGGGACAATAGGGCTGGTCTATAGCAATAATCTAGGCCAGATCGCCCAATCACTCGGATACTACTCCCAGATTAGTGCCATCGTGACTCTGTACTCCTCTTTCTCATTCTTCGGTCGTTTGCTATCAGCTGCCCCGGAATTCATGCGTGAGTACGTATTTACTGAGTGCATATTCTGTTTACAAGCTTGCTTACTCCAGCAATTGTGCGTCTCTTTGCATGTAAACTGCCCTTACTAAAGTTTGATAATCTCTGTAGATACATTCTTAGAACTCGGGAGTAATTCAGTACCAAAGTTGCTTTATAATGGAAGAATGAACTCTAATATAAAGCCTTTAGAGTTCACTAATCTTGCAGGCCGTATTAAAGTTCATACATGAGAGAAATTTGATGCACTAGAATCGTGAATTGACTTACATGGTTCCATGTAGGCATTGAACTCGGAAATAATGAAAGCTTAAATGTTTTTTCAATGCAGCAAGTTGTATTTTGCACGAACAGGGTGGCTAGCAATAGCAGTGGTACCAACACCAATAGCCTTCTTTTTACTTGCTGCATCAGGCGGTGAGGCGGCATTGCTGGCTAGCACAGCCATGATCGGATTAAGCTCCGGGTTCATATTTGCAGCGGCCGTTTCCATCACATCAGAGCTATTTGGTCCTAATAGTGTGAGTGTCAACCACAACATCCTCATCACCAACATCCCCATCGGGTCGTTCCTGTACGGTCTCCTTGCAGCATTAGTGTATGATTCTAATGTGAAAAGTTCCAACCAGGAGAACTTGTTGGAGGAAGCAATGGTGTGCATGGGCAGGGACTGCTATCAGCAGACATTCATCTGGTGGGGCTGCATTTCTCTCTTAGGCCTAATCTCCAGTTTGCTGCTGTTCTTTAGGACCCGACTTGCTTATTATGGCTACCAAAGGAACAGGAGTCGAACACAGGTTTCGTAGATTATATAGCTATGTTGCTCGGATTTGAAGATGAGTATCAGATTCGGGTCTGCTCATTTTTATTAAGTTTATATATATATATATGTCATACACATGTTTGAGTGCCATACACAAGTATGAGCTAAGATGTTTGGGAGAAAATGAGAAGTCCTAGTTCCACACTCCCCTCGATTTTCATGTAATAAGATCTCTTATTTGTAATGCACTTAAAAGGGTATCAGCCGTCTAAACAAACTTGAGAAAATCAAAAAGGACAAATGATGTACTGAATTATATATATAATACAATTTGTAAAATGTTTTAGGGATGGAAAGTTTCGATAAAACTTTTAATCACGTAACATAAGTAACATTTATACGAGTTAAACTCAAACAATTACTAAAGAAAGTAAACACATGATTAATAGATCATAACTTAAGTTTAATAATTTAGTATATGATTTGGTTAGCGAATTATCAAAATAATTAAATTAAAAGACATTGACTCATTAGTCACAATGGTTGGATGACATGACGATGCAATAAATTTATAAGATGCCGCCAAGTTATTTAACATGTCATGTGCAATATTTGCATAGCATTATCAATATTTTAAAATGATGATGTTTCTAAAAATATAAATTATACTCTTCCTTATTTAATATTTTGAAAATTTCTATTTAGGTTATTTAACTTTGACAATTTCATAATTTGATCACTAACATTATAAAAGATTGATATTATGTTTTGACATTATGATTTTTCATATTTTGGTTAAAATTTCTTAAATTTATTTAAATGAAATCAACATCAAATAATAAAATTTAATAGTTTTGGTAATTTAATTTATTCATCAAAATTTGAAATTTAAAGGGTATAATAATAAGTAAAAGTTAAACTATAGTTTTTATTTTGCAAAATAAATACTGAATACTTATTTATTAATTTTATTCAATTTGAAAGTTTATGTAAGTGTTATCTCTACATATTTTCAAAGATATAATAAAAAATATATTTGAGCAAAGCTGTTGAATTGATAAAGTTTTGATAAATGTAAAGAAATGATGAAAATTGTATGGTGTTTGGTAATTAAATTAAAATTTCTTAAAAAGTTAGTGGTGAAAGCTATAAATTTTTTAAAATTTCAAAATTATAGTATCGAACCAGGTTAAAAGAAACTTTTTTTTAATTTTTAAAGTTTTTTAGTATTTATGAGTTTTTTAATGATATTATTTAATTGAATCGTACTAATCAATGATTTTACTGATTCGATCATCGATCCAATTTTAAAAACCTTGCTTAGAGTATATTCTAATCTTTAAATTTTTACTCTATAATTTAATACAAAACTAATAATTAACTCAGTAAAGTGTGAATGAACACACTAAAAACTATATATAAAAGGATGGTCCAAATGTTGACACGTGGAATACACTACTCATTCTCTTTCCTTGTTTTTTTTTGCATTTAAAGAATAATGGTATAATTTCAATTTTAGTCATCATGCTAAACTCGAAATTAGATTGTATAATAATGGTCAAATTTTAATTTTGATTCCTGTGTTACATTAAAATTTAAGATTCAATCTTTTTATTTCAATTTTTTGACATAATTTGATATCTAAAATTTTTACAATGTCATTAATTAGCTCAAATACTATGTTTTAATTAAAGTGATGATGTAACTTTTAAGAGTTATTAATACTATTAAAGTTATTTGTTAAATTCAAGTCCATTGCAATGCCATTTTTTTTATTACATGGCTACTAAATGAGTTTTTTTTTAATTTCAAAATATTAGACTAGTGAATTTAACAAAAGAATTTAATGATGTTAACAATTGAATCTCGATTTTTAAATTTGAAAAATAAATAGGCTAAATTTCTAAAAATAAAAGTACAAATATTAAATTTCAAATATACAAAGAACACATAGACTTGAAATATATTTTAATATTCAAATATTTACTCTATAATTTGACCCAAAAAATAATTAATAGTTAACCAAAGGCAACGTGGTAAAATCCATAATAGTTATAATTAAATTTTAAGTTACTTGTTTTTAAAATTATTTGATAAATAAAATTTTATGATAAATATTATAATACTCATACTTTAAATAAGAGTAAATTACATTGGCAGTCACTCAATTATTAGCGAATTTCCTTTTTGAACATTCAATTATTAAAAGTTACAAAATAGTCATCTAACTATTCGACTTTTTATTTTTTGGTTACCAATCAATAAATTACTAACCGAAGAAAACTTGGTAGGTTTTGAAATCGGTATAATAACAACTCTAACCCTCAACATTTATGCAATATCAATTTAGTCTTGATTTTGAAAATTTTAGCCCTCAACCATTTATACATTGCATAATTTGGGTTTTTTTTTGTAATTTTAATTTTCTTTGTGATATTGATGGTTAATTTTAAAAGAATGAGAAAATATGAAAATTATTACATTGGATTTTTGGATATTTCCATTTTTGGTATATTTTCGATCAAATTTAGCTGATAGTTTTTTAGCTTTTTAGGTTAGTGTTTGAATTTGAGTTCTCTTATTGGGTAAATTTTTATATGATTAATATTTTAAAAATCCAACCATTTTATTTCATGTTTCATTCATGTAGATCATATATGCCAAATTTGGCATAAATTAAAAAAAATTCTAACTATTTATTTTGTGTAAAAAAAACTTTTAACAGTTAAATATATATTAATATATACAATATTTTAAATATAAAAAAATTATATGCATGATAGATAAAAATATATTGTAAATTCAACAGTTGGATTGTTAAAATATTAATAGGGATTCATTTAGGTTGGTGTTTGATAAGCTATAAAAGTAACATATTTTAATCTCATTCTTAACGCGTTTTTGGATGATTAATTATGCAAATTAGTGAATTTGATGCTACTAATCCTTTAAATTCATGTTTCTATACTTAGAAGAGCATTTGAGAGCGAAAAATGAGCCAAAATCGAACAAAAAAAGTTATTTTCAGGATCCACAAGGCCTGAGCATTTCCACATGGGCTGGATACATGCCTGTGTGAGCCACATGGGCTAGACACACGCATGTGCAAGCCACACGGGCTGGACACACGCCCATGTGCCAACCCGTGTCGATTTCGCACCCTATTTCCCATATACGTGAAAAAACACAATTTTTAAGGTTTCTGAGCATTCTAAAGTCTATAAATACCCATTAGAAGAAGGCATAAGGGGCAATCAAAGAAGATCGAAGAACACCATCGGAGTCAACTCAGAAGTGGATCTCCATCAAGATTGAATATATCATTTTAATTTCTTTCGAAGCTTTATTGAGTCTCTTTATATCTTGTGGTTTTTCTGGCTTTGAGATGTTTTCATTCAAGATTATGAACTAATCCCCTAGATACCTAGTGGAGATGAAACCTATGATGAATCCTATTATTTAATTTCTGTTTTACGCGATAAATACTCGATTCTTGTTTTCAATTATGTATGCTTATTTTTTGTTTTAATATTTATGGGATATTAATTCATATTTAATATGCTTAATTTAGTGGAGCAAAAGTCCCTGTTTAAGAGTAGATCTAGCATAATTGAGTGGAGTTGCACACAATCCTAGAAATAAGATGACATAAATCTATTAGATTAGAGTCAAATCTAATAAGAGAATCTATAGATCGAGTTAATGCGACGATAAGAGTTTTAATTAGAAAGAGATTTCAATTAATCAACCTAAAATCAGTTGTTCTTATTCTCGAAAGAGATATTAACATGATTTAGGGATATCTACAGATCAAGACACAAGTGAACAAATCGTTCAGTTCAGATTCATAATAAAATGTAAAGTCTTGGCGGATTCCTTCTTGGGTATTGTCTATCTCATTGGTTATCTTCGATTATTTTCCTATTTCACTCTCTGTTACGTTCTTAGTTAAATTAGTTTAGTAATTTTAGATTAAAACACAAACACTCCAATTTGTTGGCTAAATAATAAGAAGACAGTAATTACTAGTACTTTTAGTCCTCGTGGATACGATATTCTCTACTCACCATAGCTATACTATTGTTCGATAGGTGCGATTGCCTTAGTCGTATTTATAGTTAGTTTAGTGACCATCAAGTTTTTGGCGCCATTGTCGGGGACTAAAATATTAGGAACACTTTATTTTTATTAATTTATCCATTTTATTTTTATTATAATTTTTGTTTTTTAGTTTAATTTTTACATTCTAATTTTCTTTTTATTTGCTTCTGGCAGGTTCCTTTAGGTTATGACTAGAAGAAATCTGTTGGGACCATTACTATTTGATAGTGAAATTGAAAGTAAAACTCGTAGAAACCGTAAAGAAGCAAGGTAGAGTCGAGAAAATTTAGTAGACGAACAAGAGGACATTGTTATCTCTGAGGAGATGGGTGATAACCAAAATAATCAACTACCTCCTGCAGTTGTTGTGAATCTAGATCATGTTCCTCGTACTATGCACGATTATGCCAAGCCCACTCTAACTGGGCTAAATCGACTATTGTGAGACCCACCAGTACTGCAAATAATTTCAAACTGAAGTCGAATACAATTCAGATGATACAACAGTTTGTTCAGTTTGATAGTTTGCAAGATAAAGACCCAAATACTCATTTGGCCAATTTCTTGGAAATCTGCGATACTTTCAAGATTAATGGCGTCACTGATGATGCCATTTGCTTACGGTTATTTCCTTTCTCGTTGAGGAACAAAGCTAAACAGTGGTTGAACTCTTTACTACGAGGTTCCATCACCACATGGGCTCAAATGATCAAAAAGTTTCTTTTAAAGTACTTCCCACTGACTAAGACAAACAAGTTGAGGAATGATATATCTTCCTTCGTGCAGATCGATTTAGAAACTCTATATGTTGCATGGGAGAGGTACAATGGTTTATTGAGAAGGTGCCCTCACCATGGGTTACCTCTATGGCTATAGGTTCAAACCTTTCACAACGGTTTGAATCCCTCAACTAGATAGTTGATCGATGCAGTAGCTGGTGTTTTCAATTTAGATGCAATCACCATGTTATCAAATTAGGTAGAACAATTAAATAAGAAAATTGATGGTTTATATGTTTCTACTCAGGTACATCCGGCAATGCGATACAAATGGAGGTGGAATAAACAATCCAGAATGTTTACCCTTCGCTTCTAGCATAGAGAACGAACAAATCAATTATATGGGTAATAATTCTCTCAAAATAACCTTTATAGTAACCACTATAATGCAGGTTGGAGGAACCATCCCAATTTCTCTTGGGGTGGTCAAGGAAATCAGAGAACACAACCCCCTCCGAGCTTCCAATAACAACCTTATCAGCAAGAGAAAAAACCGAACCTTGAAGAGATGTTGACGAAGTTTATCTCAGTGTCAGAAACTAGTTTTCAAAACACTGAAGCAGCACTTAAAAATCAGCAAGCGTCAATTTAAAGACTCGAGAATCAAATCGCTCAACTTGCTAAACTAATCTCAGAAAGACCACAAGGTAGTTTGCCTAGCAATACCAAAACTAACCCAAGGGAGCAGCTTCATGCAATTATTGTGCGAGAAGAAGAAGAGTTAGTTGAATCCAAACCAGAACCAAGGCAAGAAATTGTTGTAAATAATGATAAGGTTGAGGTAAGCCAGAAAGAGCAAAAGCTTGTTGTTAAGGAATATAAACCTCGAGTACCATATCCTAATGCAACGAAGAGAGCCCACACAAACGAAAAATTTGGTAAATTTCTCAAACTCTTAAAGAAATTACATATTAACTTACCGTTTGTTGAAGCTCTTTCGCAGATGCCCAATTATGTCAAAATTTTAAAGGAGCTTTTGGCAAACAAAAGGAAGTTAGATGATTCGTCGACTCTGGAGCTCAATGCAGTTTTCTCGGCCATACTACAAAATAAACTACCCAGCAAACTGAAAGATCCAAGGAGTTTTACTATTCCTTGTTTAATTGGTAGTTTGCATATTGATAATGCTTTGGCTGATTTAGGGGCTAGTATTAATTTCATGCCCTATAAAATGTTTAAACAACTAGGTCTTGGGAAACCCAAACAAACTAGGATGAGTATTCAATTAGCGAATAGAACCATTAGATATCCTAAGGATGTTATTGAAGATGTGCTTGTTAAAATGGATAAATTATATTCCCCGTTGACTTTGTTGTGTTAGACATGGATGAGGGAAGTGAGGTACCTTTAATTTTAGGGCGATCCTTTTTAGCAACGGCTAAAACTATTGTAATGACCCAAAATTTACGGGCATAAAAAAAGTGCAATATCGGGCCTCCGTTTTAGTAAATCAAGTCCGTAAATAATTATTAGGAATAATTATGAGTCTAGTAATGTGTCTAATTAAGTTTTAATTAGGTGAATTTAGTTTAATTAAGAGAAATAAGGAAAAAAATGACTAAATTGAATTAGGGGTAAAAGTTAAATTATAGATTAATAGAAAATAAAAAGGATTAAAATGATAATTAAGCCATTAACAAGAAATGAGGCGGCATATATGTAATAAAAATCTAAGATTTTTATGTTATATTTTAATTATAAAATTTATTATTTAGATATAAGTTATGTTAAATTAATTTAAAAAAATTATTATTATATTAAGAAAATAAATTAAATAAAGACAAATGTATGGTGATGATAATAGACAAGTGGGTGGTGTTGGTAAATACATGTGTAATAATAAACATGTATTTAATAATAAATATGTATTGGTTATTAATTAAGTAAATATATATTATTATATTATTATAATTAAAACAATAAAGTAAATAAAAGAAAGTAAATAAATAAAAACGAAACAAAAGAAAAAGAAAGGAGAAAGAAGCAGAGAGCATTTCGAAACAGAGTAGGAGAAACGAGAAAAATAAAAAGAAAAAGAAAAAGAAAAACTAGGGTTTGAGGCTTTAAGCTTTAATATGGTAAGCCAATTAAGTCCTTTCTTTTAATTTTGATGTTTTAGAAGTCTTAAAACAAATTTTTGTTGAATTTAAGTTAAAATTTTGAAAGTTCTTAGATTTTTTAACATGATTCATGTTGAACAAATTGTTGAATTAGGGGTTTGATTGATAGAATTTCTAGTTTGAATTGATAAAATGATTAAATTGTAAAGTAAGCTATAAGTTTTATGTTGTAGGGACTAAATTGATGAAAATTCGAAATTAGTGAAATATGCTAAAAATTTAGTAGATAAATTTGAGTTTGGTAGAAATTTGAATAGAAATAGAGTGTGAATTAAATTAGAAAAGTAAATAAATTTAGTTAGGATTAAATTGGTATTAAAGTATAAATTAGATAGAAATTCTATTATTATAAATTAATGTCGTAATTAGTAGTGTAAATTATTATTATTTTCGTAGCTAACAAGAAATTCGAGGCATCGACACACAAAGGAAAGGAGAAGATTATTGAGGAATAATCGAGTAAATTCGGGCTTGTATTACTATAATTCAAATTATTTATTATTTAATGTTAAATTTAAATTATGTGTATGGTAAGCAAATAATAAGGTAAGTGACTTTAATGAATTGAATTTGGAAAATTAAATTGAATGAGAAAAGGTATTGAATTGTGTTTTGATTAGTGAATGGAAAAGTATAATTGATATTGAAAATGAATTCTTGAAATAAAAGTGAAAATTGAATTGTGATTATATGTGAATAATTGAAATGCATATTGAATTGAGAAAGTGTATTGAATTAGGAATACATGAATTGAAAATTGATTGAAAAATGGAAAATGATTCAATTGAAAATGTGAGAAATTGTGACTGAATTGAGTTTTAATTGAGAATTGGAATACCCTATTAACTAGTCGGGCTAAGTCAGATATAATTGGAATGCCATAGGATTTGGAAGAGTACGAGATTTATCGGCCTTGCTGATCAGGCACTTTATGTGTCGTATTTCAGGCACCTCGTGTGTCGTATCGGCACCTCGTGTGTCATTTCAGGCACTTATGTGTCGTATACTGATCAGGTACTATGTACCGTTTTCGGCACAATGTGTTGTACTGGTGTGTTTGGGTTGGAATCCGTGTATCTGTCAAAGTCCAGATTGTTAATAGGGTGAATAACTGAAATGAGGAAATTATATGAATATGATTGATCATATTATTGAAATTATTGAAAGAAATGAGAAAAAAATGAATTGTGGATTGAAATTGAAATTGGAAATGGAAAACATGAACTAAATGTTCATGTAGTAAATGTAATTAAAGTTATGACATATGATTAAAATTGATGCATAGTCAAAAGTGCATTGTTAATACTAATATAGTTTAAGAATGAATTAATGTAAGATAAAATCAATTGTTATATACTTGATATTTATATTTTATTATGGTTATTACAGTTTGAATTATGGTAATACCACTGAGTATAAAATACTCAATGTACGGTTGTTTCCATGCGCAGATTGAAAGGAGTCGAGAGTCTCAGTTCAACATCCAGAACAATCTCGACTCCAGCTTAAATTTTGGTGATGTTTTCTCCCTTAATTGAAAGTGGCATGTACTAGGAGTTGTATAGGTTATATAGATGTGCTTGTAATGTTGGTTGTAAAAATGGTGTACCATATTTTGATATTAGTTTAATAAAATGGTAAATATTATATTATATAATTTGGCATTAAGTTAGAATGGAAAATGAATGAAGTTATTAGTTAATTTTGAATGATATTATGAATGTTTAGTTATTAAATTACTATGTTAATGAATTGGTCATGATTTAAGTATATTTGAGTTTAAATTGTTTTTGGTTGTGCCATTGGTTTTGGATTGGTTGTTGTTTGAAAATTACAGGGAAGGTTAGATATTTATAAAGAGGTTATATTGAATTTTAAAAAAAATTTTGGAGCACTCGAACAAGTCCTGTTCCATTGTTAATATGTGATTTAACTTCAAGGGTCCATTAAAAGGGATTTTATGTTTTAATTTTTATATGTTTGTTATTTACTTGTGAATTGCTCATAAATTGACCGATATGTTCTGTAATGCCTCGTAACCCTGTTTCGACGATGGTTTGGGGTTAGGGGGTTTACAACTATAATTGATGTTGGTACGGGTGAGTTAGTACTTCGTGTAGGCGATGAGTCTATTACTCTTTAAGCTCGTGATTCTGTTAGAACATCTAGTGATCGAGATGATTTTAAATCTTCTGTTAATGTTAGTGACCATGTGGATCAACCTTCTCTACAGGAAACCCCTCAAAAAAATGTAATGGAGCCATGTTCCAGTCAATGAAATAGAAACATAATGATTTATGATGAATGAAGGTTACAAATCGATAAATTAAATGAATGGCGAACACATGTGAAGGAGAAACTGAAAAAGCATGATGAAAAGCCAAAACGACGCCATGATGAGCATGTGGATGGAACAAATCAATTTAAGGTCGGGGATAAGGTACTACTAGACAAAATAGATCTACGAATTGCCACTCCGGACCTTGATGTAAACGGATCAAACCCTTTTACGATATTGAATGTCTTCCCATATGGTACATACTCATTCTAAATTTAGCACATTTAAGGTAAATAGTATTCGACTTAAACCTTATTTTGATAATACAATTCATAACGAAAGAGAGGAGCTTCGGCTCCGAGAACCACCATGATTATGCATGCGTGAGGTAAGTCAAGCTTAGACTCTAAATAAGTGCTTCTCGGGAGGCAACCCGAGTGTTAACACTGCGAATTCTTTTAATTTTATTTCATGTTATTTTTAAAATTAATTAATTTTCAAAATTTAAAAAAAAAAATTTTGACCACATGGGTGTGTCCTAGGCCGTGCGCACAATAAAGGGTTTGACAGTAAGTTACACGGCCTGGCGACATGGCTATGTGACCCACACAGCCTGGGCACACGGGCGTGTCCTTGGTCGTGTGGATCTTGGGACTTAATATTTCTAAAATTCGAAGGTTACACAGCATAAAATAGTCCACACGGGTGTGTCTTAAGCCGTGTGAACCCTAGAGCTAATTTTTTCAATTTTAAATCAAGTCAGAGAGTTACACGGGCAAGAGACACAACCGTGTGCGAGACACAGCCGAACCACACGGGGATGTGGGCTCTCATACGGGCGTGGGAGAAGCAAAGGAAATCATACACGACCATGCGACAAGGCCATGCGACACGACCATGTGGCACATATAGCCTGGACACACAGGCGTGGCCGAGGCTATGTGAAGACTGGGTTGAAAATTTTTATAGCACACGGGCTGGGAAAAACCACACAGGTGTGTGACACGGCCGTGTGGCCTAACACGGGCCTCATACGACCGTGTCACTCTTAAATCCCTAGCACCCCTTTCCCTTTTGTTTTGTCTTCTTCCCCAACTATCCCCAACCTAACCGTCGCTTCACCTGTTATTGTCGACTGACTCCCACGTCCTTCAGCCATCGTCGTCGCATTCCCATTCCGACGCCCCTGCACTCTCCTCTCCTCTTGTCCGATTCCCCCTCCTTCATCCATTTGCGAAACCACCCCCTATTCCATCATTCAAGTCGCATGCCCTTCCTCTCTCCTCAACCACCACACCCTCGCGCTAGCCGACCTTCACCTAGCCTAGTCACGCTCCATCGCCGCGCATCTTCGCCCCTACCCGCCGCCGTCGGTCAACCTCTGCTTGCCCTTTCTTTTTCATTAATTAATTAATTAATTAATTTGTTTATTATTCTTCTTTTTTTATTCTCTGTTATTATTATTTTCTTTTTCTAGTTTTTATTTATTTATTATTAATATTATTAATTTTCTTACTATTCTTAGTTTTATTATCATCAATTTATTATTATTTACGTTACTATTTTAGTTTATCATCATTATAGTTATTCTTATTCGTTATTTTATTTTTCTTATTATTTTTAATCTTATTCTCATTCGTTTGGGCAATTTACCATTAAAAGCCTAATTTTTTAAAATTTACCGAAATGGGACCGATATTTCATTATTTATCGAAATAGGCCATTTTCCCCCAAATCGCATCCACGTCAGCGCGAAGTCAGGGGACGTGTCAGCAAATCGCGTCCCCGTCAGCGCGCTTTGCTGAAGTGTACACAAATCGCGTCCATGTAAGCGCGATTTGTTGCCACGTCAGCAAAGCGCGCTGACATGGACGCGATTTGTTGCCACGTAGCGTGCCCCTAGGGACGCGATTTCCTCGCTCGTGAACAGTGCAACGGTCATTTTTTTGACCGTTGCCCCCCTGACCGTAAAAAAAAATCTATAAATACCCCCTACCCTTTATTTTTTTTCACAAACTAATTCTCTCTCAAATTTCCTCTCAATTTGCTCTCAAATTCCTTCTAAATTTCTCTTAAATCCATATTTAATCTCAATTTGCTCTCAATTTGCTCTTAAATTTCTCTTAAATCCCTATTTTTAAATAATTTAAAAAAAATTATTTTTTTAAATTTTTTAAATAGTAAAAATTTGTGTTTATTATTAAATCATGGCTGAAGAATTGACTCGTGTTGATAATCAGCACATATCCGTCGAACAAATAAAAATTATAAGTGTTAAATTTAATTTTTAAATATTATTTAAGATTTTTCTTATTTATGCATTTTTAGATAATTATTAATTTATTATTTGTTATAAAAGTCTGTAGATCAGATATTGGAATGCTATATCCAGAATATGCATGCTCCTCCATCACCGTTGGTAGAGAACTACCTGCGGGAAGCGGGTTTTTAGCACGTGGTGACAGTAGGTCGGGGATGCAAGTTAGACTCGAAACTTATCAGTGCGTTGATCGAGAGGTGGAGACCCGAGACGCACACATTCCATCTTCTATGTGGAGAGTGCACTCTCACTTTGGAAGATGTCAGTCTGCAATTGGGATTGCCGGTGGACGGGTACCCAGTCACCGGGTCTGTTCAATCTGGCAATTGGGGAGCGGTGTGCTACGAGCTTTTAGGCGCTATCTCGAAGAAAATTAATAGAGGTCGGATCGAGATGGGCTCGTTACGAGACACATTCCCGGAGCCGGATGATGATTCAACCGAAGTAGAAAGAATTTGATATGCTCGGGCATACATTCTTTAGATAATTGGAGGTTATCTGATGCCGGACTTGTCACAGACCCGCGTACATCTAAGATGGCTGCTGAAACTCGTTGATTTTAGAGCAGCTGGTGAATTGAGTTGGGGGTCTGCCGTCTTGGCAACATTATATCGGGAGATGTGCGGGGCGACGCGACTGAGTAAAGCAAAAATCAGAGGTTGCCTTTCACTACTGCAGTCATGGGCACGGTTTCGCTTTCCATTTCTACGTCCTCTAGTGGACCACCCATATACATTCTCACTCATAACGAGGTAAATTTTATATTAGATTTTACAATTATTATGTAGATTTTTAGAAATAATAGTATGCTAAAAATTTATTTAATTAGGTGGAACCATCCTGTAAGTCATGCTCGATTACCTACCTTTCTTGAAGATATACGGCTTCTATTAGACCAACAGTCGGAAGCACATGTAAGTATTAAATAAAATTGATATTTCCATCATTCGCTAGTCGATTGGTATTTAGTATTTAGTATTATGTATACAACTAATATTTCTATCATGTTCATATAGTTCCAATGGACACCATACGAGGATCTGACAATTCGGGCAGTAATTCTGGATGAGTTCTCACAAAATCCAAACGCTTGGCACGCGAAAGTCGCGTTGATCAGCTATGCGACCTTGGAGATGCACCAGTCAGACAGAGTGTTGCGGCAATTTGGATGTAGACAACTGATTTCCGTAGAACCTGAGGTGTTTGATGATGAACACAAAATCGACCTACATCAATTGAATACAGATTGGCCGAGATACTGGTCTGAGTACATCCAAATATGGGAAGATCAGTATGATTATATACCTACTCGGGAACCGATCATCGTTCCAGAGTTAGCGTGCGTGCTAGAATACATTCCATGGTTTAGGATCCATGGCAAGCCGTATTTACTGTCAGCAGATGAGAGA
Organism: Gossypium hirsutum; assembly: GCF_007990345.1. Taxonomy (NCBI): domain Eukaryota; kingdom Viridiplantae; phylum Streptophyta; class Magnoliopsida; order Malvales; family Malvaceae; genus Gossypium; species Gossypium hirsutum. The sequence continues at coordinate 48,850,089 of NC_053447.1, read as the reverse complement.
CAGCGACAATTACTTGTCCAAAGGGAAAGACGCGGGCCTTTAAATCTAAGACGAAAGGACGATGACGCTGGCCCATCAACGGGCCCAAACATTCACCCAGCCTATCATCAGCGACCATTCAATCACTAGGCCCAACGAGAGCACCGACACAGTCACCCGACCCAATAGTTCAACCGACAATACCTACGGCACAGCCTTTTCAGATGATGCCAAGTGCGTTTCCTAGCCCTTTTATGTATCCTAACCCTTATATGTTTCCTTTTCCGAGTCCTATGGCAGGTTGGAGCCAATGGCCCGGTTCAGCTCCATTTCCTGTTACGCCGAGTGGACTGCTGATGTATAGGCCAGCGGCGTACGATGGATCGCAAGAGGGGACGTCGGGGAGCTCTTCTTTTTACCAATCCCCACCACCGTATGGGTTTCAAACACTGTCGCTGTTGGTGATGCAAACACCTCCACATTCACTATTCTATCAAGGTAGCTCATCGTCCCAACTTCGATAACAAGATACCCTACCGGAGGAACCAGAATCCCCGCTGGAGGAACCACAACCGCTGCCAGAAGCTAGACAAAGGAGGAATCCAGCGCGTAACCGTCGAGGGCCGCCATGTGGCAGTGAATCTGGCGGCCACAGAGATTGATTTGTATTTTAATATATTTGTACAAACATTTTGAATATTTTGATATTATTTGATGTAATAAAATATAAAATTTTTTTGAGTTATTACATAAAAACTCTAAACTGATTTATTAAAAATTTATAAATTTATAAATTATAATTGACAAACCCTAAACCCTAAACCCTGACCCTTAACTTAAAAACCCTAAACCCTTAACTTAACTTAAAAACCTTCTAACCTTAAACCCTAAATCGTAAACCCTAAACACTAACCCTTGACTGGTACTAACAATTAATAATTTGATATAATTTGATAATTTTACTCACAATTAATATAATTATCAATTAATAATTAAAAAAATATAATTTGTTTACAATTATATTCAACTATTGCGATTAGGGCATGATCGACTTGTATGGCCAGGATTCCTACACCATCCGCACAACTTCTGTTGACTGGCTGTTTCTCGGATATCCATATTGTTACGTATTCTAGTCGAGTAAGGTGACCCTTTGGTTTGCAACGCAATTCTCTATCCGATAACAACTTAAAAGGAGCAAGAGATACGGGCGGCCACTTAAGTTCATCTGGGACCGGTGAGAAAACGTGTCTCCAGATGTTGTACATGTTTTCTAATTTATACACTTCGTCCACATAGCTCATCGGATCCAGACGGAGATTCTGACAAGCTGCAATAACATGAACGCATGGATAACGAAGTGTATCAAACATCCCACAGTCGCAAGTCCTGTTTCGCAAGTGTACACGATATTGCCTGCCAACAACACCTTGGTGCGGTCTGTCAAACTCTGTCACGCGAAACCATAAGTTGTCTCGATCGTGACACACTGTGTGCATGGTGTTCGCTCGCATCTTGGCCTTGGTAATTTCTTGTACTACCTTACTGCACCATACATTGCCTCCCTGCATCTGGCCTGCATATCTCGCTGCTCGCTTTGGAAATAGTCCCGCCAAACGAAAATATGTTTCTCGTACAACCGATGTTATCGGTAGATAGCGCGTTCCTTTTATAACAGAATTTATGAATTCAACCAAGTTTGAGGTTATATGACCATATCATAGGCCGCCGTCGTATGCTTGTGCCCACTGTTCGCAACGTATGTTACAAAGGTAGTCCGCCCCTTTTCCGTTAATTGAACGTAAAATTGCCAACATCTAGTGAAAACGGTCTTTATTTATTTCATACCCTACCAAAATAAGTTCATAGCGAATATTACATACCACTTTTCATTTACAAATAATTCAAATTGAAAAACGAAATAACACAGATAGAGACTAAATACCCATGTTGGTCACTTGTCGATGTTTGCTCTTAGATGGATATTGCCTGTAGTAGTTTGAAGCAATGTGCCTTAGGCAATATCGATGGTGTGTGCGCTGCCATAAGCTTCCCTGTCGATCAAATGCAGCTAGTATACCTGTACCCTGATCTGAAATAACATAGATATCAGGTTGGGGGCACACATGCCTCCTTAACCTAGAGAGAAAGAAATCCCAGTCATCAGACGACTCCCCCAGTGTTATTGCAAATGCAATTGGAAGAATTCTCCCACCGCCATCCTATGCCACCGCAAGCAATAGCCGATGAGTATACCTACCAAACATAAAGGTACCGTTAATTTGTACCAATGGCTTGTAGTATGGAAATGCGTCTCGGCATTGCTTAAAGGTCCAAAACAGGCGTTTGAACACTTGGCATCCACGTAGTAATTGGCCGTTGTAGTACGCATGTTCTATTTCAAGGTCTGTGATGGCACCTAGGACGTATTTCTCTAGCACTTGACACCACTACCATATTTCATTATATGAATCGTCCCACCCACTATGCATCTTTTCCAACACCTTCTGCTTAGCTATCCAAGCCTTTCGGTAAGAGGGCGTGTACCTCATTTGGCTACGAATATTGGCAATTAAGACCGACACTGAAGTCCTGGGATCTGCCTTCACCGTGGGTAGTATCAAGCTAGCTAACATAGCTGAATCCATCTTGGGATGATCTTGTGAAACACCTATAAACGGAGTACATTAAAAATGCAACATTACATAATAACAGTATTATTCAAAAACCGTCAATACTGTACCTGCAGCACATGTATGTGGACCTTTGTACTTTTTAATCTCCCACAACCCTGTCCTTTTCCTTAACAAGGCATAGATTTTCCATGAACACGTGCCGTCTTGCACCACACATTTATCTCAAACTTATTAGATTTGAATTTAACGACGTGGTAGTTAACGCCATTTTTGATACTATGTTGTTTCAAAGCACCAATAAAACTATCATTGTTGGTAAACTGATTACCAATTTCAAATTCACCCGAATCTATCCCCGAACTTGTACGATCACGCAACCAGTATGATAGATCTGGAAACTCCAATGCATCATCTGCAGACAGATTGACATTATGCATGTGGGCTGGAGGTGAGTATGCTCTGAATCGTGGATTTTCTTCTTCATCTGAACTCCTTTCAGCATCTTTAGGTTCTGTTGGAATAGGCTCCGGTTCATAAACTAAGCCAACTTCTGCACCATCGGGCTCGTGCTATCGAGGTGGATCCACATCGGAGTCATCTTCTAACCCACAAGCATCTGCAGCGTACGAGGTCCCCTTACCGACGGACGTCGTAGGGAGTACATCATCCCTTCTTCTGAGCATTTCATAACGTCCCCAATTTGATGTAGATTGCCAACCACTAGAACTTGATGCCGTTCCCCACTACGTATTTCCAACATCAAACATCGATCCACCGATGTACATGTCCCATCCACCGACAGAGTGTCTTGCAGGGGATGTGCATTCCACACCGCTACCAAACATGGGCTGTTCCATATTTTGTAACCCGCTAACTAAGTGTCGGCCAGGGGCCGTGTATACATCTCAAACACCGGTCACAAGTACATCATTTGGCGATGTAAATTGTACATATAACTCAATATAAGGTGCTCCACTAGCAAGATGAGTCTGCATCATTGCCTCCAAGCTACGAGCACCTTTTATGTCGAACGAGTCATATGTCACAGGATCAACAGAAGAACAAATTCGATACGCAATAGACAGAACTTTCATTGGCGTCGTTCCGAAAATTTTACGCCTAATTTTTTTACGAAGTTCTGTCAAATCTATGTTCTGGTTAAAAACCAGTCACATTGTATTCTCCGACAAAAAAACAACACCATTCTCGGTGTGGCAAACCTCACCATCATAGTAAATAACAGCACTAATACGTTCACTCATATTTGAAACTCTAACCTTCTTAGCCTCTCTAAATTATTTCTGCTGTAACTTATGCATTCTGAGAACATTTTTTACCTCATTTATAGCCTCAGTCCAAACATGCTACTGTAGCAAAAGTGCGTCCACGTGGGCGCGATTTCACAAATTCTTCTCATAAAGCATCCTGCTTGAAGCGTTTTTATACTATTTGCTCAGAAACGTCAAGTCGAAATTATTTTTTCCAGGACCTATTGTAGCAAGAGGGCGTCCATGAGGGCGCGATTTCACAAATTCTTCTCATAAAGCATCCTGCTTGAAGCATTTTTTTAAACTATTTGCTCAGAAACGTCAAGTCGAAGTTATTTCTTCCAGGACCTACTGTAGCAAAAGCGCGTCCACGAGGGCGCGATTTCACAAATTCTTCTCATAAAGCATCTTGCTTGAAACGTTTTTTTAAACTATTTGCTCAGAAACGTTAAGTCGAAATTATTTCTTCCAGAACCTACTGTAGCAAAAACGCGTCCACGAGGGCGCGATTTCACAAATTCTTCTCATAAAGTATCCTACTTGAAGCGTTTTTTTAAACTATTTGCTCAGAAACGTCAAGTCGAAATTATTTCTTCCAGGAACTACTGTAGCAAAAGCGCGTCTACGAGGGCGCGATTTCACAAATTCTTCTCATAAAGCATCTTACTTGAAGCATTTTTATACTATTTGCTCAGAAACGTCAAGTCAAAATTATTTCTTCCAGGACCTACTGTAGCAAAAACGCGTACACGTGGGCGCAACTTCAGAAATTCTTCTAATAAAGCATCCTGCTTTGATTTTTATCTTAAAAACCCATAAACACGAAACGTAATCCAATTTTGAATAAATTATAATTAATTTAATTAGGAAAATCTAAACCCTAATCCCTTATTTGTTTACTTTTTCTTCAAAACCCTAAAAATCCTAAAAACCCTAAACCTTAAAAACCAAAAACCTAACGTGGGATAAATGGGGAAAATGCGTCCCCAGGGGCGCGCTGACGTGGCAGCAAATCGCGTCCACGTCAGAGCGCTTTGCTGACGTGAGCGCGATTTGTTGGCATATCAACAAAGCGTTCTGACGTGGACGCGATTTGCTGACACGTCCTCTGACTTCGCGTTGACGTGGATGCGATTTTAGGGAAAAATGACCCATTCTGGTAAATAATAAAATACCAGGCCCATTTCGGTAAATTTAAAAAAAAGTCACTTTTTTTGGTATTTTGC